>NC_073624.1:96371818-96674848 GCF_029407905.1 Bubalus kerabau | reverse complement strand
CGCCTAGGCAGCTGGGTGGGGGCGGGGGAGCTGCCAGCCCGCCAAGCCCCAGACCTGGGAGGGGAGGCCCCTCCTGTTAGCCCAGAGGGAAAGAAAGAACTGGGGCGATCCGGTAGGTAAAGGAGGGAACCCCCATTCATCTTCTACCTTTGGGGCTCCTCTTCTGCATGAAGGTATAAAAGGAGATTGTCCTCTTTCCTCCCTGAAACTGAAGAACACATATGTAAATCCTTGTTTTTCCTCGTGAGGCAGGGGAGGCCATAGTCACAATGCTTAACTGCATGCATGTAACCCGGGGCTGGTTTTAACCCTGGCTCTCTGACCTAATCTGCTCAGCTCCCGGAAATTCCAAGGTGAGTGGGGGTGGGGTGGGGTATTCTCCCTGGAATATGACATTTCCTGTCTCTGGTGAGGTTGGAGGCTGCTTTTATTTTAAATAAATCAGATTTTTTTCCCTTGAAGCTAAAGGACTTTCGTCTGAATCCGTGGAAAAATTATTTTGAAACTCCTTACCTTACATTCCCCCCACTCCCACTCCCTCATCCCAATGAAGTATTTTGATAAAAAGAGTTTTTTGGGTGGGCACACCTATTGCTAGTAAGTTCTGGAGGTATGAGTTACAACTATATATCCTTGGAATAATTCCCTAAATTTTGCTAGTTTGCAGTAAATTGATTAATGCAACTTTTTATGGTACTCAAAGACAAAATTCTGAGATTACTAGTGACCTTTCCTCTTCCTGGGGTGGTCATCTGATCAGAAAGAAAATGTTTTTAGAATGCTGAAAAAAAAGCTTTAAGGTTTACAGCAAAATAAAATGGAGTTCAGCTAAGAAAACAATCCCTGCTACTCTATAATCCAGACTCTAGGCACCATTTAACATGGTTAAGGAAGAATTCTTAAAAATGATTGTGGTGACAACAAGGAGAGAATTTTAAACACCAGAGTCTCTGCTGCATACCCCCTGGGTGTGCATATTTCTGAGCTTAACTCAATTTCCATTTGTGTTGCCTTGCTTCAGCTTTCCTTGGGCCTATGAATGGTTCTTCTGTGTTTGGAGGCTTCATGTTGCTGTGAGTCTGGGACCAGATCTCTGTTTTCCTCCTCCTCTTCCTTTGGCCCAAAGTCAGCTCCAGTTAAGAGGAGAGGTACCTCCTTAATATTTGGATTAGTTTAGCCTTAAGAATTACTGAACAGCCCAATGACTAGTTTTGATTTTTAGGACAAAAAAATATTTTTCTCTTCCCTGCCTCCCTTCTATCCCCAAATGAAAGATGAGGCTTAATATATTTGAGGTGTCAGCCTTGCTTTTGTGAGCTGATGGATGCTCTGAAGGGACAAGCTCAATTTGTTGAAGGGAAATGTACCGAGTCACTGAAAATGTGGTGAAACATGCCCGAGCAGGCCTTTTTTGTCCTGCTAAGAGACTGTTCAGAATGCTCAGAGCAGAGGAAAGTTAGATTTTGGTGGCTTTTCTTTTTTTTTTTCTCATTTTTATAGAAAATCTTAAATAGAAGGTTTTCCATATTTCTCTTCCAGTTTATGACTTGTAGACAGTTGTAGAGGTACCAGGAGTAAAATACCACACACTACTTGTTTTATGGAATCTGAAATTAGAGTTAGATAATTGTGGCCATCTAATAATTTTGATCTTGTGAGCCGAAGAGAAAGTTGTAATTAAGAAAGTGGGGATCTGCCCATTTTTGGTTACATTCTTAGGACTCATCTGTAGAATGTTTCAAGACCCAAGAGAAAGGTACATGGCAGCTTTGTGTTATACCCGCTGCATCCCATCAAGAAGAGACTGAACATTTTAACTGCTCACATGGATTCTGACCATTTTTGTCCTTCCCATTTGCAGGAAGCCGGTGGCCTTAGTCCTTCAGGTGAATCAGCGTGAGACATGGGAAAGAAAACCAAGCGGACAGCTGACAGTTCTTCTTCAGAAGATGAGGAGGAGTATGTTGTGGAGAAGGTGCTAGACAGGCGTGTGGTTAAGGGGCAAGTGGAATATCTACTGAAGTGGAAAGGCTTTTCCGAGTAAGTACTTTGTCTCATGCTTTGGGACTCAGGCAGGTAGACAGCTTTGGTTCATTTCCCTGTGAGCCATCATCATCTTTGTCTTATTCTTTCCTCGCCTGTACTCCTTTCTAAGAGTCGCAAGACACTGCAGTAAACTAAGCAAAGTCTCCGCTTCTTGGAGCTGATGTTCTAATGAGACTGCTTTTGAGAGGCAGTGTAATGAACTGGTTACAAGCATAGATTAGGGGCCAGATTGCCTGGGTCCAGATTCTTGCTCCCACCACTTACAGTATGAGCTGGGTGATCTTGGTGAAGTTCCTTAATCTTCCTTCCTCCTCAATGAAATAGGGATAAGAAATAGTATATATCGTAGAGATGTTGGGGAAATGTATAGAGTCAGACACATAAGGTCAGTTTAAGTGTAAACTGTTATTATTCTTTTGGATGTAACCAAACTAAAATACATACATTTAAGTAGAAGTTGTAGTTGATCACATAGCTCTCCATAATGACCCTTGGCCCTCAAAAGTGTCCTAGGATGAAACACTCATCTTCGTTATTTTTTTTAACACTCATCCTAATAAGAGACTTAAATCTGAAACCCAATATTTATTTTTAAAAATTTAAAATATATATATATAAAACTGACGCAAAAGAAATTGAGTGAAGACTCAAATACATTCCACCTCTTTTCTACAATAACACTTTTTAATATAATCTTTATTCTTCAATCTGTCTTTTTTACTATTATTTATTTTAAAGACCTTAAAACCCCTCTTTCACGTCAGTGAGCTTTAAGAATGATACTGAAGTGTTGAGTATTCAGAGTTAGGCAGTAACTGACTTTAAGTGCTGAAGTAAATATACACATACTGAAGCATAGAAGAGGTAGCTTGAAAAGTGAATTGCATGAAGCTGTGTAATCATTAGGCATTTTGCCTTAATTTCTCATTAATTCTCTTCCCAGGATGCCTGATAGCAAAGAATGGATTTCTCTGAACAGCAGTGAGCTGATAGGAACTGGTTTAGGCTCCTAGGAGTGTTCAATAGAAATGGAATGCAAGCCAGATGTAATTTTTAATTTTATGGTGGCTACATTAAGGAAAAGTGGAATTAATTTTAATAATATATTTTATTAGACATTCCCATCAAAATGCTATTTCAAAATTAATACAAAAATTATTAATGAAATTTTATATTTTCATGCTAAGAATTTAAAATCTGTTATATATTTTTCATTTTAAAGCACATCTCAGTTCATACTAGCCACATTTCAAATGTTCATTTACCATATGTGGCTAGTAGTTACCGTATTGAACATCACAACTTTAAAGTGTGAAACTTTAATAAAAGATTGAATATTTTGTCAGTACCTCTGGACAAAGGTGTGATCGGGAGCCTTTGGAATATAGTTAAGGTTATTAAGGGAATCAGGTTTCTCATCTGGAGCATTGTTGGGATTTTAGGCGGGACGGCTCATGCACTGCAGGATTCTTAGCATTTGTAGCACAGAGAGAACTAAATGTGGGTCGCACGGCAGTCAGAATATGCCCGCCATATTTCTAAAGAAGTGGCATCCTCTAGAGTTGAGCATACAGATTTGAGAGGCCTAGAGCATCATGAGATAGGAATTAAAATACACCTTCATGAAGGGGGCTTCCCTGGTGGTCCAGGGGTTGAGAATCTGCCTTGCAATGGAGGGGACACTGGTGTGATCCCTGGTCCAGGAAGATCCCACATATTTCAGAGCAGCTAAGCCCTGTGTACCACAACTGAGCCAGCACTCTAGAGCCTGTGCTGTGCAACAGGAGAAGCCAACGCAATGAGAAGCCTGCACACCGCAACGAAGAGTAGCCCCTGCTTGCTGCAACTAGAGAAAGCTTGAGTGTAACAGCGAAGATCCACCACAGCCAAAAAATAAATGTTTAAAAAACAAAAATACACCTGAAGACTTTAAGAGTGTTTATTTGGCCCATTGAATCGTCACTGGAAATTGTTGGGTGTTTTGAAGAATTTGAAGACTGTGTAGTTGAGCTATTGGTACCTTACATAGATAAAAGAGGTAAAGAAAAGATTTAGGGTGGATGGATTAACATTTGTCCTGAGTTTTTCAAAAGTATCCAGAGTTTCATTAAAGACTGAGACAGATGGTGCCCCTTCAACATTGTCCACAACTAAGTACCTCCTGTTTGCTAGGCAGTGGTTATATCCTACCTCATGTGTTCTCTGTAATTCTCATAACAGCCTTTAGAGGTATTTTCAGTTTACAGATGAGGAAATTAATTGTTTACCAGAGATAACATACCTGATAACATGCTAAAACAAGGATCCAGCATCACATTTCTTCGGTGCTAAAATCCAAATTCTTTGTAAGTTATACCATGTTGTCTTTTGGGTGAAAACTGATTGATGTAGAAACAATACTAACCTGGTGGGGAAGGGATAATCCCGTTAGAAGATTGGCTTTCCTTGGAGGCAACAGAGATTCTTCTCCTACCTCCGCGTCTTCGCTTGCTTAGTGTACTACAGTGTTGGCATGCCTCTTGGTTTTAGTGCCTTAATTCTCCTGGGATAGTAAACTATATATATCTGTGAATTTGGGAGAAGTTATTGTACGAGGATTTTTTTTTTTTTGGCTGAAAGAAGAGCTGTGAGGGAGAGGCTTTCCAGTTTTAGCTCAAATGATTTAGAAATAAACTTTGTTTCATTCTTAAGCTCTTTTTGCAGAAAGCTGAAGTCTAGAGTAAATATCTCAGATTTTTCCATCACTATTAAGTTATAGCATGTGTTCAAACCATTCTTAAAGATACTACATTGTTTTTGTTTTTTAATAAAGTATCTAAAATAAATAGTGCATAAATGTAAAAAATATTTCCTAAGTCAGTGAAGGGATAATAGAAACTGTGTCTGTGATATATGTACAGATATATCTTGATGTAGCTAGTTCTTAATGAAAGAACCTCTGCCACTGGCTAGGAGTGAAGAGGATGCCTGGTCTGGTTTTTCCCAAAGAAGATAAATTTCTTGCTTTCATTACATAACCTGCTATTGGTATTGGTGTTTTGCACTTCTAAAATCCATGCTGGGAATACAGAGAACAAGTTTGTGAATGCAAACTTATTTTCCTCATAGAAGGACTCCCTTTGATCCAAGTTTAATTAGACACAGTTATTTAACTTGAATTATTTTTGCTTATTAATATAGAAATGCGTTTTGATTACCTAGTGACAGTAGACTTGAATCCAGAGCAATGAATTAATTAATGCACTCCAAATCCCAATTTTGAGTCTTTTCCTTTTTATGGTTCGCTTATATTCTAATGATTTAAGCCCTTAACTGCCTTTTTTTTCTAATTAACTACTTAAGCCTTCCAACAATTTGTTGGCATTTCTTGGAAATATAAGTAACATAATTAAGACATAATTAATTGTCCTCTCTTCAGGATTTACATAGATGATGTATGAAATCACATTTGCCACTTACAAAGCAGAGCTTATATTTGAGTGTTTAGCAGGTTTATTGATACACAGTTTACATACCATAAAATTCATTTATTGAAAGTATACAATTCAGTGATTTCTGGTAAATTTTTAGAGTTGTGCAACCATCAGCATAGTCCAGTTTTAGAACATTTCCGTAACCTCCCCAAATTCCCTTGAACATTTTTGTATTTAATTGCAAGCTCCAGCCACAAGGAACTACTGATCAGCTTTCTGTTTTTAAATGTCTTTCCTAGACATTTCATATAAATGGAATCAGTGTATGGTGTTTTGCATCTGTTTAGTTTTAACTTAGCACAGTCTTGACGTTCTTCCATGTTGTAGCATATATTAGTATTATGTTCCTTTTTTGTTGCTGAATAGTATTTCATTGTATGGATATACCATGTTATGTTTATCTGTTCGCCTGTTGGTAAGTATTTGAATTGTTTTCTGTCTTGGACTACTAAAATGCTGCTATAATTGTGTGCAAGTTTGTGTGTGTGTATGTGTCGATATATTGGATAGATTTCTAGAATCAAATTTATTATCTCCTTTAAGCATAGGGATTCTATTCCCTTTTTGCCTACTTGTCTTCTGTAAAGTATTGGATTCCCTCCTACCCCAAAACTTCTTCATGTCTTTCCTTTTTTCTCCATTCTTGCCCAGGGAGCACAATACTTGGGAACCTGAGAAAAACTTGGATTGCCCTGAGCTAATTTCTGAGTTTATGAAAAAGTATAAGAAGATGAAGGAGGGTGAAAATAACAAACCCAGGGAGAAATCAGAAAGTAACAAGAGGAAATCCAATTTCTCAAACAGTGCTGATGATATCAAATCCAAAAAAAAGAGAGAGGTAAGCTTTATTTCTCCTCTCCTCCCGCCCCCCCCTCCCCAATCCCCCACTCTTCTGCTTCCGGTGCTTCCTCCTCGCTCCACCCAAAAAAAAGGGGCACTGTTTTGGTTGTTTTTATTCTAAGGATGGCCTGTAAGGCAGATTGTTGAACACGAGAGTTCCCTGGGGAGTGTTGTTGATCCACTACAGCGCCCCCTCCTGGCTGTGTAAGAAATGTAATATGTGTCCACTGAATTGTGCTAAGGTGGCAAAATTAAATCCCTGTAAAACATTCAGCCACTCTGTGCCTTTTTTGTGAATAGGTGGCTGAGTTGTCTTACAGAGAGGCTTTAGTGAATTTTTTAGGGATAGAAAGAAGCTTTAAAATATCTACCACTTCACTTCTTTTATTCCAAAGATAGCACTTAAATGTAACCCTTTATAGTCTTTCTTAACTAAGGTGAAATCACATAACATACAACTAACCATTTTATTTTATTTTTAAATTATTTATTTATGGCCACACCAACACATGTGGGATCTTAATTCCCTGACCAGAATCAAACCCATGCCCCCTGCATTGGGAGTGCATAGTCTTAACCACTGGACCGTCAGGAAAGTCCCCAATTAACCATTTTAAAGTTAACAGTATAGTGGCATGTATAGTCTCTCTTGATCCTATTGTATTTTTACATGCTTCAAATAAATTAATTTTCATCTTCCTTTGGAATCTTTTTATTGTTCAGTTTTGAAAATGTGTTTATGAAATTTTGGTTTGATTCAGTTTTTTTAATCCTTCTGATATTTAGCTGTTAAGTGGCCATAAGCACTGTTCCTGTCTTTTTTTTCTCATCTATATCTTTTCCATCTGTGCTTCCATTCCTTTTATTAATTTCAAGGTTGTGAAGTCTTTTGTGGTGAAGGATATATCATACCCTTAAAGTTTAATACAATAAAAGTGTAAGTCTGCTTCTGAATCTTCTAGCATCCCTGCCATAAGCATCCATATTTATCTTCATTCTCCTTGGATACCCATCTTGCTAGAGCATTAGTTCCCAGCCCTGGCTGCATATTAGACACATTAGTTCCCAGCCCTGGCTGCATATTAGACTCATGGCAGGGGGGCAGGCGGGTGTTTCAAAAGCCTCCGGTGCCCAAGATGCACTCCAGACCAATAAAATTCAAATTTCTGTGGGTTGGACCTGTGCGTTAGTATTTTCTAGCGACTTACACAGGTGATTCCTGGTCTCCAGAGGAGAGAAAATGGGAGAAGAACTTTCCAAAAAGAATTGAAATAAGAATGAAAGATTGGAGGCTGTCAGTGAAAGTGGACGCTAGTATTTTGTTTGTTTCCCTGATTAATTTTATTTTTTGCAATCTTATTTTTTAAAACGGCCCTGTTCTGGTGAGGTGTGCATATCATTATGATATTAACATACTAGTAAATAATTTGAAAATGCCTTCCCTTCTCTAAGGAGCTAAGACTTGGGTCTGTCTTTCTTTTTACTTTTTTATTAGTCCTTTGTATTCTGGTTTTTGTCATTTGATGCATTTTCCAGCTAAGTAAAGAGACCAAGAAACAACACAGCATGACTTCTGTAGCCATTTTTGACATGCAGTGTGTATTTCCTCAACCTAAGGTTTCTGTTCTTTTAAAAAGGAGCAGTCTGGGGGAGGGGGCAAAAAAAAAGGAGCAATCTGACTTTGAGACACTGGCCAGTGCAGAGTTTGGTTCCTAGGCCAGGTTTTCATGCTGCCGACCTTGAAAACCAGCCCCCCACACACATGTCCCTTACATTGTAATGTTCATCTGGGGCCCCTGGCAGCGTTCTCAGCAGTGCTGATGGCTGTCATGTAGGCAGCTGGGAAGATAGGTGATTGTATATTTTAAAGGTGCAGGAGGGGATTTCGTTTCTTTCTTTAGACCACTGCAGAAGAAATTTGTTAGTCGGCATTATGCCTGATTTAAGATTACTGCCTGTGTGATGATTTTAGCATTTTCCTCGCCTTGGCTCCTTTTCAGCAGCTTGAACATTTTTCTTCTCTTCCCTCCCTATGTGGCAAACTGTTTTCAGCCGCCAGCTATGATTTACGACTTGGTTGCTGTGCCAGCATTCCAGCTGTGAGCAGCTGTGTGCACATCTGGGAACCTCCTCCCTTTAAGCGCCCCCAAAAGAGGCTATGCTTTTGAGCCTGTATGTCCCCTGATTCATGCATGGGATTTCCTGCTCAGTGCAGGTCCTGGTATCTTTGGGACCACCTGGATGCTGAAGGCTTTGTATCTCTCAGAAGAAAGCAAAGTGAACGGCAGATCAGAGATTTTATCATGAATATCAGACATTGGCGATTTAGTTCATTTGGGCAGTCTTTCTAAGTCTTTTTTGTGTTACCATTAGATAAGTTGGCATTATCTTCCATAGTAAGGTTGTTTAAATTACCTGGTTTGTATAAAATTTCACCATTTTGCTCGCACCAGTGCCATCGCACCTGAATCAAATCCTATGCTCCTTATCTAGATTGCATGATTGCAATTTTACCAAGTTTGAATAATCCCCTACAGAATTTTTTTTGTTTTAAATCCCTCTCCAGTTTACTCTATAAAGCTAATGGCCTATCTCCATCAGGAGGGGACAGGCACAGATCAGGGCCTCTTCCCCAGTGCATGGGGATTATAATATGTGATCTCTGAAAGAAATTTGCTATTTTACGGTAGTTCTTTGAATCCCTACTTAATCTTAATCACTGTTCATTTGTAAGTACAGATGGCTATGTGAAAAGAAGTATTAAAAATACTGGTCAGTGTTAGGTGAACTGCAAGTCCAGAGAATAAACTCCAGATTGAGAGGTGGTATACTTGAAGTTTATAAAATGAAAAATGATTTAGTTCACCTGGACTTGTTTATCACCTGAGAAGCAAGTTTAAGGATATTAGATTAGGGGATGAGAGGAGTTCCTAGATGATGACTCCAGAATATTTAAGGGATATTAAGCAGTTTTAGGGGCCACTCCCAGTCCTTTGACGGAATACTAAGAGGACAGCTGCATCTTCCTGCAAAATAGCTCTTAGCATCTCTGTTACTGGCTGACGCAGTATTGTATTTCTGCAGTTCTAAGAACTTTATGAATTGAGTGACCAAAATGGTATCCAGTAATATTAACTTAGGTTGTGCTTTATTGAGCTGAGAAACAGGGAGGTTTTTTACTCTTACCTCCAAGCTGTAACCTTTCTTCATCTTCTGTTTATAGCAGAGCAATGATATCGCTCGGGGCTTTGAGAGAGGACTGGAACCAGAAAAGATCATAGGGGCGACAGATTCCTGTGGCGACTTAATGTTCCTAATGAAATGGTGAGAGAGATTGGGCCTCCCTCTGCAATTGTGTTTCTTTGCAGTGACTTGAATTCGTATGGAAGATAGGGAGGGAAGACTGAGTATTCCCCAACTAAGAATTGTGATTGTCAGGGATCTAAATTTTTAACTGATACCAGCTGTCAGTATTAAATGGGAATTGTGGTTCAGAGTGGATTTAAGATTGTAAAACTTTGGTATTAAGCCAAATTACATTAGCCCACATACCAGAAAATGGTAGAATTGAGGTAGGAAACATATAAACATGACCTAACCATTTATTTACACAGTTCTGAATCATTTACCGTTACACCATGAGCCTGTGGCCATGGGATAGAAATTGAGTGAGGCTTTCTGCCACCACTGAAGACCAAGACCGCTGAATAATGTCTAAAAGAGAAAAGTAATCTTAACAAACAGCATTAAGGATAATACTAGCCAAAGCACAGGTTATTTCATCCGGTAGAGGGAATAGCTCTTAGAGAAAAGTGTAGTTGCTTCCCCTCAGCTTGGTTTCTTAGAGTCAGAGTGATTTATGGTGCAGCCCCCCTGCCTTTCTGTTTCCAAGTGTTCTGGCTTGTGATTTAAGTTTCATCTCTAAATAGAGGGTTCCTGCTACAGTGCCACTAAGGAAGCTAATTAGCTTAAAAGTTGGATAGTCAGGAGGTTTAATATTTTATCTGATCGTAATTTTGCTGGTAGATTACCCAGAAGCCTATATTTGAAGAATCACTATAATCTGTCCAAAGTCAGGAGCTGTATTGACTTCTTTTCCCACTTAGCCATATGTGGAACTTAACGATTTACATTCACATATTAACTAGCTTTTTCCACCACAGTCCAAATTTGGGTAGCTGCTCTAAGCTATGTGTTTTCCCCCTCCTCTTCCTACCCATAATGCTTACCTCCATGAGTTCAGCATCTCCATTTTCTAGAAAAGAAGTTAGGTGGAGGGGGGAAGAAAGAAGTTAGTTGTCTTTTCCCACATCTCAGTGGAATGTTAATTAAAAAAAATTTTTTTTTTTCTTGATTTGGAATCCTGGTTAAGGAACTTGCTAGATTTTTGTTGTTTTTGTTACACTGGATAGTAAAAAGTGTAACTTGGGTAATTGAAATTTGCAGCTAATTCCTGCATTTCATTTTAGTGACTAGGTTTTACATTCTTTGCTGACTCTATTTTCTCATTGTTCCAACCTACAGTTCTGACCAAAAGGATGAGTGTTTAAAAGGCCAGAAGATGAGGAGGGTTAGGACCCTTTCATGATCCAGATGATCCAGAAACTGGATTGAGCAATTTATGCGTAATCAATAGGGCTGAATGTAGCTTTGATTGTGTGTTCACTCACATGCTCATACACACAAATAAAACTTATGAAAGCAGAATTTATATAGTAGTTTAATTTTCAGCCTTTTAATTAAACCCGCTATGTGTTCCATCTATTCTAGCTGAAGTCTTCTGTTTCTTCCTGATGTAGTCATTAAACGATGTTTACTAACAATTTGATTCATTGACTTAAATTTCTCCTTGAAATTGGGAGCCGTTAGGATCCTTTTCCCTTTGATGGAGAGGAAATCAAGTCAGCTAATTCATAATTCAGTAACAAACGAGTGTTTGGACAGACTCTCATTCTTCCTCTCTTCTAAGTCTCATATTCTTTCTCTCCAGGAAAGACACGGATGAAGCAGACCTGGTTCTTGCAAAAGAAGCTAATGTTAAATGCCCACAAATTGTGATAGCATTTTATGAAGAGAGACTGACGTGGCATGCATATCCTGAGGATGCGGAAAACAAAGAGAAAGAAACAGCAAAGAGCTAAAGGAGGGGGTGGTCTCTGTCATTTCTCTTTGTACATAATACATTCAGCTCCCTGCCTCCTCTCCTTTCTACCCACCCCCTTCTATCCTAAACACATCCATAAAAAATGTGCTTATCACTGTGCTCCACAGGAGAAATGTTGGTATTGGTTCTCTTGTAACATAACTGATGGTCTGATTCATGATAAGTGTCTCTCTGTGAAGACCAGGCATTTACATACTGTGTGTAATTCCCACCATTTTTTCCTTTGCCCTGCTCTCTCTCCCTTCTGCTCCCCTGTGACCTCAAGATGAATTTTAACTTTTTAGTCACCTTAGAGTCTTGATCTTTCGGGGTCGGTTGCTTTTTAGGTGGGGGATTTTGTTATAATGATGTTGAATTTTGGTTTCTTGCTTTGGCTCTTAGAACATATTGATGACCAGCTAGCCTTTGTTTTGAGATGTTGGGATGGAAAAGATGTTGCCCGTCTTTTAAAAAAGCCAACAGCAACTGCCTACCTGTTGGGGCTTCCCCAACCTCATTCAGCTCTACCCAGGAGAATACAGGGTTCCTGATGTGGTCTTCTGGGCCACCCTCTGTTGTTCATCCTCACCATCCTCCCAGAAGAGCGGCATCCTTTGGAGGGCTTGAAATTTTACATTCAGATTTGTCAAGGCACTCCTTCTAGCCCCAGGACTTTTGGCCTTATTTCTTAGCAATCCCTGATTCGGCTTCTGCAAGTTGGTGAAGTCTGTTATAAAATGACAAGATTATTAACTGTGGAAATTTGTAGCTATTAGTACATGAGGATGATGGGGTAGGATACAATTGTCTTTATTATCACATTTGGTATGTATGTATTATTTCCTTCCATCTCATTTGGATTATATATTTATGTAGGTGTGAGTGACTGCCTGGTGCTTGTGCCAAGGTGCTAGGCACCCTCCAACCCTGCCAACTTTTGTGGCCTCCCAAAGCAGTCGTGTTACCAAAGAGGCTTCAGACTTCTCAGTGGACCCCACTTTCCCCTCCATGCCATTATTTTCAGTGGGGAATTCTTGGAGGGGAGCCACTGGCCACAGTATCAATTTTAAATATTCATAGCATTTATAATCATAAATTCCTTGCTTTGTTGACTTCTGGATTTGCCACCAAGAGTCCCCAAAGTGTTAATGCCCTTCCCTTTTTCCACCCTCAGACTCTTAGTTGGATTTTATTTTTTTTTTTAATTAATTTCTATGGAAGACTATCGACCTCCGAGAATGACAGGCCCTGGCATGTTGACACAACCTCTCCCCAACTCAGCAAAGTATTTCTTTTTTGGCTTCTTCCTGCTTTGCCATTATGTTGAGAGGTTATTTTTCTGATTATAGCCTTCAGCCTTTGTTCCCCAAGAAACACCCTACTTCTCTTTCCCCTTTTTTTCTTGTAGTTAAAGGGGGCTAGAGAATCAAGACTAAAAGTCAGGAAATAGCAGGGTTTTGAGCATCCTTGTCCCAGCCTGAAGCTGAGGAAATAAGAATAAGTGCTTGAAATAGCCTTAACTCTAGAGTTCACCAGCCATTGAGGTTGTTTTTGTGGTTGCTTTTGATTTTTAAAACATAGCTGTCTGGCCAGGAGCATTCAACCATCTCTAGATTTTTTAGAGTAATGAGGGGAATGAAGAGATTGCTGCAGTTCACAGATGAGCCAAATAATATGCAAATCATATACCCATTCATAGCATTTGTTAACATTGCTTCCCTGCTCAGCTGCTGATTGAATTCTGTGTGCTTGTATAAATTATGTCAAAGATTATACCGCACAGTTGAGAAGACAGCTGTTGCAGTGACATGACAGACTGGAACAATGAAGCTTTTGGTTTTAGCCATCCAGGAAAAGCCTTCTGAATGGTAATGTGATTGGGTGAGAACTCATAACCCACACCTCAAATGGGTAGGAGTTTACTCTCCATCTTCTTTAACTAAAGGAATTAAAGGCCTAGATCAAGTGCTGGATAATTGACAGTTGTTAGTACTTAATCTGATGGGCATGTGAAAGAAAGGTTGGTCAGAAAAGAGGTCTTTCATGCAAGTAACTAAGGATATCAATTAGGATGTGCTAGAACAGGACAAATAGGCCAGAGCTGCCAAGGAGACCATCCGGGTCTCGATTTCCAGGTGGAGAAAAGGACAGCTCATCCATGTGGCTAGTGTCTGTCTCCCAGGAGGAGTGGGCATGTAAACAGAGTACAGTGACCATGTTTTTAGAGCGCAAATCTAGGCCATGGACAAAAACCAGCCCAATTATTTGGTACTGAGATTGGTCTTGAGAAACCTGGGACACATGGTTGCCAGGGTTATGGGTAATGTTTAAGACATTCATCAAAATCTGATTTCTTTCAACAAAAAACCCCCAGGATTATCTACTATTCATCACTGCTTTAATACTTTAGTTTTCACTTCATTCATCTTTTTCTGTCCACAGTTATTGAAATCAAGGTCTTATACTGTGTGCTGCCCAAACAACTTGTTCTCTCCCTGCCTATCCACAGCCAGTTCTGTAGGAAAGAAGGAGCCAGCCGCCAGTACTCATCTCAGCCCTTCAGAAGAAAGGAAACTAGATGCCTGTCTGTGCCTCGGGCATTTGATGGTGTCAAGTAGCTGTCCAGGCCCTTGGAGAATTGCAGCCTCGAACAGAAACCTGCTTTCATGGGGCTTTCTCCTCTCAGAAGAGTTAGTAGCCCTGGGCTAAGCAGTCTTAAATACCTAGGTCTCAGGTGCTCAAAGTGTGTTTTTCCTGTTCGTCCTCTTTCAAAACATCTTCCTATTGCTGAGTTTCTTCTTGTAATCAGCATTCAAGGATTTCTCCTTCCACAGAATGTAGCAGAGCTGTGAGCACCAGAGTCTACCAAATCAGCATAGCTAGCTTCCCTGAGCCCTGGGCTGGGCAGAAGCCCTCATGTTAAGATCAGCTGTTAGAGAATGTCAGCCCTGATGGAAGCACCCGTTTTTAACCTGGAGAGGGCCATATCATTTTTCCTTCTGCACTCCAGCTTTCCTGTGTGTTCTAACACTCAAAAGTCTAGATGGTTCTTGGCAGTCCCTCAGCCATATATCTATAGTACTTTTGTTGAAGAAAAGCTGGTCTTGTTCTTGGGCAGTTTTCAATTATTCTTAACTCTTTGTTCCTGTGCTGTAGCCTCCCTGCAGTTCAATTTCCTTATTTTTAGGCCAAATCCTGGAGCCTGGGGGAAAGTGCTTGTGATTTTCATCTTGTCATTTGGTTGGATCTCTGTTTAGCCCAGCTTAGCTAAGGTACAGAGGGGTCAGAGGAATCCAGCGAGTGATTGTCTTTGCCCTTAGGGTTTGAATTCTGGGGCCTAAAGTAAGTTCACGGTGGCACAAGAACCTCAGGAAGGGTTATGTCATTAGATTTGAGATGTGGAAATGGTTTCTCACAAACGGGGTCAAAGGAGAAGCTTGTTTGGCAGCCGTAACTCCATCCTTTTGGTTTAGGTTTTTAGAGTGAAGGTTAAGAGTGCTGAGATGTGTACTATTGTAATTAGACCACCAAGCAAGCATACCTGTCAGGACAGAGAGAGGAAAGGTCTGAACCCAGTGTATTTTTTTCATTTTGGCTCTACCACTAATCATAAAAGTTAGGTTTTTCAAAACTAGAGGTGTTACCTGGCTTGCCCCTAAGAGCATATGCTCAGAATTGGGGCCCCCACCCGCCCAGTTAGTCACAGTGGGTTTGTATTGAGCTGTCCAGTTCCTGTCAGTCACATTAGTGTACACCAGCATTTACTTCATTCAGTGGCCATTATTTTGGCCCTGGGGATACAAAGTTCAAAAAGATGCAGTCTCTGACCTCAAAGAATTTCCATACTGCTGCATAGTGTAATAAATGTTACAAGTGGGCACATTTTACATTTTGGGGCAGAGACCACTGGTTGGTGTAGTTTGTGGTTCTAGAGTAGTCGGGTGATGGTTAGGTGCGTGTGTAGAAAAGATCTGTGACCTTGGATGAACCAAGGTAACTGGCCATAGATGAACTGCAAGGGCTTGTTTTAGCCCAGAAAGTAAAGATAACAGGTTTAGTTAGAAATGCTACTCCTGAGAGAGAACAACAGGTTAAGTGGGGGTTGAGAACCCCTGGCTCTGGTCCCTAGGTTCTTTGCTGAAGTATTTAATTGTATAGTTAATCCTCACTTGTGGAAAGCATCGACTATGTTGCACAGCCAGTTTTGTGTTGTTATCATCATAGATTCTGTAAAATGTATTCCTTGTAGATCAACGGTTGCTCACACCCTTTTCAGTTTCTCATGCTTTTTGAAGGAATTAACATGAGGCTGACTTGGAGCCTAAAACAGGGACATACTTTCCAATGTGCTGAAAAGAAGGCTTGGGCCCATCTGGTGACACCTGGACCTCTGTTCTGGACAGTGTAGTTTTATTTCATGCTGCAAAATGGTGATTTCTAAGCAGATACTGTGTCAGTTATGCGGAAACCTCCCAGAAATACATGTGACCTGGAGTTTTGGACTTAATCCGTCTGGGGAGGTCCAGGATGAGGCCGAGCCATGCTAAGAGAGCCATGCTGAGAAACAGTCTGACCTTAAGAAATGTCCTAGTTCTGACCATGTGACCACAGGAAAAATGATACTTTTCTCTGCCTGCATAATTGAGAGTTGGATAATTGAAAGTTGACTAAAAGGTGAAGGTTCTTTGGATAGCTTCATAAAAATTCTAGTTTCTTTTTGCTTGCGCTGAATTTCTTGAATTTTAAACTACCTCATCTTGTCTTTTTAGAGTTTCTTCAGCTTGTCGTTTGCCACTTTAACATTGTGCTTTACTCTGACTGTTTTCTCAGATGGAATGTTTCCTCTTTGTTGAGAGCATGTTTTCTAGCCTTTCGTTCTGATCCTCATTTCACTTAACATCTCATGTTGCTCCTCTGTCAGAGAAATGTCTTAAGATAGTTTAAAATCTTGGTTCATTGGAATAAAGTGATCCTCCTGCTGTTTGTCTCTGAGGTCAGTAGGAGAAGGAGTTAAAACAAGGTGGTAGGGGAGGGGACAGACCCTGCACTGGAGGCAGCCAACAACGGAAGAGCCATTAATTAAGACAATTTCAAAGTCAACTGATTGTGATCATTAATGTCACAATAGATCAAAACCTAATTATCACAGCCTAGGTAAGAGCCATCAGTATTAATCAGAAAATCTAATAGGAAACTATTATCAAGAAATTAGGCCAAATTGAATGCAATGAACTTTTTATCTTGTCATTCTCTCCTCTCCTTTTTCTCTTTTTCTTTTTTAATTTGGTGATGTCCCCCGGCGTTGGTGAGTGTGACCCTCACAGTTGACCCAGGCCCCGGTGGCCTGTTCGTCATGCTTTCTGAGGAATTCTGATGCAGGCTGACCCTGAACTGTCACCGCTGCTTTAATCAGTCTTGAACTTGCGCATCACCTGGCCTTACCCAGTGTGATCAGCAGTCAATGAGAAAAGGTTGTATTTAGGTCTTGCAGTGGTCGGTCCTTCCTGGAACTAGAGTATCCCTGGTGGACGTGATGCTGTGTGTGTTAACTCACTGTTTGAGCTTCTGATGCGCGTAGGATCCTGTTGCTCTGGCTACTGCAAGTGGGTATGGAGGAAAGGAGGTGCTTCCTGCCTGGGGATTCTTCAAAAAGACCTTGGAAGAGGTCCACTGTCATCATACCACGGCACTTTTAAAGGTTCAAGTCAGTGTTTTGCCGTTTCCAGTAGCTTACGGTTTGATTCTAAACCAGGACTGGCTGTGGGTTTAGTTTAGTTTATCCCCTAGTTTTAGGATAACAGTCAGAGTGATTTCTACCAGAATCCAGTATAAATCCAAAAGGGGTGGGGATATGTTTTTCTTTTGCTTTTTGTTAAAGATTTAGGCCTCTGGCAGGAGGTAGGAATATTACAAGAGTCTCTGACTAGTTAATAGAGATCACTTCATACCACTTCATACCCTCTCCCTAAATGGAAAAATAAGTGTCCCCATCTGTCTCCATCTTGAACTGATGTGAAGATACCACAACTCCTGGGGTTGAGCTGAGGCAGAAAGGGTGGAAAGCTGCCACCCCTGGGTGTCATGGGGGAAGGACGAGTGGCAGCAGCGGGTTGGTGCCAGGGTTCCCAGGGGAGCCTGTAGAGAAAGCTGCCACTGCTGTTGGTGGCCTTTCCCCACCAGCGTGGAGCTCAGCGCACTCCCCACCGCCACTGAGGAAGTGGTTCTTAGCTTTCTGCTTGAGCGTGGTCTTGCTTCATTCTGAATTTCAGGATTTGGGTTACTCAGTATAGAACTTTGAGAAATCAGTGTGACTTAGTCCTTCACATACAGTAAACTGAGTATTTCTTTATAAAAGAATTCATGCCCTTAATGTTTAAAATGTAACTTTATTTTCAAAACGCCCAATAACGCATGACTTTCAGAAGTAGTTTGTTTCTTCTCCAAGACTCCTTGCATATGCTGGATAAATAATAGGCCATCAGTTAATACTTGTGGGTTGATTGAGTTCATCTGGTTTGCAGAGAGAGATCTGCCTACCGACTTCTTTTGCTCTCAAGTGTACTCTGAGAAAAAGAATGCTCCAGGGTGTGGAACAAGAATTGAGTGGATGCTGACTGTGTGTGCCAAGCTCCTCCTCTGATTCATAATGGCTGACCTTGGGCAAGTCACTCCTTTCAATGCCTCAGTTCCCCATCTGTCAAATGGGGGTAATAATACTGACCTACCTCACAGGGGTGTTGTGAGGCATTGTAAATCATAGTTGACAGAATACTTTAGGGTCCTCGATGGAGGATGCCTTGAGCCGAAGTCTAGGTTTTTGTCCTCACTGAGTTGTCCCAAGGTTGGAACTACTTAGTGACCTCGGCAAGTTCTCTGCCCCCCACCCCTCATCAAAGCTGCTAGTTCAGATGTTGACAGTGTTTTCATGAATGTTGGAATCTTAATAGTCCAGACTTACTTAGGATGTTATGGGGGACGGCACAGTATTTTCTGTCTTGCATCCACAAAAAGAGGCTGTTTGAGACTGAGAGCATTGGATTAAGGAGTCGGGTGCTACTTCTTGTTTCCCTGCAGGTTGGGAGCTAAGGCTTGGAACGTACTGGAGCTGTCTCAGGAGCAAAGTGCACACCGTGGGCGTGACTTAACGTTTCTCCCTCCCTGAACTGATCCCAGGACAGCTGGGTCACTTCACCTCTTCTAGGTATCTGTCCTCGAGCCGCCGCCTCCCCGTAGGAACCAGCTGGTTCAATAAACATAACTGCTTCCTCCATCCCCCACCAAAAAGCCACGGTGGAAATTTTTTTTTTCTAGGGACATGATTAACACTCCGAATTGGGCATTGATACTCCTGAGAGCTTCATCCAGTTCACGGGTTTCAGCATCTGTCATCTCTTTCTCAGTGTCCACAGTCTGAACCTGACTTTGACCTTTTTCCCTCTGGTTCGGGAAAACTCTCAGACACTATTTGCCCAGGTGTGGGCTCAAGAGCCTTACTCTCCATCTCAATTTAGGGGCTCAGCCGGCTCCTCTTCTTCCCAATAGGGCTCTTTCTCTCCCTCTCCTTGGCCCTAGATGTGTAACCCATGAAAAAGCACAAGGTCCTGGCCCCTTGCTGCAGTCACATTCCAGTTCTTGGTCTTTTGTGGACTCCTCTGTTCACAGCACCGGCAGCACCAGGCGGTTCTGGGGAGGCGTGGAGGGTGGAGAAAGCACGTCTGCCATCCTGCCAAGTAGTCAGGAGCTGGTTCACCCGCAGTCCACAGGCCTCCCCACCCCTTCCCACAGGGTGGGCTCTGAGACTCCAGGAGCTGGCTTTCTTTCAGCACTCAGTACCATCGTGAGCAGCAAAACAAATCACACTTTGTAGCCAGATTTCTGAATGGAAAAATGGGAAATTGAATTATCTACGGACCTTTTTGATTTGTGGGGGAGTTTTGGTTGTTTCTTGGTTATATTTCAGCCAAACATGTCTGCTTTTGATTTTTTTTTTATTAGGATAAGTGATATATATATATGTTCGCCTTTTAAATGTAAATGTTTCAAAGTAGGCAATTTACGTGTTTCCACACCTGACATCTGATGCAGACCTCATTCTCTCCCCCCTTCCACCCACCCCCTTTCCCTCTTTTCATACTCTTGTATTGGTTCTAATAAATGGTTGCTTTTCAAGTACGGATCCTGAGTGGTGGTTTGAAGATGTGGGTCTTACCCTCCTTCCTTAATTTGGGCTTAAGCTCAGCCAGTAGCAGCACATGGGTTCCTGAAAGAGCTGGGAGAACAGAAAGGGCTTTTTTCTAAGCACTCTTGGTCTCTGACTTTCTGCAAACAGCCACAGGGTGGCGCAAGCCTGAGGGAATAAGAGAAAGTGGACCCTGCTCCTTGCTCCTTCCCTTAACCCCTTCAGATTCTGTGCCTGCCTGGCTGGAAGAATAAACGTTAACTTTCAGGGACCCCAGAAACGTCAGCTGTTAGTTACTGAATTTGTGGAAAACCACATGGACAAACAGGTTTGAAAATCCCAATACATGTGAGTTTATAAATAATGACTATGATCTTTTTGATTTGCTTCATAAAAACCAAAGGAATTGAGCATCTGATGATGGGGGGGCGGGCAATTGGAAGTTGGATTAGAAAGAAAATGTAGGTAATTAACGTAGATAGAACATTTGCTGGGTAATGTAAGCCTGTCGCAGTTCTGAATCTCATAGGAACGTGGGCAGAACCTCAGGAGCAAGCAGTGAAGACGGAGGGATGCCAGAACCCAGACCCGCTGAGAGGTGCCTCCTCTCCTTTTCCACCATCTCTTATCTGCAATTCCCCTCCTGTTTTCCCTTCTTGCTGCTGAGTTATAGGGTCTCCCCAGTCTAATCTCGTAAAGTCTCATGAAGACATCTGTAGGTTGGCTGGTTTAATGGTCCATGACCTCATAAACATGGGACAGGAGAGCCATTTGGTCCACTTCAGAGCCAGACCCTTCTGGACATTATTTATTTCCTACCTCTGAAGCTGGGGACTGCTTGCCCCCTTCCCTTTCCATCTCTTTCTGGTTCTTTCACCATCACGCACTTTATCTCTGCCTTGGGCCCGTCAGAAAGCGCGACTGGAGTTTTGACACTCCCTCCCACTCCTAAACAGTTTCCCTCCAGTGGGTCAGGGTATGCCGGCCCGGCACTCAGCTAAGCTCTTCGCGGCTCATCACTCTTCTCCCGAGAACCCTGGCCCTCAGCATGCCAGCAGACGAGGCCTCGGCCAGCCGGCCGGCCAGTCATGCCTCCCCCTTTGTCTCCACTGAAGGGCTGCGGAGCTTGCAAAATCAATGCAGCCCCGACAGCCTGGGGAAGATGGAGGGCCGCCGCGTGGGAGTCTGTGCTTAGCCGGATGACTGAGTGCATAGTTTGAAATCGCCCTGTTAAGAGGAAGCAGCCCCCCAGGCAGCCTCCTGCTTTTGGAAGGAAGTGGGAGAGGAGCCCCAGAGCCCTCGTGCTGGGAGCTGCTGCACCAGAGTGTGTGCAGAAAGCAGCCCATTACAGCCTGTGGATAGGCCAAGAGGCTCTCCAGGCCCGGGGTGTGACCTGTGGTGGTGGGTGGGGGACAGATAAGGCAAAGCCTGGCCAACTGGTGTGTGAGCACGCCACATGGGCACAGTGTGGAGGGTAAAGGGGTGGGGGAGAACCCACACAGACTCGCCTGCATAAAGTTGTGAACCCGGTGAAGACATGAATGCAAGGGTCTGGTTGTTTCCTCCTCCCAGGGTTCTCCTCCTCCCCCAACCCCCTCTGCAGCTGTAACATCTTGCTTTCCAGGTGTCAGCTCCCTCCTCTCGCAGCTTCTGTCTTTATTTGTGTGTCGGTATTTTTTATGGTTTCTCCCTTTTGTCTACTCCATCGTGTGTGTTTTTCTCTTTTTTTTTTTTTTCTTCTCATTCTGGTTTCTGCACCCCATGTTCTCTCCACCCCCTTCAAAGTCCATAAGCAGCCTCAATTTGGACATTTAATTTCAACCCCATCAAATTATTATCTTTCTTGCAACAACCTGGGACTCTTTATGAGCTCTTTCTACCCCACGCCACTGCTGGAAACAGGTGCATCTCTTTCTCCGTATGATGTGGTGCCCCCCACTCCCTCCCACCCCCCAGACTGGGAGAGGCGATGCCGGCTCAGCGGCCTCATGCTTCCTCTCAGCAAAGCCTTGTGCGATCATTTGGTTATGAGCCAAGGAGAGAGAAAGAGCTACTGAGAATTGAGCTTGCTGATAAATATGGAGGCTGCTGAGATGAAAAGGTTTGGGGTTATTATTGCACCCTTTCCTCTCTCCCCCTCCACCCCTTCCTCCTCCTGCTGCTCTCTTCTGGGGAAGGAAGCTGGTGAGGAGTGGAGGCACTGGCCACAGCTGCTGCAGTTTATGAAATTCTGCTCCTACATCTGCAGCAAGGGTGGGAGCGGGGCAGGTGAGCTCTGCTGGGAGAGGGAGGGGGGGCAGGGATGCTGAACCCCCTGCCTGAGCTGTGCAGGAATGTGATGGGCCACTCCTGCGACTCCCAAGACCATGCAGCCCTCTCCATGCAGCCTGTTTCCGCCTTACTTCTCAGCCCCGACTGTAACCCGCTGCTGCTTTCCATTTCAACTCTCCTGGCAAGAAGCGGGAGTCAGCTCCCAGAGACCTGGCCTCTGTCTCAGCCCCTCTGCCTCTAGTCTCTGTCTCACTCCTCCACTCCAGTCTGCACCTGGAGCTGGGAGGTGGAGGGCATGGAACTGCCGCTTTGATCCTGGGTGAGAGTAGGAGCTGTCTGCTCCTCAGGGTGTCGTTGGGGAGAATGCAGGCACGTCCACCGCTAGACTGGGACACCAGATCTCTCCACGTGTTCTCCACCCTCCCTGCCTCTCCTCCACCGCCTGCCCCTCTGACTTTTTCTCCTGTTCGTCACCCTCTGTCAGTTTCTGTTTTTCCCTTTTAAAATATTAAAAAAAATTTTTTTTCCCTTTTTTCTCTCCCTGTTCTTTTATTTTCATGTTAGTAAGAGGGCTTGAGGGAAGAGGTTGAGAGGAAATGAAAAGTACACTTTTTTCCCCCACTTCTTTGGAGGAATGGGAAAGAGTATCACCCGTTTTCCTTTTTCTGGGGATTGGAGCATCTCTACCCTCAGCCCTTCTGATTTTCTCAGCAACGATGTCTAAAACGGATTTTCGTAACCTTGTAAAACCATTTCTATTTTTATTGGTTTCTTTATGATTTTGTAGGGGAGAGAAAACCTTGCCATCCCTACAAAGTCAGTTCACTGTGTGATACTTTTTCCGTGAGAATTTTTAAGATAATCGCTTTTGAGAATTTCATGACCCTCCTTGAGATGACTGGAGTCTTGGGTGTTGTAACAAGGCTGGAAAACACTGATCTTTAGTGTCCAGCTAAGCCAATTGGATACTTACTTCTGTATGAATTTGTTGCAGCCTTTCATCATGGGAGTAAAAACTTTCTTCATTGGGGACTCCTGTTGCCCCCATTCGTCAGCTTAGGGGATCAAGGACAAGTCAAAACAGTTCTCAGATTCCCGCCCTCACCCCAGAAGGCCGGCCCAGCCTGCCTTGTAGAGGGGGGTGAGGGACAGCGATCTGATCTCTCATCCCCTCCCTTTATTTCACCCCACGCTTTTTTCACTCATTGCGGGTTTGTGGGTTTGGATCAGAGAAGAAGGTTTCTGGTTTGGATTAAGGAGCTGAGTTAGACAGGATTGGGGAAGAACTTACAAGCTTGGATTGGAGGAGGTGTAGCAGGGGAGGGAGAGAAACGGGGGTACAAGGATGTCCCTGCGAAGGACTGGGAGACCAGAATTAAACGAGGAAGGATGGGAGAGAGGAGGCTTGCTGCAGCTACTGCTAAGTCATTTCAGTCGTGTCCGACTCTGTGAGACCCCAGAGACGGCAGCCCACCAGGCTCCCCCGTCCCTGGGACTCTCCAGGCAAGAACACTGGAGTGGATTGCCATTTCCTTCTCCAATGCATGAAAGTGAAAAGTGAAAGGGAAGTCGCTCAGTCCTGTCCGACTCTTAGCGACCCCATGGGCTGCAGCCTACCAGGCTCCTCCATCCATGGGATTTTCCAGGCAAGAGTACTGGAGTGGGGTGCCATTGCCTTCTCCGGAGAGGAGGCTTGGAAAACCATTATGTGCTGGGGGCATGTGCGCATGCGCGTATGCGCTACCGCAGATAGGAGAAAAGAGGCTCACCGCGGAGCCTGCAAGGCCCTTCAAGACTGAATCCTCTGCGTCCAGGCATAATATATTCTCCTTCACCCGACGCAGCGGGCTGGAACTTCACTTCTGAAGAGTTGTGGGCGGTGAATCAATGTAGTGTTTACCCTCATGTGTCCTGAGTTAGAATAATCTTTGCTGTGGACTGGATGACCACCCAGAAAATGTAGAAACTTTTAAATTTGGAACGTCCTTCTGCATCCTGAATGACTTCAATTTCCACTCTAGTGTAGGAGGTGGAGTGCCTGGAATCCTGATATTTCTTGTTTCAATCCCCAGTTTTGCTTCTAGCATCCCAGGAAGGGTCTGAGAGGAGAGGGTGTTGGGTGCGGTGGAGTGGCTGTACAGGGGTCCCATTGACTGAAGGCAAGGGTCTGCTAATGTGCATTAGAGATTTCTCAGAACAAAATAGTTGTTGCTATCCCCCCAAAATGGATGAGGCAAACAGCTCCCCTTTTGCCACCAAGGAAATGGCAGGTCTGTGTGTGTATGAGAGTTGAAGGGGTGTGTAAATTTGAGTATAATCAATCCTGAATATTCATTGGAAGGACTGATGTTGAAGCTGAAGCCCCAATACTTTGGCCACCTTATGCGAAGAAGTGACTCATTGGAAAAGACCCTGATGCTGGGAAAGGAGGAGAAGGGGACAGAGGATAAGATGGTTGGATGGCATCACCGACTCAATGGACATGAGTTTGAGCAGACTCCGGGAGGTGGTGATGGACAGGGAGGCATGGTGTGCTGCCGTCCATGGGATCACAAAGAGTCGGACACGACTGAGCGACAAAACAACAATTCTTAAATATATGTTTTTGCTCATTTGAATATGTTAAATTCCATGGAGTCCAAGTCAAGTCACTCTAATGGAGGGAATGCAATAGCCTAGGTAATTCAGGGAGAAGATCATCCCAAAACCCTTTATGAATATGGTTGAGAGGTGCTTCGAACTGTGCTCGGGACAGGCTCTGGAAGATGCCTTGTGGGCCAAGGGGAGGAAGGCATTAATGGTGGCAAAGGAAAGCTGCTCATAGCTCTGTACCAGGACAGCCATACAGATCAGAAGCAGAAAATTGCAGGCACTGTGTCTATTCAGGTGGAAAGGCAGAGAGGCCAGAAAGGGCCTCAGGGGCAGCCTGCTACTGCAAGGCTAGCAAGCACGTGGGAAGGTCAAGGGCACAAAGAGAGGCAGGATAAAGTGGGGTTTGAGAGAAATTAGGAAAGAATAGATGCTCACAACTGACCTTGCTCCAGAATTAGCCAAAGCACGAGCCCAGAACAGCCCGGGAAACTGGGAAAAAAATCATCAGATGAGAATTCAAGTCCGGTTTTGTCATTCATAGGCTGCATGATATTGGTTAAATTAATTTCCCGTGCTGGCTGTCAGTTTCCTGAGGGGAGTCAGCTCAAATGTTAAATAATTATTTCATTTTTCAAGAAATATTTTATCTTTTATTATAACCATAACAAAAAGTTGATAAAAGGAAAAAGTGGAAAAACCATAATCCTATCATATTAATATATAATACATATTTTTATATTTATGTGCTTGATCAGATTTTTGCCCATAGAAGACAAATTCATATTTTTACATTGTGTGCCATTGGCGCAGTGGTAAAGAATCTTCCTGCAGACGCAGGAGACACAAGAGATGTGGGTTCGATCCCTGGGTCAGGAAGAGCCCCTGGAGGAGGAAATGGCAACCCACTCCAGTATTCTTGCCTGGGAAATCCCATGGACAGAGGAGCCTGGCGGGCTACAGTCCATGGGGTCTTAAAAATAGGACATGACTGAGCAAGCACTCAGCACTCACCATTTTGTATGTTTTTGCTTATCATAAAATAGTTCCATAGCACTTTATATATATATATTTTTTTAACCCCAGGTGAAACACAAATAGCAGTATATATTCTTAACAATTATTGCTTAAAATTAATATGCATGTACTACATGTGGATTCTACCAGGAACTGGGGTCTGGAAGGCCCCCTGCTACCTCTCTGGCTGTTTTAACTCAGCCTCGTACCTTTGAACTAGTGATGGTCCCAGTGTTCCACTCTCAGCTCTGGTTCTCATCCCTGGGTTCCCTCCTCCTGAGATAGCTCGACCACTCTCATCATTTCAGCCACCACGTATTGATAAAGCTCATGAGTCCCAGACCTGTCACTCTGGGCCTCTGTGTCCACATGACTTCTGCTGCCGCCTCCCGAGCACCCTGGAGGCTTCTCCAAGCAAAGAGCTTTATAGATGGAGTTACATCTTGTTTCTTCCTTCTGAGCTCACAGTCTAGGATATAGTTGGTGCTGGGGGATGGGTCATTACAGACTTTCTGAGAGATGGACAGTGAACAAGGATGTGAACATAATTTAAAGAATGACATGCAATGCTGTGGTCTGGGTTCAATCCCTGGTTAGGGAAATAAGATCCCATAAACCATGCTTCATTGCCTAAAAAAAAAAAAAAAAATGACATCAAGGGAGGTTGGATTCGTCTCCCTCATTACCTTCTCCAGAGGATCTCTTCAACTCAGGAATCAAACTGAGGTCTCCTGCATTGCAGGCAGATTCTTTACCATCTGAGCTATCAGGGAAGTCCTCTTTTGTTACCAGCAAGTGTGAAACTCACCAAGAACACTAATGTGGTTGACAAGACCTTCCCTGCCCAAACACTCTGGCCTCAGCTCCAGGCCTCCCTCCCGCCCTCCTGCTTTCTGCATGGCATGGTCTGGGTCTCAACACCCTTATCAGTGAGGCTGGCCCTTGAAGCACCAGAAGATGTTCGATGGGTATTGAAAGGAGATGCTGGAGAGCTTGCCTAGGAGAGCAGGGCAAACATCTACGATGGAGAGAGAAGAGGGTTTCTAGAGGATGAGAGGATGGGAAGAAACCAAGGCTCAGAAGAAAGAGGAGAGAGGAAATGGAAATGGTGGGTGCATAAAAGGAGAGAAAAAGAAAAGAGAGTCAAAAGAAAGGGGAGAAGGATGAGGTATGGTGGAGAGTGAAGGAAGAAGCATCACGGCAGGGAAGGGCAGCTGAGTTGTGTTCAGGCACCTCCTGGTCACCATCTCCATGAAAGAAAGGTGAGGAGAGTCTTGACAGGGACAGCTTTAGCCAGCCTCCTGTCTGTGAGATGGGGTGGCAGAGGGCTGTGTAACCAGGAATGTCTTAGCGGGTGGATGGGTCTTGTCACAAGCTCAGAGAGGTTGAGACCAGACCGGAAATAGGGCTGGTATGAGGGAGGCTGTGGCCTGAGCAGGGGTAGGGTGAACCGTGGGTGGAGGCAGAGAGATCGACATTGAGCAGCAAAGTAGAGCTGGCAATGAATGCACCGACACGCCCTTCGTGGTCTGCCTGAGGTGTCACGGTTGATTGGTGACAGAGTCGGGCCTGGAACCCAGGTCTGTCCTCCCCAGAACTTTTGCTGTGCTCTGCTCCCAGAGGCTTTAACTGTACCCTCCTCAATCCTGGGGTGCCTGCTTAGGGCAAGACTGGCCATGATCGAGGGGAGGCTGGGCATTGAGGAGGCCTGCTGCTGCTGCTAAGTCGCTTCAGTCGTGTCCGACTCTGTGCGACCCCATAGACGGCAGCCCACCAGGCTCCCCCGTCCCTGGGATTCTCCAGGCAAGAACCCTGGAGTGGGTTTCCATTTCCTTCTCCAATGCATGAAAGTGAAAAGTGAAAGTGAAGTCGCTCAGTCGTGTCCGACCCTCAGCGACCCCATGAACTGCAGCCTACCAGGCTCCTCGGTCCATGGGATTTTCCAGGCAAGAGTACTGGAGTGAGGTGCCATTGCCTTCTCTGTTGAGGAGGCCAAGGGAACAAAAAAGCAGCAGAAAAAGCAGGAGGCATTGGGCGAGGGGTGGGGGTGGGGGAGTCACCAAGACCTGCCTGGGAGGGGATGGTAGAAATAGACTAAGGAGTCAGGGACCAGGACTCAGTCCTGAGAATGGCCCAGAAGGTACCTGCCACTAGTGGTCAGGCAGCCTGAGGCGATTTGGGGGTTTGTGCTGCCCCCTGGTGGCCATTAGGGGAACAGCAGTGAGGACCATCAGCGGACAGGCAGGTGTGACCTCCACCACCCTGGGTAAATGTCTTGCTATCCCATGCATTTCTGTAGAATGTAGACTGCTGAAATTGGAGGTCCTGGAAACCTCAGGCCCTTAAGCGTCTTGGCTTGGACTGTGAGTGGAGATGCTCTCTTGCCCAGAGGGTGGGGGGCAAGATGGATCCTCACGTCGTCTGCCTGGAATCTCAAGAAATCCAACACTTTTTGATATGGAGCAAGCATACACGAGGCCTTCCCCTGTGACTCAGTGGAAAAGAACCTGCCTGCAGCGCAAGAGATGCAGGAGACACTGGTTCGATCCCTGGGTCGGGAAGATCCCCTGGAGGAGGGCATGGCAACCCACTGCAGCATTCTTGCCTGGAGAATCCCATGGACAGAGGACCCTGGCGGGCTACAGTCCATAGGGTTGCAAAAAATCGGACAGAACTGAAGTGACTAAGCGGGCACTCAGGCATTTCATGAACTATTTCATTCAATCATTATGAAGTCCCTTTTAAGTGGTCAATACTCTTCCCATTATTCCCAGTTGAGAAAACAGCCTCAGTGGGAGGAAGTAACTTTTCCAAGGTGATGCAGCCCTAGGCCTCATGACTCTGAGTCTCTCAATCCTCATATCTTTCCAGTGGAGAGGTGCTTGGACCAAAAGGGAATGGGGTCGGGGTAGGAACTCTCCTGTGGCCTCACAAATGTCTTGCAAAGGATGCTTGGAGCCAGAATAATGTCTCAGATGTGTGTTCTACTCTGGGTGCCTAGGGGAACTATAACTGCATTCATTATTTCTGAACATCTCCTGGTGGGAGAGCCAGGACATAGCAACCAACAGTCCCTGTCTTAACAATTTGGTGGGTGCAACTGACCAAACGTTTATATTGTGAGTGTTAACAGATGTCATTACAGATTGCCAGGGGTAAGAAAAATTAGGGTGGGAACAAATTTCTCCCAGAGGAGGAAACGTTTTAGCATGGATTTAAGGATGTGTTGGGCCAGCAGACAAAAGGGAGGGGCAGTCTAGGTGGAAACAAGGAGCAGGTAAAGGTCAGGCAGAGGGAGAGGGCTCTGGGAGAGTTAAATACTCTCCTGCAGTTTTGTGTTATTGAAGCACACGCTGTTATGTGCCTGGGTCTGGCTGTGATGCAAGGGACAAGGCTAAAGATAAAGAAGAGAGATGCTGGCGAAATGTGAGGGGCTTTCCTTGGTGAGAGTGAACAATACACGGTTTATTCTGCAAGCCTGGGGAGTCCATGGAATTTCAAACGCTGACCATGATTAGACCTATGTTTTGGCAAGGGGCTTCCGGAGGCAGGACTATCACCTAGAAGGCTACGCGTTAGTCCAGGCAGGAAAATCTGCCCTGAAATCCCTGGCCTGAAGCGTCAGAGCAAGAGGAATACGTTGCATGACACAGAGAGACGAAAAACGGGAATCTGGGCTTTTAGGCCTGGCCTGCGGCTGGCCGAGGCAGACAGACGCCCGGAAGGTGGCGCGAACCGGGGGAGGTGGATCGGGGAGGCGTGAGACCCCGCTAGCGCCCGAGGCGTGAACAGACCCGGCAGAGGCGCGCGGAGAGAGAGCTCCCGCCGCGCGGGGCCCGCTGGCCAGGAGCCACCCGCCACGAATTTATGGTCCAAAACCGGATGCAGCTGTGCGCAGCTGGCGATGCAAATGTATGCAAATTCACGCTGCCCAGACAGGGCTCGGTCGCCGGCAGCGTCAAAGAGGGATGGGGTGGGGAGTGGCGCAACCTAGTAAGTACTCTTCCGCTCAGAGTTCACACAGGGTGTGTGGGGTGCATCATCCCTGCCCTGACGGTCCCCTCTCAGAACTGTGACAATCTACTGTGACGAACACGGAGTTCCCTTCCTGTTCCCGATGACCCTGTGCACCCAACCCCTCAACCCTCACCCCTAGGATGCGGGCAAAGGGACGGCCCCGGCTCCAACGCTCTCTGAGCATCCCGGCTGGTGAGAGCTTCCTTCTCCGAGCGGAGGCAGCCGCACCGCAGGGGCTGATAATCCCACGCTCGCCTCAGCCTCAAAAACGAATCTCTCCTCACCGCCTGGGGAAGGTCGGAAGGCCCGTTTCTTTTCATCCTTTCATTGCGATGAGTTGAGTCCTCCCAACCGCTTCTAGAGAAGTCCGTCCAGATGTCTAACCACAGTCACATGTGCTACTGTTCCCTACATTTTTCCCTGTGATTTGGTAAGAACACTATTCCCGAAGTGCCGGTGGTTGGGTTTTGAGAGTGTGGAAGTGGGATGAAGGATTGCCGGGCACGGCTAGCCACTGAGCACCCCCTCGCCTCCCCCACCCCACCCCCCGCCAGGCAAGACCTAGAAGGGAGTCTGGCTGGGGACTGTCATCTCCCGGCTGTTGCCCTGTTTTCTTGCCTGCTCTTCCCACAACGGCCACAAGGGGTCTTCCTTGCGCTAAGAATGGGAAATCCTTGCACCAGGTCAGAGCGCTGGGAGGCTCCGGCGCCTGGCGCAGTGTCCTCTCTGCGGTCCCCGAGCATTCAGACCTACAGGCGTCCGGCTAGCCCCGCCCTACCTTCGTGGCTTCACCCGGTTGCAGATGACCTTCAGCTCTCTTGACTCGAGCTCCGGACTGGAGATCGGCACTCTAGGATCTCCTGCTCCTTCCTCCAAGCTTAGGAAGCAGCAGAAGGCTAGGAGTGAGTCGAGGGGAGGAACTCAGGCCGGACACATAGTAGGCGCTCAGTAAATATTTTTGAGATGAATGAAAGAACGTGGCGATGTCCTGTTCAGAAGCTGGGGGAGGGGACCTCAAAAAACCGAGGGCACCATAGAAGCAGCGCACTCAACGCCCTACTGGGGAAACTGAGCCCGTCTGTGGACCCTGGCGAGTGGGACTTGGACATCAGCACAGCCCGGGAGGTCCAGTACAGAGAGGGGATACTGGAAGGGAGAGGACAACCAATCAGAAAACACTTTGGGTTATTTTGACCAGGAAAGGCAAGAGAGACGAAGATCACGAGGGTCCCTAAAAAGAGGCCTTGTCAGGATGGGGAAATAGGATGTGGAAAGGGGGCTGAAGACTTGGATGCTTTAGCTAAAGTGAGGAAAGTTAAAGCACCCACTTTCTCCCATGAGGACAAAACTTGTTAGGTTTAGCTGCAGCAGACAGAATGGTGGTCAGACACCAGGAAGGACTTCCCCATTTGGCTTCAGACCTGCGGGGTATAGTGTAAGGGGGTAATGATTCCCTGTAATCAGGAGCTGGAGGCGAGTTACCCGAAACCACGGAAGTCCGTCAAGGGTGGTTGGGGTGGGAAAAGTAACATAGTTTCAGAGTTAGACGCAGTTGGCAGAAGCCTAGGTGGAGGCGGCCGCCCTTCCTCCACGGATGCGGCTGCAGGACCCAAGGGGTTGGCAGAGTCTGACCAGGTGCGCTCACTCTGACCGCCCACTGGGAGAGACTCTGGGTGGCCCTGCGACCCGCCCCCCGCCTGGGGCTTGCTGGGAGCCCTTCCCCAGCCGGGAGGGGCGAGCTGTCTCTGGATGAGCCCAGGCTTCGAGGCTCGGACCTCATGCTGGCGGCACAGATCTCCACGAAGGTCTGCACACTGGCTCTTGCTGCACCTCGGCCCCCCGCGCCCCGCCCTTTGGTGCGCTCAGAGCACTTCCTTAAGTGGCTTCTCTGTACCCCTGGGAAAGGGGAGCTTGTCCTGCGCGCGCCAGCCGGACTAGTCTTCCTCTTGGCCCTCTAGTTTGTTTCCCTGGGTGATCCTTCATCTGTGAACAGTGACCACACGTTGACTAGCACATAGTGGGGACGTGAATGGAAAAGGAAATGGCAACCCACTCCAGTATTCTTGTCTGGAAAATCCTATGGACAACGGAGCCTGGCGGGCTACAGTCCGTAGAGTCACAAAAGTCAGACACTGCTTAGCGACTAAACCACCACCACCACCAGGAACATCAAATATAGCCGTGGGGTGGAGGCCTGGATTTAAGTCGTGTACTTACTAACCATGTGACCTCGGTTTGAAGCTTCCATTTCCCCATCTCTGAAATGCGGATGTACCCCTGTCTTGTTCCCTTTCCAGACGCCTGGAAAGAAGAATGGATAAGAAAGTATTATTTTACGTAAATTGTGAGCTATGAAGGTTCAACCCAGAACTGGCTGTCTCAGACCTAGAATCCATTATTCCAGGGCGAGACCCCAGGTTCCTGCGGAATTCTGGGTGTAGCCCAGCGGGAGTGATGGAAGACTACCCCACTGCTGCAGCCGCGGGTCCGGGTCTCCAGGAGAGACCCCCAGCAGAGGGCGCCCGGACCCGCGAGGCCAACTCAATACGGCTACCTCCAGATCGGACCTGCCTCCTGCGCGCCCTCTGCTGGCGACAGGGAAAACCGCCGCGTGGCCCCTCCCCTTGGCCCACCCATTGGGCCTTTCTGCTTGTCTCTGGTCTCTTGTCCACGCCCCCTGCTGAAGCCTTGCTGAACACAGACATCTGACCCTCCAGCCAGGCCTGGCTCAAAATTCCCCTATTCCTCAGCTCTGTGGAGGAGGGTCTGGCTCTTCCCCACCCCTCAAAATTGTGGCTGGATCAAAGTCCCAGTTCCAGGCTTCCTGCCCTTCTCTATACCCGGCTGGTGGGATGGCTGTGGGTGGTGAGGAAAATCACTGCAGCCTGAGGCTTAGAGTCTCTATTCTCACACTCATGGAGGCTTGAAATCTAAACTGCCTGCTCCCAGCTTCCAGACCACTGCCTGGTCCTGATTTGTCAGACCTTCGGGATCTCTCAGCCGGGACATGCTTCATTCACCCTTCTAACTGGACCCTCTGCTATCGTCTGTCTTCTGCGCCTTCCATATTCTCTTTCCAAAGGGCAGGTCACTATCCTACTTAAACCTCTCCTAGCTCCTCACTGCCTGCAAGAAAAGGTTTAGACTCCTGTTCAGGCCACTTCCATCCTTGATAACTCTCCAAGCACCTCTCGCTCTTCCATGTCTCTGCACTACTTTCCATCCCCACTTGGGGAGAGTAGGAACTCTCCCCTCAAGGCCGAGTTCAGATGTCCCCTCTTTGGATTGCTTTTCTCTGACACCCCCAGGCAGGATGTTTCTGTGCTCCTGTGGATTTTATATACTTTTTTTTTTTTAATGGCACTAAGGCAGAGGGAATTATCTATTTACAAGTCTGTTTTCCCCCTTAGGAACTTGAGTGCCTCTAGGGCAAGGTTTGGTTATTTGTTTTTGCACATACTGGCAGCCTACCACAGGTCTGAACTCACAGTGAATGGCTGGCTGACAGGCAGCTCAGCTGTAGACATCAGAGAATTGGTGTCTTGTGTATGCCCCTCTGCCTGGAATGTGGCAGATAGCTCTGCCTGTTTAAAGACTGGCTGGATATGCCAATCATCTCCCTCCCTGGGGCCAGATTCTGCCTCCCTTCCCAGCCCCCAGGAGATCAGCTGTCCCTATTTTCTCCCTATTTTTTGCTCCCATCCCTATTGGGAGGGGGGTGGTCCAGACTCTGTAGGTTCTAGAAACTCAATTCTAAGTCCTGTGCAGAGCTTTGTTTCTCAAGAGCCCAGAAATTGATGATAGAGGGAGACTTCTCCCCTCTGCAGAGTACTGGAGACACCCCACAGATTCTTGGACCTCACCCCAAGTCAGCCCCCTCCCTACCCCAGGACTCACCGGATCCTTGCTTGTCTAGCCTGGGGCTTGAGGGCAACATCATAAATTTGGGAGACAAGAGGTGAGATAAAGATCATTTGTTGAAAATGGTGTCATCCATCATGTGCTGGAAAGAATACATCCAGGAATTCCCCAAACCTGGGTGTTTGGCTCCCCACCCCCAACTCCCTGTTATGGTCTCCTCTCCCCCACCCCCAAAAAAAGTGTCCTCCCCCCTCCCCCACAGCCCCAGCCTCCCTAGTCAGCTCCTTCCAGGGCTTGAGGCTGCCTGGTCAGTCTGTTGCAGCCCTTCCCATCTGCACTCAGCCTGTATCTTCTCCTACCTTGGGAGGATCTCAGGATGATGAGGTCCCATCCCCCCATCCTTCCTTACTCGCATTAATGATCACATTTCTGAAAGAGCCTGGAGGGGAGATTCCCAAACTCCTAGTTGCAGAGTTTCAGGTTGAGAATGAACAGATAAATAATGACTTGCCAAATTAATTAATTATTTTATTAGCCTGAGTAATTATTAATCAGGTCATTAATCACCCAGCTGTGCACTATGAATAGTAATTGTGTGGTGGGGGGTAGGGGCGCAAGCAGTGGTGAAGCAGGTTATGGCTTTAAGGGCTGATGATGTCTGGACCTTCTCCTGGTCCTTGGAAGATTTGGGGAGGTTTATAGGCCCCATCATTCCCCACCCCCCCGGCCCCCACTCATGCTTACAGGTTAGGAGTTGAACGGGATCTACCTGGATTCCTTTTTGGCAAGGGCAGGTGCCAACTTCATCCTTCTCTTCCTGATTTCCAGAGTTCAGATGGAGGCAGGACATGGCAGCCAGGACGTGCACACAGAGATGAAAGGAAGATGAAGAGAATTTGCACTTGTGAGGGTGTGTGAGTGTGAGTGCATGTGCATGTGAGTGTGAGTGCCTGTGAGTGCGTGTGGACAGGGTGAAAATGCGGAGAGACCAGTAGGGAGATGGAGAGACAGACAGAGACAGAGAGACAGAGACAAGTCCTGAATGTGCTGGGAGTCCCTGCAGTGTCAGTCTGCTGGGTCAGCTGATACAGAAGAGTGATGCTGGGATTGACTCTGAGTTTTGGAATGATGCTTTGGAATGGGGTGGATGCTGTGGGAGAGGAGGGGAAATAGAGGAGGAAGAGACCAGAGGAGGGAGAAAGGGAAGGTGAGACAGTAAGGAGAATGGGGGAGGAAGGAATGGAGGATGCAAAGGACTGGCTCTTTGAATTTGGAGCTCCGCTGACTCCAGTATTTCATATTTTTTTCTTGCTGAGGTACCTGAGGATTCCTCCTGTGCTATCTTTTCCATACCACCCACCTTACTCAGGTGCTTCTCTCTCCTGAGGTTTGGAGTGGGCCTCAGCTTCTGGATCTTCCCCCTCGGCTATTTCCTGGGATTCTGCCCACTGCCCTGTGGGGCTGGAGGGAGGGGAGATGTGAGGATCAACAGAAAAGGCAAAGTGGGGGTAGACGACCCTTGCCCTTGACACCAGCAAGCCATTCTGTAAGTTTCACTTCCATCTTTCTTGCTCCATCAACTCACACCCGTGGTGGCGCCCCATCAGTTAGCAGTCAGCTCTCGTCCCTCGTGCTGTCCCTTTCCCAGGCCTCCTTCTCCCGGGGCCAGGTGTTCCCAGGGCCCCTTCCCTTCATGGCTTACTGGGGAAGGGGTCAGTGCTCATGTTTTTAACTACCTCAGGTCCCTCTGGCATAGTCCATTTCACTTTCTGTTTATGGTGGATTTCACTCTTTATTTACTATAGTTCTGCTTTGTTTATGACCTGCTTAGGGTCAGTTTCAGCTCTGTGGCTCCAGTTTCTCCCCCATGCCCTGTGTTTATTCCTGCTCTTGACATCCTCTTTGCAGGCCCTTCCTCAAGACTCTACTCTGAAAGGGGTCGGGAGGGGGCCCTCACAGGCTCAGCTCCACCTGTCAGGGGCTCAGGCTGCTCTGAGGATATGGAACCCACACTCCCAAGGCCCCGGCCTGTGGGCATCCCTGCTCAGTATATCCTCCCAGCAGGGCTCTGGGGGTGGGCAGGGGGTCAGGCACAGGGGCAGCTTCTGACAAGACAGAGCCTGTCATGAGATAAACACAAACACGGGGCCTGGAACCCAGCCTCTTGTTTGGAATTCTTGACAGTTGGGTTGGTGGTGGGATAGGGAGGGGGTAGTTGGTGGGAAAGGAATTGAAAGAGGGGAGAGCAGACCTCCTGGAGTGTCTGGAGACTCAGAAAAAGGGGACTGTGGCCCCGCAGCCCTTGACATTGCTCGAGGACTCCTTGCTGATGACTTTGAGGAAAGGTCTAGCATCCAGAGTCCCTGGAGGTTGAGTTCCCTTCTTAGGAAATTGCCCAGTGGTGGGCATGGACCAATGAGCTAGAGGAGGGGGAATCCATAAATGTTCAGTGCCTGGGGGCCAGGAAGGGTAATGCTGTGCAACCTTAGCTGTGGTTGCAAGTTCTTCCTCTGGCCCGACTTCTGTAAGGGACTGGGGGAGTGGACAGGAGGAAGGGAGAGCGGAGGAGGCCGGGCTCCTGGGTCTCCCTTCCCGATCTCCCTGGGAGTTGTTCATCTTCAGCCAGGTTCTGAGAGTTATCTGGAAGACACTCCAGGGAACCAGCTCCAGCTCCGCTGGAGTCTTTATCTTGCCTGCAGACAGATTAACCTCTTCCCATCCTTGGAGTGTGCGAGAGGGCGCCCTTCTCCCATCCCTAGCATCCCCCTTTCCGTGTGTCTCTGGAGGTATGTGGTCCCCTAGCCCTCCCTGTCTTTGTCAGGTGGGCACGTCTCTGGAAAAGACCTGTCTTACACTTTCCCTTGCTCCCTTCCTGTCAATTCTCCCTGCATCACTGGGAAGCCCTTCTAGAAAGCCTTCCTTCATCCCTCCTCTTCCATTCAGTTTCATCCGCCCAAACTTTTCCCTAGAATACAGACGTTCTAGTCCTTGACTCCTGCTCCGAGCCCTCTCTGGGTCCTATTGCCCTTGGTTTTTTTCTGGGTTCCATAGAGGTTGTCCCTGTACTTGCTGCACCGGGAACAGCCTCTCCATCTTCCTTCCTGGTGGCTCTTTTCTCCCAAAGCCTCTGCTTTCTAGGCCCCAGGCGGGGGAGGAGACTGCAGTTCTTCCCACTGCCAGCAGAGGGCAACACACCCAAGCCCAGGCAGAAGGTGTGGAGGCTGAAGGGCCTGGGATGGGGCCCAACCTGCTGAGCGGTGGGAGCTAGTAGCTCAGGGACTGGCTTGAGAGTAGAATTACTGGAAGTTTTCTAGGACCACTGAACGGGGTGGGACTCTCTAGTTCTTTGCCTCATTTACAAATTCTGTAATAGCTAATAATATCGGCTACCATTTGGAGCAGATGCTTTATTTATAATATGTCAAGTTCTGAAAATAACTGTGAGGTAATATTATTTTCACTTTACATAATGGTGAACTGGGGCTGGGGAAGGTTAAATCATGGGAAATCATGTGTGCAAGGAATTGGCAGAGCTGGGACTTGGTCCTAGTGGGGTGGCCCAGGCCCGGGAGACTGCTTCCTCCCCACAGACATGCAGTAAGGAGCCTGGAAGGGGCCTGGAAGGGGCCCTTGTGGTGCCCACCCAGCCCCCTCCTTCCGGCGCCCAGCAGGGTTCAAAGGAGGGGTTGGGAGGCTGGGCGGGGGACCCCCGCCCTCACAAGCCTCCCTCAGCCTGGCCAGATGCCTTTGGGGCCTGGAGACAAGGGCTGGAGAATGGGGCTGCCATAAACAGTGTCCAGCAGCCGAGAGGCTGTAAAACCAGCCCGGCAGAGGCTGGAATGTGGAGGGATCCAGGAAGGATTTTCCGGCGGGTCTGGCATGATAGCATCTTTGGGGCCCTGGGGTCAAAGGGGAGCCCGCCCTCCACCCCTCCCTCTCCGGGCCATCCTGCTGCTTTTTCCTTCCCCCCTCCCCACCCCCTCCTCGCCCACGTTTCTGTAGCTGCGTCCACGAGTCTGAGTCTCTCCCTCTACTTGGTCCTTGGTCCTTCTCAGCTCCTTCCTCTAAGGGGTGGGTCAGCCTCTATGTGAGCCCGTTGGCTGTGTAATGAGGTGACTTTGCCTTGTTCCCCAACTGTAAAGTGGGGGATCATGCTAGATGGGGTAATATGTGTAAAGCGCTTATGACCCTGCCAGGCTCATATGAAGTGTCATCTATCTGTCTGCTAATATAATAAATATTAGTGTGTCTGGTATTTATTTCTGTTTCCTGTCTCTGTTCCTCACCCAGGGGTCCGAATTAGCCAATGGGTTTTCTTGTCCTCATTTTTTTCTCAAGCTTTCATCTGGATCCTGGAAGGGAAGCAACTGAAGGGGAGTTGACTCAGGACAGGGTGCCTGCTGGACCTCCACCTCCCACCCCTGTAGGCCCTCAGTCTGGCTCCGCAGGCCAGGCAGCCATCCCTTCTTTGGCCAGGAGGGGGCAGCAGACACTTTACTGTGCTGCCTGGGAAGGGGTATGCCCCAGCTCACCTGGCCCTGTGGAGGGAAGGGGCTGGAGGGGCCTTAAGAAGAGCCCAGCGACTGCGGCAAGGCTAGGCTGATTCCAGAGTGCCTCCATCTGGCCTCTGGTCCTGTGTGTGTGTGTGTGTGAGGGTGAGGTGGGGAGGGGTTAACCATGTTGCAACATGTACCAGGGCGGGGGTGGGGGGGGGTCGGCAGGTGTGTGTTTTTCAATGTACCAGAACCACGGAATCAGAATGTTACAAGAGATTGTTTAGTGGTCTGATCCCCTTCTCTAGATGAGGAGGCTGAGGGCACAGAGAAGGCAAGCTACTTGTTAAGGCTCACACAGCAAGTTTGTGGCAAAGCTTTCAGACTCTTGCATGCTAAGTTGCTTCAGTCATGTCTGACTCTTTATGACCCTGTGGACAGTAGCCCTCCCAGGCAAGAATACTGGAGTGGGTTGCCATGCCCTCCTCTGGTGGATCTTCCTGACCCTGCGACTCCTGTGACTCCTGCTTTGTAAGTGGACTCTATCCGTGAGCCACCAGCGAAGCCCCTTGAGACTCTTGCTGCTGCTGCTGCCAAGTCGCTTCAGTCATGTCCGACTCTGTGCGACCCCATAGATGGCCAGCCCACCAGTCTTCCCCATCCTTGGGATTCTCCAGGCAAGAACACTGGAGGGGGTCGCCATTTCCTTCTCCAATGCATGAAAGTGAAAAGTGAAAGTGAAGTCGCTCAGTCGTGTCCGACTCTTAGTGACCCCATGGACTGCAGCCCACCAGGCTCCTCCGTCCATGGGATTTTCCAGGCAAGAGTTCTGGAGTGGGGTGCCATTGCCTTCTCCGCTTGAGACTCTTACCCTGGTGCTATTATTAGTGGGTGTTTGTGTGTCAGCGTGATCTAGGTGCACATACGGTCTCATTCAGAAACGGGGCTTTGTGTCCCTGGGCACAGCAGCTGCGGGCAGTGGTCCTGTCCTCCCCTTTCTGACTCCCCTCCCAAGAGGTTCTGCCCCAGCCTCTTCCTCATGACCCAGCGGGTGAAGAAAGCTAGGTTTCTGGACATCAGAGCTCTCGCAATAATAGAAGTAGAAATATTTGCTGAGGGACTTCCCAAGTGGCCCAGTGGTTAGGACTCCTTGCTCCCAGTGCAGGGGGCACAGGTTTGATTCCTGGTTGGGGAGCTAAGATCCTGCATGCTGCACAGTGGCCAAAAAAAGATTGTCAAATAAAAAAATGAAAAAAAATTATCGAGTTGCCACATGCATCAGATCATTCAATTACTTAATCCTTCAATCACTACAAGGGAAGCACTCTGGCTACTCTTAATCTACATGTGAGGCAATGGAGGCACAGAAAGGTTGAGTGCCTTGCCTGAGATCACACAGCCAGCAGGTAACCAGGCTGTCCCGAGAAAGCTCCAAGCACCAAGGCTAATGGATCACACAATGGTGCAAGCCCTAGTTCCAGTGGCCTGACTGCTTCCTGAGGGCTCACCACGGGCCGAGCACTGCGCCAAACGCTTCTCATTCCACGTGGACCCCAGTCCTCCTGATGACCCTGTGAAGGAAGTTTTGTCATCACTTTGCAGGGGAGGGAACAGTAAACAGAGGAGCTGGGCCTGAGTGGATCCATGTGAAACCCACGTGCTTGGCCATCTGCTACTCTCAAACCTTACATCACTTGGGGATCTTGTTAAAATGCAGATTCTTGGGAATTCCCTGGCGGTCCAGTGGGTAGGAATCCATGCTTTCACTGCCGAGGGCCCCGGTTCAATCCTCGGTTGGGGATCCAAAATCCCACAGGCCACTTGGCATGGCCAAAATAATGCAGATTCTGGTCCAGTCGGTCTGGGGCTGGGCCTGAGATGTAGCATTTCTGTAAGCTCCTTACCGCAGTGTTGAGGCTGCTGATGTACAATCACATGTCAATCACTAAGGGTCTGTGGGTCCTCGAAGTCCTGGCACAATGGGCTCGCTCTGGGCTTCAGTGTCCCCATCTGAGAAGAAGAAGAGGCACGTATGCATCTGGACTCTCAGTGCAGGCTCTTTCCCTCCCCCACCTCCCACTGCCTTATGCCATCTCTATGCACTTGGCATCACCATCTCTCGGGGTGGAGGTGGAGGTGATCTTCAAGTCCTCCTGTTGTGCTCCCTCTGCTTTAACAGGTGGGAAAACTAGGGCCCTAGGGAGGGTAGGTTCTTTCTGACAATTACAAAGCACATTCATGGCAGATCTGGAACAAGAACCCACATGCCTGCCTTTGTCAGGTACCCCGCACTCCTCCTGGAGGGGGTCCTCGGTGCTCTGGGAATCTGCAGGGAGGCTCAGCTGCTGGGCAGTGGCTGTGTGATGAGTGATGAGTCCGTATGGTGTGTCAAAGGGGAAGCTGAGGCAGATGGAGGCAAGTTGCCCTCCTTGCATGGGTGCCATTGTGTATGTTTTGCACTCTCTCCTTCTCTCTTCTCTCTCCCTTTCTGTCCCTTGCTGTCTTTGCTGTCACTGAGCCCTGGGGGTTCCTAAGCTCACCCCAGCTCTAGTTGACTGTCTCCAGTCTATCACCAGCCTATGCTATGCTATGCTATGCTAAGTCACTTCAGTCGTGTCTGACTCTGTGCGACCCCATAGACGGCAGCTCAACAGGCTCCCCCGTCCCTGGGATTCTCCAGGCAAGAACACTGGAGGGGGTTGCCATTTCCTTCTCCAATGCATGAAAGTGAAAAGTGAAAGTGAAGTCGCTCAGTCGTGTCCGACTCCTAGCGACCCCATGGACTGCAGCCCACCAGGCTCCTCCGTCCATGGGATTTTCCAGGCAAGAGTACTGGAGTGGGGTGCCATTGCCTTCTCCAGCCTGCCAGCGCACAATTGCAGAGTAACAGTGGATGGTGCTGACTCACTTGCTTGGACCACCCTAGTGTCCACTTCTGCTCAGTTGGATCTTTCCACAGTCTGTGTCCACCTGGCCTTCTGCAGCAGGAGACCTTCGGTGTGGACAGACTCCCTGAGGCGGACCACGTGGGACTTGCCTTCAAGTTGCACCACTGGCATTCAGGTTGGTCTCTCTCTCGGCCTTTGGCTGGGGAGTAGGGGTGGAGCACCCATAACCCTTGGTCTTTTTATGCCACCAGCCTTGCCTGGTCTCCCGAGGGGGCTCCTGACCTCACGTGTTTACCTGGAGGACAAATAGACCAGCTGCTCACGGAGCAAGCCCCGGAAGCAGAGCTGGGTCCTGCTGCTCTCCTGGCCCTGGTTGGCACTGGCTCCGGGTGGGGCTGGCTCTGGAAGACTGGGGGCAAGGGAGCTGGTCCCGCTCCCTCTAAGACCCAGACTGGAGGGAACAGAAGCCAGCAGATTACTTCCTGGCCTCTTCCCAGGGACTCCGAGGAAGTTCCTGCCCCCAGGGTGGAGGTTAGGAAGGACTGACTAATGGTGTTGTTCATTCTACAAAATGTCTATTGAACGCTTCTTGTATGTTAGGTGCTGGGATGGACATCAGAAACTCGGACCCAACTCAGGTCCTAGTGAAGCCAGAGCCCCTGGACACAGGTCAGAGAGGGGACAGAGGCCCCCGTGAGTCAGCACGGAGAGGCAAGGCCAGGAAGACCTTTCCTGGAGTCTGGAGCCAGAAAGAAACAAGAAGCTCTCCATGACTGATGTGTGGGGACCGTGTAGGTGTGCAGATGGCAACCTGGGCAGGTTGCTTGGCCTCTCGGAGCCCTATTTCCCTCCCCTGAAAAATGACAGTGTGAGGTAAGTCAGCAGTTCTCAGATGTTGACTCAGAATGACCTGCGGGATGGTCAGAATTCACATTCCTGGGTCCCTCTGATTCACGGGCTCTGGGGTCAGCACCTACCTTGTTCCCCTAAGGCCATAATGGTTTGATGGGTGGACAGGTGATGGGGGGCTTCCCTGGTGGCTCAGGGGTAAAGAATCCACCTGCCTATGCAGGAGATGCAAGAGACGTGGGTTTGATACCTGGGTCAGGAAGATCCCTCTGGAGTAAGAAGTGGCAACCCATTCCAGTATTCTTGCCTAGGAAATCAATCCCATGGACAGAGGAGCTTGGTGGGCTACAGTCCATGGGGTCCAAGAGTTGGACATGACTTAGTGAGTAAACAACAACAACAACAGGTGATGAGAGTGGAGCTGGAAGGCTGTGGGGTCTCCCAGGGCCCCTCCTGCCCTTTGCTCTGATTCAGTGACCAGCTGGCACCTGGGAGGAAGCCACTGTGCCAGGCACTGGGCTGCGTTCACTGAGAGTCCAGGCAGGTACTGTCACTCCCATCTTGGTGCCCAGGGCAGTTAAGATCAACAGTCCTATCGCAGGTCCTCACCACGGCAGGTCTGTGGCCCTTGTCTCCACTCTCTGTTCATTTTTCTTCTTTTTCATGGATAAGATGTTTCCCTTTTCCATTTCCTGACCTTTTCTCTTGCTCTGCCTTCCCTCTCTCTCCCTATCGTCTGCAGTTTGTAATAATCTAAAATATTTTGAGACTCATCAGTCTTTTTCTGCAAAGTCCTCCCTGTCTTCTGCCCCAAGTGCCTCCTTCAAAGCGAGTTCATAATCTCCATTCCTTCCTCATGGATGGGGAGGAGAGTCATAAACCCCACCTTGCTGATGGCCACCTGTCCCACCTACCTCCCCCTTGCCTGAGGCGCCCTCCCTCTCATTCATTACCAACCCCCTTCCCCACCCCTGCTTCCTCCTGAGGTTTCAGAAGTGTTTGGTTCATAACAGAGGCAAAAAGCCAGGGAGAAATGTCTGATCCCAGCAGGAAGGATCGAGGTTAGATGCTTGGAAGGACTTCCAACTAGCTAAAGAGAACAGACCTGAAAGAAGGCTGTGGATCCAAGGGATTAGTCTGGTCTCCATCTGGGCTTATGACGCTCTCTCTCCCTCTCCCCACTCCCCCGTCTTCACACCCCCCAAGCCCCTGTTAGGTTGAGTCTGTTCCCATCCTCTGACCTCTTCATTGACACTGGAGTGGGGGTGGTAGTGGTCTTGGGCTCCTCAGGGTCCCATTGATGATGAGGGTTGGGCCAGGGCACCCTCCCAACCTGGCCTTGGCCATCGTCTTTGCTCTGGACCTATGCCCTCACCACCCACTCCAATCGCCCTCTCTTTCTCAGGACAGGGGCAACAGAGAATCTGCGGGAGCCACCTTTTGGGAGACCCCTGTGTGTGCTGTTACATCTGTGGAGCCAGGAGTGTGTGTGGCTGTTCATGTGTGTGTGCCTGACTGGACTTATGAGGTTTTGCGTCAGCCTTTGACACAGGGTTGTGGGGACATTTTGGTCTCTGTCCACACCTTGTCCCTGGGGTTGACTGGGGGGTGTGACGAGCTCAGGGCTGCAGAGTGGGTCTGTCTCCAGAGGTGGGGCACTGGGAGCTGCCTCCCAGAGTCAGGGCTTCAGGGTCTCCCGCCCCGCCATCCCGGGCGGGGTGTGTGTAGGGGGTGGTGGGGGGTGTGCAGCGGCAGGCAGAGCTGCCTGTCCTGCCTGCGTGTGGCCACAAGGGGGCTCTGGGATCAGATTTTTCTCCTTTCCTGCGGAGCCGCAGGGATTCCCAGCAGCGTCGGCGCACTGAGCTTTTCTGGAAGTGCCGACCTTTCTCCTGCAGCTGCCGCTAAGGGGTCTCTGCCAGGCTGGGAGGCCACTGGAGGAGCACACTGCCTTTGCCCTTCATCATCCAATTCTGTCAGGAAGTCTTCAGCCGTCTACCCGCCATTCCTCTTGCTTTGAGGCGTAGAGATGGGGCTGAGCGAGTGAACCCCATTTTCCTTTTCCTTTTTTTTTTTTTGGTATTACCACTCCTCCCTTCGCAGGCTTAAAGTGAAGAACTTCCTCTCCTCCCCATCCCCTGATCATTAGAGCGCAGACTCTGCTCTGTCACAGCTGAGCACCGGACAGGCAGCAGCAGCAAAGATGTAAGCTAGACATCAGGAGGGACTTCCTGACTAAGAAAGGCACAAGCCACTGGGTTGGATATCTGAGGGAGGCTAGACACAGGGAAGTTGCCTGTTCATCTGGGAGGAGGCTCTGGTTCTGTGGGAAAGGGGGAGGTCCTCTGTAATCCCACGCTCCCACCTCTACTTCCCCAGTGAGGCTTAGAGAGGAGGGCTGGGTACCAGTGCCTGCCCCTGGGCAGAGACCCACAAAAGTTGCTGGATCCTTGGACTTTGGGGGTGGGGAAGAGCCCTGTGAGGGGTCATTCAAAGGAAAGTGCCTGAGATGGTCTCTCCACTGCCGTGATCATTGACAGGGGAAAGAAAAAATGACAGCAGATTAAACATCATTGACCTGCTATGCAGACTTCACTGATGCAAGGGGGTGGGGGGCCGGGGGTGGGGGGAGGCTTCCTGCAGTGGGAGATGGCCCTGCACTTCAAGCTCCTCCATGGAGTGTGGAGGTGACTGCTACCCCCTGTCCTCTGCGCCTCGACTTTCCAAGTGGGGCGTGAAATGTCATCTGCTCCTCTTTCTTGTGTGTCTTCAACACCTAGAGGGCCCTGGGGTTGTGGAGAGAGCAGAGTTTTGGGGTTCGACCCCACAGCATGGGGTACCTCTCTGCTTCAGTACCCCCATCTGTAGGATGAGCTTTGTGAGACAAGGTGTGTGAAGGGGCCCGAGGGCACAGGCACAGCAGGCGCTTCTGTCCACCCCGGCCCCTCCCACCAGCCTCACCGGTTCTTGGGCAGGAGAGATGTTCCTGGCTGGGAAAAAGGGATCAAACATGATACCAGGACCACAGGCGGGGTCTGTGTTGGACATGCTTGAGGATCAAAGGCTTGGTCTCCCCGCTTCTCCTCCCTGCTCTTCTCTCCTTTGCCCCCTCACCCCACCTCTTTTCTTCCTGTTCCCCATTCTCTCCTCAGCTCTATTTCTCTCTTCCTCCACCGTCCTCTCTCCTTGAGGCATTAAGCTAGGTGAAAGGGATTGTTTAGAAACTAAGAAACGCACATCCTGTACTCCTGGACCGTCTCCTGGGACTTCTCCTCTTGCATGTGGCTCCAACTTCTTGGTCTTTTTTGTTGACCTCCCCAAGAGGTTGATGCTTCTGTTCATGGCCCTGGGCTGGGGTAGGAAGGCAGTGGTGAAATCTGGTCCAGTAAAACACTGTGTGCTCTGGGGAAAGAGCTGAACAGGATGTGGTGACCCCTGCCCTGGAAGGACTCGCAGTTAAGGAGGGAGGCTGGGATGTCAGCATGAGTATGGCAAGTACTGCCTCGGAGGCTTCAATATGGTGCTAGGGAGCCATGGAGGACAATCAGGGAAGGCTTCACTGAGGAGGTGATTAGTTGAGCTGGGTTTTGAGGGAGGAGCTGGAATTTTCCTACTTCATAAAGGGGTGGGAAGAAAACCAGACCTTTCAGAGGGACTCAACATGGGCAAAGATATATTGCTAGGAAAGGGCATGGAGGATTCAAGGAACTACAGTAGTTCTCTGTGGTGGAAACCCGGAAGATTTTGGGAGACCAAAATCCCAATCTAGGAGAAGTTAAGCAATAAGATCCAATGGTTTGCTCACTGGCCAGAAAAGAAGGTTCCCAGAACATGGCATTGCTCCCAGGTAAATGGATGACAAGGAGAGGGTATGACAAGGAACACTGAGAGAGTGTCCTGGGCTCAAACTCCCTCCCTGCTTGCTGCCTATACTGCCTATACTGGGAAACTTAACTGATTCTGGGTCTCAGTTGCCTCTTCTATAAAATGGGGATAGTGATGCATTGTCTACCTGAAAACCAGTAAGACAAACCATAGGGTTTCTTGAAGTGCCTTCCAGTACTGAGAAATGCAATTTTATGATCCTTCTGGGCTGTGTGATCAGGGAGGTCTTCATGGAAGAGGAGGGCTTAGTGATTGGCCTTGAAGGATGCTAATGTGGAGTTAAACACAGAGGGGTGGGGAAGGCTGGGGGGCATGTGGGGACAAAGGTCAGAGGCAGGACAGTGAAAGTCATGTCTGGAAGACAACGTGTGGCTGGCAAATGGGGTTGAGAGGGTAGCTCTAAAGTAGGAGGGGAATTGCCCATTGGCTGGGCAGAAATGTGACTTGTGCTGGCAGGAGGTGTGGGAGGGAAGACTGGCAGGCACCACTGTGTGAGCCCCACCCTCTCTCCGCCCCCAGCCCTCCTAGGGACAGATTGAGCTGGAGAGAGCCTGCAATTGGAGAGACAGGGTGTGTGAGATAAGTGGGAATCGGGACATGCAAATGAAATGCAAACAATATGCAAATCAGCCACTCCCCCCAGACCCACTGCCTAAGGTCTGTTTTGTCTGAGGTTGAGGCACTGGAGGGGGGAAGGGAGAGGGTCCTTTCCGGCCCCGTTGGCTAAGCATGGCCAGACGTGAGGACACATTCCATGCTGCACTTTCCCTTCTGCAGGCCTGGGAGCTGTCCCCCGAGCTGGAGCGCTGCTTATCCTGTCCATCCCTGGAGGACTGGCTGGGTTCCTATGGGAACCTCCCAAAGCCCACAGGAAGTGTCTGAGTCTCCCTGAGATGGCGAGCGAAGGGCAGGTCAGAAAGATGACCTGGGAGAGAAGGAGTGACAGGGATGGGGCATGGCTAGGGAGGCTGAAGGGTAAGGGACAAGGCGTGGAAAGGCCCGAGGAGAACCCACACTCCTGGGAAAGTGGATAGCCGTGGGCCCAGTGGGCGACAAGCCCGAGACTCTGACAGATAGAGATAGACGAAGAGAGCCCTTCCCATGTGTCCAGCCTGGGCCACGCCGCACCAGCGCCTCTGTTGGCTTCCTCCGGCCTGTCTGCCTGTCCCGGGCTGATGGTCCCTTTGTCTGTCTAGCTCTTTGTTTGTTTGTTTCTTTGTTTGCCTGTCTCTCTCCCGGCTCCTCCTTTTTTCCCCTCCGCTGTCTGTCGGTTGGTCTAGACCTCACTATCTGCTGCTGCCCTCTGCCTTGTCCATCCCTCTGTGGAGAGAAGACTGCTCCCTGGGACTGTGGGATCCCTGAGTCCTTGTCTCTTGGTCTCAGACAGGTTCTCGCCTTTCCTCTTCCTGAATTTGGGTCTCAGTTTCCTCTTGTCTAGGGTGGGTCCCATGGGTCCCACCCTCTGCCTCTTATTGCCTCTATAGGACCCAGGGATGTGGGCTGGTGACTGTATTTATGTTTGTTCGGGCATTGGAACAAATGGTTTACTTCACTTGAGAGGAAATATTGTTTTTCAGCCTTCTAAGGACAAAGCAAGAAGAAAATAATGACTGCAGCATGAGGAACACTGGTTAGATATTCAGAGGGACTTCCTGATAGGTATGGGAAATACTAGTATAGGTCAGCTAAAAGAGGTTAAGCAACCACCTTCATAATCTCCTGTGGAGGAGCCCCTGTGGAGGAAGGAGGGGTGTTGGGCAACATGGACTTCCCTAGTCTGTGCAGTCTAAGGAAAGGTCTTTCGATGTTGTGACATAGCTTGGACTCACATGAGGAGGCTAGGTTACCAACCTGCACAACCTTCCAGGTGGCTGGGGAGAGGGTCCAAGGGGAAAGGGGTGGAGAGGAAGTGCCATCTATCTCCCCAACTCTCCCTGTTTCCCCACCATCTACCCAAGCTCAGGACCACCCCGCCCCCCCCCAACCCCAATCCATGAGAGATGGCTGCTGGGGACGGAGTGATGTATGTAATGTAGATAAAATGTCAGCAATTCTAAATGGGTCCGGAGATGCAGCCGTGGGGGGTGGGGAGGGAGAGAGGGCGGAGCAGGGGGGAGAGAGGAAGGGAAAATGAGATGTGGGTCCTCACCAGGATGGCGGCAGGGGTAGACACCCCCTCCTCCCAGCAAAGGCCAGAGGAGGGGTGGGCCCAGGCGGCAGGAACTCAAATGAGATTTTGAAGAGGGAGTTGGAGGGTGGGGGGTGGAGGAGAGGAGGCGGCGGGCGGGGGCAGTGGGGCCGGAGCTGCTGATGTATAGCGGTTTCATAACTTCCTCAGTATTAAAGGCAGGTTCATGGGGAGGGCAGCGCCATTAATCACCAGGCTGAATGGGGCTGGGATTTGCTGAGAGCCGCGCTTGCTGTCTGCTGTGCCCGCCCGGCTTAGGGCGGGAGGGGGCTGGCAGGGATGTCCCTCCTGAACTGAAGGGTAAGACCCCAGGAGTCTATTTTGGATGTGGGACAAGTGGGTCCTAGCGGGTAAGGAAGGGGCCGGGCTGGGGACCCTGGCAAGAAGGAGGAAAAGGATGAGGTGGGTTGTGGCAGGAGTCAGGGGAAGAAGGACAGGGGCTGCGGAGGATGATGGGGGCAGTGGCTGAGGGGACCCTGGGGGAGAAAAACTGGGGCGGGAGGATTGTGCATTTGAACATGAAATTGATCACATGTAAATATAATGCAAATGACATGCAAACGAGCACAGGATTTCTGAGTCCATAGCTCAGACATTCTCTTCCTTGGGCTGAGAATTGGGGCCAATTTGCATCCAGTTCCATGCCCAGTGCCTTGTTTCTTTATTATTAATATTTTCAGAGGGAAAACACAAGGTCTCACTTGTTAAGGGGGAGAGGGAGCCAAGGTGAGCCTGGTGCACTGGGTTCCCTTGGAGAGGGTGAGACCATCTCCCCTCCCTCTAGGGAATGGTAGCATCAGGCAAATCGACATGCCTGAGCCACAGGAAGGGAGATGTGGTAGGACTCCTGGGCTATGGGCCTGAACTGATGGGGGCCTGAGAGGCAGAGGCTCAGTGGTGAGGCAGAAAAATGGAGAAAGACAGACAGATCCCCACAGCTCATAGACAGATATGCAAATAAGACGAGGATGCCTCACATGTCCTGCCTTCTAGATGAAGAATGAAATGCCCAGCCCAAGGTCCAGAGAGGTGATGATCTTCCTAAGGTCACACTGCTAGTAAGTGCCAAACCCTCAACTTGGCGATTCCTTGAAGGTTTAGTGATCCTTTCAAACCACCATAAAAGCATCTCCAAATGAGATAAAAACAAAGAACAGACATTCATATTTTCAACAGATATTTATTGAGCACCTACTAGGTACAAGGTGGAAAACGAACTGGCAACCCACTCCAGTATTCTTGCCTGGAGAATCCTTATGGACAGAGGAGCCTGGCGGGCTACAGTCCATGGGGTCACGAAGAGTCGGACACGACTGAGTGACTTAGCATGGTACTAGGTACAAAGCAGTGGGCCTGTGCTCAGGAGAGAAAACTTAAGTGTCGATCTGTAGCAGGGTTCATAAGACATTTTTAGCAATAAGTGGAACTGAACAGTTGGTGACAAGGGTCACCAGAGAGGTACAGGCTAAGGGAGGACCAGGGAATGCTTGCAGGGGGAGGTGGTGTTTGATGTGAGCCTTGGGGAGCAGGTAGAATGTTTTCAGTGGGAGAAATGGGGAGGGAAGAATGTTCCAGGCAAGGCAGGGCAAGATGGGCCATTGTGCGAAGGCAGGAGCAGGTGAGGGCATCACGCTGTCTGATGCGTGGGAGCACAGAGTGTATGGAGAGGTGTGAGGGAGCTCCAGCTGTGATGGGGAGGGGAGGGGGGTCAGAACAGGAGCGAGCTGGGACGGGGATGGAACCCGGCTGGAGGTCAGCCAGAAGTAGAGGAGAGGGTGAATCATTCATTCAATCATGACTTCAGTAAACAGACGTTGACTGTATGTGAGCCACACACCAGGGCTGTCCTGGTAGCTTGGGATGCCAAGACCAGGTGTGGTCCCTCCTTCAGGAAGCTGGGTCAGCAGCAGTGTCCTCATCAGCACACGGGGACGTGAGAGCATGTCCCTCATGGTTGTAGCGTGAGGATTAGATGGGAGAATCCACATCAAGTTCTTAGGGTGCTGTCTTGTCTAGAAGGGGCACTCAGTAAAGGCGGCTTCTTGCTATCACCCTCATCACCGCCCTGGAAGGTATGGGACGGAGAACAGAGGCAGGGAGAGGGGTCAACAGTCCCCTGCAAAACTTGGGGAGAGATGGAGCGGGGCGGCAGGGTGGTTAGGAAGGAGGGGGCAGATAGAAGGCTGCGGGACCAGAGAGAGCAAGTGTCAGAGCCAGAGGCAAAGGGAGGAAAGTGATCTGGAAGCACTGTAGGGAGAGGAGCTGGGCTGGAAGACTCGGTCAATTCCCTGCCCTGTGGCTGGTATACTGGGAGGGCAAGGCAGGACAGGGCCTGGGTCAGGGGTAGATTGGAAGCTGGGGTTCTTGGGTCGTCTTCTCACTTGGCCACTTGGTCCCTCTCCCAGACTCTTCTTGACCTCTCTTCTCAGTTGCTCAATTTGGCTCAATCTGTGGGAGACATACCTCCCACTTTGCCCGAAGTGCAACTTCCATCTCTTGTTGCAGGGCGCTGCGATGGGACGAGTCGCCTTGGCTGTCTGTCTGTCTGATATCTGTGTGGTTGCCTCAGAATTGCTCTGGACAACTCTCACACCACTCAGACAGATTGTCCAGCCTCCTGGCCCCGACATCTCCCGCCACTGCATCAAGCCAAATTACTCAGCCACCCCCACCCCCACCCCTGCCAGCCCCAGGCTCTGGTGAAATCCGATTAGTGAGGAGAGCACTGCGCTGAGCTGACAGCTCCTCCGATAATTGCTTCCCAAGTAAGCCATGCAAATCAACCCATCTAGCCAGTCCCTGCTCCTGGGGACCCAGGCGTCCAGGCCCCAGGAGAGGGAGAGCACCTGAGTTGGAGAGACCTTGGTAGCTGTCACCTGCCTCCAGCGAAGGGCCATCAATCTATTAAGCTGGTCTGTGCTGCCTTGGGGCTGAGGAAGGGGTGATGGAGTGGTGAGCCTGGACTAGGGACCCCACTGGCTCTGTGTTTCTGTCTTAACTGAGAGGGTATCATTCTGCCCCTCTTTCTTGCCCCTTGGAGAAGAATTCTATGTACCCATTTTCCAGTAAGGTAGATAAAGGCAGAGATACAGAAGACACAGAGACAGGGAGATGACTAAACCTGTTACGAAACAAATGGACGGATTCACAGCCAAGCTCCCCCTGGTTCTTCAGGTCCAGGAATGAGGTGGGAGCAGAACCCGTGGGACCTGCAGATGGCTTTCTCCATTTGTGAGTCCCCTCCCCCACCCCACCAGCCTGGGAGAGAAAGCATGAAGTCCCTGCAAGCTCCGGGATGTGGCTGTGATATGATGTATCTTTGGAGGCGTGGGGAGCCTGATCAAACCCTGAGACTGTGCAGCCTGTACCAAGGAGGACAGGTCTTTGCGGAGCAGTGGTCCTTGCTCACCCCATGCATCAGAGACTCCTTGAAAGTGTCAGTGAAAGTGTTAGTCACTCAGTCTTGCCTGACTCTTTGTGACCCGGACCCCATGGACTGTAGCCTGCCAGACTCAAAGAGTCCATGGGATTCTCCAGTCAAGAATACTGGAGTGGGTAGCCATTTTCTTCTCCAAGGGATCTTCCTTACCCAGGGATTGAACCTGAGTCTCCCACTTGTGGGCAGAGTCTTTACCATTTGAACCACCAGGGAAGCCCAGAGACTCCTTGCCACCTCTCTAAATCAAGGTCCTTTAAAGGGCTTGTTCATGCCTCTTCTTTAATGCCTTTCCTTCCTCCAGCTTCCCCTCATCCCATCTCCTATTGACTTTGGTGACCTGAAACCACTTTCCTCGCAATCCTGAACTTCCAGCCCCCAAATCTAGCTCATTTCTTTGTGGAAATATCCAGGGATGAGTTGCCTAGTCTTGTCCTCATGTCTGTGTGTCTGATGTGGCTCTGTGGCCTGGATCTGGGGTCCTCAGACTAGCATCTGCCTGAGATCCTGGCATATGGCCATAATAAAGCAACAACAACTATGGATCTTTATGGATCTCCAATCCTGTGCTACCCACTGTACTAAGCACCTTACGTAATTAAGTCATTAATTATCACAAAAGAAGACATGGATTACAGTGATCATCCCATTTTACAGTTGTGCTAACTGAGGCAGAAATAAATTAAGCCACTTGCCCCAAGTCACCACTAGTAAGTGGCAGAGCTGAGATTCAAATTCAGGCGGTCTGAGTCCAGAGACCACACTCTAAAGTCCTCTGCTACATCGCCTCTCCACACCAATGCCTTTAAATGTTTATTGGGCAACTGAGACAGCCCCCAGTGCATTGAGGCAGAGGGACATGGCTACACTAAAAGTCAAACGCCTGAAGCTTTTGGGGTTCCCAAGGACACAGGTGGCAGGAGCTAACAGGGTGATACCTGGTGCTTGGGGAGGGGGAAACATGGCCCTCACCTTCTCCAATCCCCATAGCTATTTTTTGCACTGGAGCCCTGCAACTAGACAGCTCCCTGCTCCTCCCCTAGGAGCCTGGAGATAGCAGGGAAAGGGCTGAAAGATCAGCCTAGAAGCCCAAGTGAGCTGGGTGTCAGAGCTAGGACCTCCAGAGGCCGATAGATGGCGCTCGTGGCCCAATACAACCCAGCCAGCCCAAGAAAACCTAAGGAAAACAAGCCAGCAGGTTAACCCCTTACCACCTGGGCTCCAGCTCCAGAAGCAGGCTGATGGGCAGCTGAGGACCCTGTCCCAAACCCGGCTGGCCCCTAGAGAGTGACTCAACTCTCTAGGCTCTGCCCAAGCCACAGCTTGGGTCTGCTTCTGCTCCTTCCCCACAAGCTCCATCCATGGATGCCAGCCAGCCCCTTGGAGACTTCCTAGAGGGCCAGGAGACTGACATGGACAAGGCAGGGTGGGAGGCCTCACCCCAGCCCAAGTCTCATCCCTCAGGCTCCATCTCTTAAAAGTCTGTGGATCTCTGTTTCTCATCACCCCCACTTTGGGATAGCTCCTCACATCCATCTTTCCTGAGAGGGACTCACCAGGTGGGGAGGAGTAGCGTGGACCAGAGACAGAGAAGGCCCTCAGGCGTCTCTAGGATCAGCTACAGGGACTGCAGGTTGCCCAAGACTTAGTTTCTTCCCATGTCCCCATGTCGGGACTCCCTATCTTTGGGTTCCCAAGGGTGAATGGGCTTACAGGGACAGAAACAGTTATGTAGCCCCTCCAGGAAGATGGAATCGTGGGTCGGGGTCCTGGGGATCTCCGCTTGCTTGTCAGTCACTTCACTCATCACTGTCCTGCCAGCTGACCTGGAGTGTGGAGAGGCTGCTCTAATGGCAACCTGGTGGTGCTTGGCAGCAAGGGGTGACGGGTGGGGCGGCAGGAAGGCTGTCAAAAGGATGGTGACGTTCCTAGATGTTTTAAAAAAATTTTGGTAAAGCTGTGCAGTTTGTGGGATCTTAGTTCCCTGACCAGGGGCTGAATCTGGGACCACAACAGTGAAAGCACTGAGTCATAACCACTGGACCATCAGGGAATTCCCTCCTAGAATTCTTAAGCAATAAGATAATACCACCAGCATGGTTCCCCTCCCTGCCTAATTTTTGTTTAGAAACACAGAAACGCATAGATCTACTGAGATAGAGACACCTGAGTGAAGAGCCAGTCAGAAGGTCAGGATACTCTTATTTCACTCATTCCAGAGAAAAAAGCAGAGACAGGGAGACATGTACACGGAGAGAGAGACTATACAAGAGACTAGGGATAGAGATACATATACATAGGCAGAAAGAGTCAAAGACAGAGAGGGAGAGAATCTGGCACAAATGAAACCTCAGGAAATAATGGACTTTGTTGAAAGGGATGATTAATTCAGTTTCCAAAGTCTTACAAGGGTAGGGGTGGTTTCTCATCTGTGGTTCAGAGGGTCACGACTCACAGTTCCCTGAAGCTCCTGCTGCACCCTTTAGTTTTTGTCTGTTGGTAGGAGAGCAGAGGAGGCTAGAGAAGGGGGTCGCATCCTTGCTCTCTCACTTCTTCCTCTTCTGGGATTCGTTGGTTTCCACCTGCAGGGAGACTGCTTTCCTCTGGTCTCCAGCATAGCTGTGCTGGGGTGTTCAGGGGGTGGGGATGGGAAGAATCTACCAGATAACTGACCTCATGGGGTTTCCAGTCTAATGACAATATTATAGTCAGGACACAGACACAGATCCAGCCACAGGACAAGAACAAATCTAGGAGTGGGGCAGCTTTGGACATTAGTATTGGGTTGGGAAGGTGGGAGTGAGTGAACTCTTAGATGCAGCCTTAGAATTTGTCAAGAAAGGTGTCCTGGACAGAGTATTCCAGAGGTAGGACTGCGAAGGATGGAAGGTAATAGGGCTGGGTAGACAGCAGGGCCGAGGAGGGAGAGAAGTGAAATGGTAAAACTGTGGAGACAGGGGCTTGGATAGTAATGAGGAATGGAAGAGTCTCAAAGTTATTACTAAGGAGTTTAGCTAGAGATGCCAGAAGTGCTTTCGTGGGTGTTCTACATACAGTCCTTGGAGGGCTGCATAGGAGAGGTCTCTTATATCTGGAGCAGCAGGAGGGCTAGAAATAGTCTGTAGCCATTGTTAATACCCTCAGGTGAGTTAAGAGACAGCAGATAGTTGAAGCTCCTCGATTCACAATCCCTTTGGGAAAAGTGTATGAACTTTTGGAGAGGTGATGCCTTTTACAGCTAGAGCCCAGGATCTTCAAGGTCCTTTCAGAGCTTAGCTTCTCACTTCTCAAGTCGTCTGGATTTAGCCCTGGTGTAAAGAATAAACTACAACCCCCAGAGTTACTTATTGCGAACTTAGCACACTTTCCGGGAATTTGAGTATTTCCGGCGGAAGTGGCCTCAGCTATGCCAATCTCTTTCCCTAAACAAAGTGGACTACAACTCCCACAGTCCTCCGCGCCCGGCGGGGCTTGGGGGAAGGAACCGGAAGCCGGATGGGGCTCTGGACCAGGTGAGGAAGTAGGAGTCTGGGAACCTGGGGCGCTGGGGGGCGGGCTAGGGGCTCCCCGGGCTAGCCGGAGGTGACAGGTGGGGAGTGGAAATGTCTGTGTTTCGGGCCCCCTCTCTCCGTCAGGGGCTCGCCCGGCGCAGAGAGAGCCGAGCCTATGGAACCGCCCCGGAGACCTGCTGAGACGAGGCTTTCCCGTCGGGCGGAGCCCGCGGGCGGACGTGGAGGTTTCTTGTGGATCCTTACTTGTCAGCACCCTCCTCGAACTAGGAGGAGAGATGAAGTGTTGGAAACTTCTGAGCCCATGCTCTATTAGTATTATTGTTATCATTATTGGTTTTAAGGATTTGCTGATTGTCCATGTGGATTCCTAAAGTGCCCCCAAGGGACACGGGAGTGGACAGTGTCTTCGATTCCTTCTGCCCTTACTGAGTTTAGTGCCAGAGAGCCTAGGTGGCCAGACTTATCGGTTGATCACCCTCCACTTGTGCTTAATGTGACACTGTAATTTATCAGTGATTTCAGAAACAGACATTTCTTGATGTCTGTCCGTGGGTGACTTTACATAGAACTTCCTGGTTTCTCCTTTGGGCTTCCATGGTGTTTTGTTCAGGGCATTAAAACTGGAATCACAGTATGTCACAGTGTATTACAGTTGTTTATCTGCCATGTCACAGTCGTTTATGAGTCGTTTATTCATTTTGGATTTCTTCCCCACCAAAAGACTACCACAATGCCTATCATGTAAGAGACTCATAAATATTGGGGGGCGGGGGGATGAGTTAACAGCTGGTGGTAGGTTGGATGGTAATTTTGATTTTCATCTCATAGAGAAGACAGTTAAATGACTTGCTTAAGAGAACCTTAGAGATGAAACCGGGACTAGAATTAGAGTCAGTTGACACACAAGCCTGTAGCTCTTGCCTTCTGATTCTAGAACATTGAAAATAAGGCCTTGTCACTCTTCGGTGTATCCCTGGCCTTGCTGTCTTCAGGATGGGTCCCTAAAGATCAAAGGTAGGCTCAACCTTAAGACCTGAGAGAGATGCCAGACTTGGAGCAGGCAGTCTGCTAATGCTGGCACTGTATGGGGAGATGCAAAGGAGGGCCCCAGAGACAATGAGTTCTCCACAGCGCCCTTCTCAGCCTTTGTTTGAGTCTAGCTGGCCCAGGTAGCCACCCGGACAGATCAGTTAAAGAGTTCTGAGAGCAGTCTAGGGAAGGATTTCCTAAGTTTAGTCCTGACTTTTTAAATTTTTATATTATATTGGAGCATAGTTAGGATATTTTTTTCCTCTCTCTTTCCCACTTTCCCAGGGCTAGGGTCAGAGAACAGGTTGATGGATCAAGCTGTTGTGTCAACCTTGTGATCCCATCTGGGGGAAGAGGTTACTCTTGACCTGCATATGGGGTTGAGAGGGAGAAGAACCATGATCCCTGCCCTGTGGGAGGCCCAGATGTGACGTGCCCAGAGCCTGGCAAGCTCTCAGAAGCAAGCAGAGTGCAAAACGGGCAGCTGGGCCTTGAGTCAACTCAGGGTGTAGAAGTGGAGAGGAGTCTGTCAGGAAAGGCTCTTTGGTAGAAGGTAGTTTTGTTTTCACTTATTTATATTGGCTGCGCCGCGTGGCTTGCAAGATCTCAGTTCCCTAATCAGGGATTGAACCCGGTCCACAGCAGGAATCCTAACCACTAGGCCACCACGGAACTCCCAGAAGGTAGTTTTAAACAGCATTGAAAAAAGATGAGATGGACACAGTTAACTGTCAGATAAAAGCTGGGACCTTGGAGATATGGAGGAAAATGAAACAGGGCTTCCTCTCTGATCTGCCTCAAGTCTAGTCTAGGAGGCAAGGTGTGAATTCATGAAGATGCCACTAACCATGGTGACATGCAGTGGTTCTCCGCCATCACCAGCCCTCGGAATCTCTTGAGGAAGCTTGTTTAAATACAGATTCCCAAGCCCCACTCCAGACCTACTTGGGTTGGGTAGGGCTGGGAAGCTACAGCAAATGCTGCGGCGTCCTGAAGAGGGACAGCTTTCCCAGAGGGAGAATTTGAGCTTCATCTGGAAGGGCAGGTATGACTCAAATGTGTGTGTGGGGATGGGGGAGTCAGTCCTGCTTCAGTCAAGGAGTCTGTGAATTTGTGGAAATAGCATGTGTTAGGTTTTGGGACTTTGGATAGGAAAGGCATTTTGAAAGTGTGAATGGAATGATCAATCGGTTTGGGCCTCTGCATTCACATGGGAGTGATGAGAAGGAAGATTGGAAGGAGTGGCCTTTGTGGGTTACAAAGCTAGCTGGGGTGCTCCCTCTGCCTCTTCCCCATTCTCTCTTTCTTGTCCTCTTCCATTTCCCACTTTGCTCCCCCGACCACCATTTACACATCTTATTCCATTTGTTACAGTAATATTTTTAAGTTTTGCTGTTTAGTCACCCAGTCGTGTCCAACTCTTGTGACCCCATGGACCGTAGCCCGCCAGGCTCCTCTATCCATGGGATTCTCCAGGCAAGAATACTGGAGTGGGTTGCCATTTCCTTTTCCAAGGGATATTCCTGACCCAGGGGTTGAAACCATGTCTCCTGCATTGCAGGCAGATTCTTTACCACTGAACCACATGGGTCTCCAGTGTTTTTAAGTGGATATTATTTTTCTTAGTATTTGGATGAGGAGACCTGAAGCTCTGGCCATAGTTACATAGCTTGTAGGAGTCTAGTCTGAGTCTGCTAATTGTCTCACTCACCACTGAAGATTCTTCAACGTGGGCAAAAAGCTGGGTTGGGGTTGGGGGGGCTCTAGAATTATTAGCAAGGTGGCTGATCAAACCATCTCAAGCAAGATGGGTGTGGGTGGTGGAAAGCAAAGCCTTGTGTGAGATGATTTGGTTCAGATTCCAGCTGCATACTTGCTGAGTGAGTGACCCTCGGTGAGTTGCTTCATCTCGCTAAGCCTCAGTTTTCTCACCTGTAACATGGGAGCAGTAATGCCCACCTCGTGCGGTTGTTATATGCATCATTGAGGGGTACCTGGCACAGAGCGTTGCTCACCACCTGGCATCTATTGAAATCAGCTCTGTAATTAGTCTCTGCGCTGTGGCTGTGCACCTGCAGCCCATCCTTCAGCACGTTGGTTTCCAGAACACAGCCCATCCTGGATGGGCTTGTTTTATTAAGGATGACAGTAAAAGTGCTGAAAGTTTGCCATCTAAATATTCACTGAAAACCTTGGCATGGCCTAGGAGCTAGTGACCCTAAACCTATGCCTGGTGGGAATGGGGTTTGGAGTGGGGGATGACTGGTGGTTACGGGCTATGCTCAATGGGTGATTTATGAAGAGGAAGAGTACTTGAATCCAGGAGAGGAAAGGCCCTTCATTACCAGGAACTGGGCTGAGTGAAGACCTGCCTAGAGCTTGAGGGCTAACTGACACAGTGTCTTCTGAGCCCAGGAAATGGTTGTAAGGGCCCTGCTCAGCCTGGACCCCTCCCACTCGACAGCTGGGGCTGTTGGGGCCTCTGTCCATCTGTTTTCCAGGTGACAGTGGCATGGCTGTGCCCCAGCCTTTCCCATCGGGGCCCCACCTCCAGCCTGCAGGTGCCCTGATGGAGCCCCAGCCCTCCCCTCGAAGCCTGGCCGAGGGCTTCCTGCAGGAAGAGCTTCGGCTTAATGATGAGCTGAGGCAGCTGCAGTTTTCGGAGCTCGTGGGCATCGTCTACAACCCTGTGGAATATGCGTGGGAGCCACATCGCAGCTACGTGACCCGCTACTGCCAGGGCCCCAAGCAAGTGCTCTTCTTGGGCATGAACCCAGGACCCTTTGGCATGGCCCAGACGGGGGTAAAGAGCTTGTGGGGTGGAGTGGGAGGGTCCAGGGTGGACGCTTGGCTGCATGTGCTGTGGAGGAGTATGTGCATGACAGGGGACACGTGTGGGTGCACCCCCCAACCCCATCCTCATACCCTGGCTCCTGTGGTCTCAGACACTCTCCCGGCCTCGCTGCCTGTAGTTAACCAAGCACATTAATGGTAGTTCCGTTTCCCTTGTGAGCGGTCCACTAATTGCCTCTGAGAGCCCTTCCTTCCGCCAGCCCCATCCTTACCTTGCGTTGCCGGATCTCCCCTCTCCCTAGAGTGTTATTGGGGTCAGGAGAGGGACCAGGGCTCCTCAGGGGAGACTGGTTGACAGGGGTGGTCAGGGAAGAGAGGCAGGGCATTCTGGCAGCCCGGGTTCTGTTTCTTAGCCAATGAGAGGTTGGAAGAGAGCAGGCTGCAGGGCCTGCCTGCTTCCCTCTCAGACCTCCGGATGAGTGACTGCCCCTCCGTGGGGGTACTCGGCAGATGGGGGAGGGGAAGAGGCTTCAGGGCAGGAGGCTCAATCGCTTTTATTGACCCCAACTGGGGGCTGAAAGGTGATCAATGATGATCAATGGAAATGACAGCTCGAGGCTTGGGGCTGAGAGGGCACCCAGGCAGCAGCGGTCAGCCCTGTCCTTGTGTCTCCTCTCACCCTGGCCGCCTTTCTGTCCCAGGCCATCTGTCCGTCCCCGTTAACCATCACTCGCTGTGTCGGGCCAGATATCCCCTCATGTCTATTGTGGCTGGTCCCAAAGGCTAGTTGGGGTAGAGGCAAACAAATAGATTCTTCTGGACCATAGACCACATGAAAAACTGGAGAAACACGGACAGGCTCAGACAAGGGCCAGGAATCCTAGTTTCCGGCTTGGGGTGGGGGTGGGGGCAGTGGGAGACAGATCCTTCTGGAAGGTGGAAAGGGGTTGCTTGGTCCAGACCCCAGGCGTCAGGTCTCCAGTTCGAAGCCCTCGTGTGTCTCTCCTCACAGGTGCCCTTTGGGGAAGTGAGTGTAGTCCGGGACTGGTTGGGCCTTGGGGGGCCTGTGCGGACCCCTCCCCAGGAGCACCCCAAGCGACCAGTGCTGGGACTGGAGTGCCCTCAGTCCGAGGTGAGCGGTGCCCGGTTCTGGGGCTTTTTCCGGAACCTCTGTGGACAGCCTGAGGTCTTCTTCCGTCACTGTTTCGTCCACAACCTGTGTCCACTGCTCCTTCTGGCTCCCAGCGGGCGCAACATCACCCCCGCTGAGCTGCCGGCCAAGCAGCGCGAGCAGCTCCTGGGGGTGTGTGACACGGCCCTGTGCCGGCAGGTGCAGCTGCTGGGGGTGCGGCTGGTGGTGGGCGTGGGCCGCCTGGCTGAGCAGCGGGCACGGCGGGCTCTGGCAAGTTTGATGCCCGAGGTCCAGGTGGAGGGGCTCCTGCACCCCTCCCCTCGCAGCCCACAGGCCAACAAGGGCTGGGAGGCAGTGGCCAAGGAGAGACTGAACGAGCTGGGCCTACTGCCGCTGTTGACCAGCTGAGCACCCCTGCGGCTGGCACAGGACATGTTCAAGGCCTCCGGGTCCTTCTGGGCCAGCGGATGACCACACACCTCTTGGACTGGAGCCACAAGGTCCCCCTGGGCTCCGCAGTTTGGGGGACCTGCCATTTTGACATTGCTCCTGCTTGCCCACCTGATTCCTGCTCACTTCACCTTCCTTCCATCTGTGGTACCCAACTCCACAGAGAACCAACATCTGTTGAGCCGCTCTACCTCACTGCTTCCCTGGAGCCTCTCTTCTGCAGAGACCCCAACAGTGACTTCTGAGGTCCTATTTGCTGTTTTAGAGAAAAGGTCCCACCAGGATCCCCACCTGTCCTCCTAGAATGGCTTCCTGCAGCTCACCCGTCTCCCCACAGGCACTGGGACAAAGCGTGGGTCGTGGCTGCTAAAAGTGAACCTCTGATGAGAGGCTGAGGGTGGGTCAGGGGGAGTTCAGTGTGGCAGCGTGGGAAAGGCCAGAAGACCTGGATTTCCATCCCAGCCCTGAGACTTGTGAACTTTGTGATTTTGGACAAGCGGATTGACTTCTCCAAGCCTCAGGATCCTTCCTCATCTATAAAATGGGGTCCCTGCCTCACCGGGCTTGTGTGGGGATTAACTGAGATAACACTTTAAAGTGCCTTGCATAGTGCCTGGCATGCAGGTGCTCACTACACCTTTTCTGGCTTCTCTGCCTCCTGGCTGGGGACACACTACACTACACAGCAAGCCCCTCTGCCCTGAAGACCGGGGTGAGGGGAGGGGTGGCGGTCTGGGCCTCCACCCGTATCCTGAGTGACGGGCAAGGTCTTTCCCCAGAGATGGACCAGTGACTTTATGGAAAACCCAGCCTGTGATTTTTCAGGCTAAGCATTAAAAGCTCCTAAACCCTTTTGTGTTGGCCCTTTTTTCCCTCCTGCACGTCAGGGCTGGAAGGTGGTAGTTTATATTTTCCCTCTTACCTCTTCCTGTTTGCAAAAGGTTCTCTTGGGTGGCTGGGTAATGGTATGAAGTCTCTAATTACCTTGCCAGAGCTGCAGGATCTCTGTTAGAGGCCCGTCGAGTGGTTAGTTTGCTATTTGGGGCACTTTGATAGGTGGATGGGAGCCTGGTGTTTCCAGCTAACTCATTTCTTACCTCTGCCGCATGTCTGCCCCTGTAGTAAGGGCTGGGAAAGTGCATACAGTCAGGAGCAGAGACCACTTTAATAAGGAACACATGACTGGACTCTAGCTCCTGGTATAGACCATCTCCAGATCTCAAGATTTTTAATATGTGTCCTCCCCATTATATAATAAATAAATTGAGTGGCCTCCACTCTTGGTTGTTGAGAGGGAGCCTCTAGGTCCTCAGCATTTCCCAAATGCCAGGAGTTTTGTCATTTGTGGTGGGACCCTCAGACTACACATGAGCTTTTGCTGAAATTTGACTCAGGAGGGCTGACCGTGCCCCGAAGACCAACCATGTGATCCGAGGGTGGGGACTTCGAGACAGGTGATATCAGCCTGACCCCCAGGGAGGGGAGGCGGGGCTGGAAATTGAACTCAACCACGAGGTTAATGATTTCAATCAGTTCTGCCTTCATAATGAAACCCTATAAAGACTCTGGACAGAGAGACTTTGGTGAACTTCCTGACTCGTGAACACATGGATATGTCAGGAGGGTGGTATGTCCTGATTCCAAGGGAGAAGGGATGTGAAATCACTTTGGGACCCTCCCAGATCTTGCATTATGTGTCTTCATTTGGCTCATCCTGATTTGTATCCTTTATAATAAAAACTGGAATAATATGTGGAGTGCTTTCCTGAGTTCTGTGTCATTTTAGCAAATTATTGAGCCTGAGGGGAGTGTAGGAACCCCTGAATTCATAGCCAGTCAGCAGTGCAGGTGACCTGATGACCCCTGAACCTGAAGTTGACATCTGCGGCGAGGGCAGTCTTGTTGGGCACTTTGCTCTTAAACCTGACTGACTGCAGGTGGTTGGCATCAGAATTCCAAGAGGTCTCAGTTTCAATCCCTGGCCAGGGGACTAGATCCCACATGCTGCAACCAAGACCCAGCACAGCCATATTAATATTTTTAAAATAATCACGATGTTGCACCCCATGTGCCTCGGGCTCCTTTCCTCTTTCTGTTGTCAGTGCAATGGTGCTAGGCAGTTATTGCCCCATGTTGCAGAGCACTGGCTCAGGCACTGAAGTGATTGCGTGGAGATCGAAGCCATTGTTCCCTTATATATTTAGCTAAGGTAGTCAGGGAGAGCTGTCTGGAGGAGGTGGCATTTCAGGTGGCTTTAGAGACTGAGACAGTTTTGGAGAGCTTAGAGAAGAGCACTCTTAGGTTCATGGGCTGGCAAATAGATTCATATGGACTTGGCTCAGCTGGGAGAACAAGTAGAGTAAGTTGGGGCCAGCTTGTGAAAGGTCTTGAATGCTAGACTGATTGAGAATTTGCAGTCCAGTGAAGGAAGCGAGGTGCAGAGAACACATGCACGGAAGACAGCCGCCAGATGGCAGAGGGAGGGGCCGGCCAGTACAGGAGGCAGTGTAGGTGAGTGGGGTCAGGAATGGGAAGGGAGGGAATTCCTTTGTAGGGAAGATGTCTGGGGCAATAGAGTTGGTAAGTGCGAAAGCCTGGTGTTGGGGTGGGAATCGTGAGGGGGTAGGGGTAGGGTTGGGCCGTGTGTAAAGGCCCTTGAATGGGAGTGACCAAGATGACTTGAAGACTTAGGTGTGGCAGAGTCACTGCTGCATCTGGCTTCTAGTGGTGGCGTTGCCCTCAATTCTAGGGGTGCATCTTTCTAGGGAGGGGCTGAATAGGTCCCTGGGCCTGAAAAAGTCCTGGGCCTCCCTTTCTCCAAGGGCACCATGTTAGTCTTCTAGGGCTGCCATAACAAAATACCACAGACCGGGGGACTTAATTTATTTTCTTACGGTGTTGGAGCCTGGAAGTCCAAGATGCAGATGTCAGCAGATTTGGTTGCTCCTGAGGCCTTTCTCCTGGGCGTGCCTCCCCGCTGTGTCCTCCTGTGATCTTTTCTCTGTCGCACTTCCCTCGTAATCTCTCTTCTTAGAAGGGACACCTGTCACATTGGATGAAGGTCCCACCCACCCTTATGACCTCACTTAATTGCCTCTTTGAGGCTCTATCTCCAGATATCTCTCCAAGTCACTTGGGGATTAGGGCTTCAACATAGGAATTGGGGGAGTCACAATTCAGTCCATAACAGAAATGTCACTCCTTTTTCTTCCCCAACTCATGTCAACCACTAACAAATGGGTGCCCATTGCCTTTCCTCCAGTCCGGGGATGGAGGCTGGTGTGGTGGTTTAGCTGGCCGATGGGCCTTAACCCACCGGACTGGCCTCTACTCCCCAGCCATCCTAGAGCAGGTTCTTCAGTACAAATGAGAGTGTCCTTAGGGAGGGGAATCTCATTATTTTCTCCTGGGCCAAAGGGAATGGTGATGTCAGCTGCTACAAAGCAATATTGTGAGGGAGTTCCCTGGTAGTCCAGTGGTGAGCACTTGGCGTTTTCACTGCTGGGGCCTGGGTTTGATTCCTGGTCAGGGAACTAAGATCCTACAAACTGCATGGTGCAGCCAAAAATAAAAAACCAATGTTTTGAAAAGTATTTTAAAGCCAAATTGAAGTGATGTGAGATCATCAAGAGTTTTGCAGTCTGATACGCTGGCCACTAGCCATGCATGGCTATTTAATTAAAATGAAGCAAAGTGAAAAATTCAACTGTTCAGTCACTTGTCATATTGCAGGTGCTCAAGAGCCACACATGGCTAGAGGCTACTGACAGGATGATGCAGACACAGAACTTTCCATCATCGTGGAAAGTTCTATTGGATAGAACTGTGGAGTCAGTTCACATGTAGAGGTGTTAAAAAAGGAAACTGTCCCAGCTCCACTTTAAGAGATGTTGGTTAGGGAGGTCTGAAGTACAGCCTCGTATCTGTTTTTCTCTTTGTGCTGTGGACATGCAGCCAAGGTGAAGACAGGATTGCACTCGGTGTCCTGGAGGCAAGGAGAGGGTCTCATATTCCTTTTGTCACATATAACCCTACACTTGGTGCACAGTAGGTGTCTAGGATGAATGTACAAGCCATGCTCAAATCTGGGTTTGGAGATCTACCCCAGAGTGTCCATCCACTTAACATACGTATTCAGAGTTTGTTGTTTTTTGCCCAGTGATGGTGATCCAGTTCTGGTTCAGAGGAGTGATTGGGTCTTCTAAGTCCCACCCCAACATGTATGCGTGTGCACACACATGCACACAAGTATACATATTCAACTGGATAGAAACCAAACTGGGCTTTGGGGTAGGGGTGCTTCTGAGACTCTGCAGGATGGAGTGTGTTGGGAGGAAAGAGACTTTTCCTCTTTTTTTTTTTTCCCCTTACTGAAACAGGATGGCTTAGAGGAAGACTGAGTCGTGTCTGACTGCTGTGTGGTCCTTCACTTTCCCAATATGACAAACATTTATTGATGTCCCCTGTGTGCTTTTCCCTACACCAGGTACCGCAGGGGGTGACAGAGGTGAATTAGATGGTTCTTTGCCCTCACGTTGCTCACTGTCAGATGCTAGGAGATACAAGCATATAATTATAGTATAAATCAAGCGGAAAAGGTGTTGTGAGCAAGTTCTAAACACAGCACCCTGGGCACATGGACTGAGGAAGGGATCAGCTCTCCATGTGGGCAAGAGGTTGTGTGCCAGTGGGATAGGGTGGTGATTGGGGAGTTCTCCCATCACCTGCTGGATTTGGCCACCTCCATGGAGTGGGTGTTTGAAAAAGGGGACCATGGTGTCAGATTGCCCCAAGAATTCCCAGCCCCACCTTCAAGGATGAACTCCGGGCCAGGATTGGCTGGAACCAGGGGTTGGGCTTGGCCCTATGGGAGATGGGAAAGGGGGCTTCCTTTTTCATCTCTTGTTCCACGAATCTCTAGGATGGAAAACAGCAGTAGGTGTTTTAGGGGGTGTCCAGGTGCTAAAACAAAAAAGGTCAGAAACAGCCTGGGCATACACTGGGCAAAGATGAGTGGAATGGAGGGGAGGAATAGAGACTAAGGCCCAGCCCAGACTAGGTCTTAATTCTCCGAATATTCCTCTTTGGGAGGATATAGGCCAGCAGTTTTCTATTTTTTCCTAATGCCCCAAAGAAGGAAATAATTTCAATTGGAGCGTGAGACATTGACATTAGACACATGGATAAACTTCCCAGGTATGACCATGAGTTGATACAGAAATAAATTGCTTTGGGGGAGGCTAAATTGCTTTCTTCTTCAGAGGTCTTAATGCCAAGCCTGGCCCCAGCCCAAGCTTACCGGTCAAGGTTGAATTATAATGTATTTAATATATTTGGGGAAACTTTCTCTCCCCCTTTTTCTCTCTCCTTATCTTGGTCCTCATTCTGTCAAAAACAAAACAACTGCAATGGGATTTTCCTGTACATCTTCTTGCCTGTTTTTCCGCCCCTAATTCCTTCTTGAGGATCTCAAGTCTGATGTCAGTCTTTAGGCCCGGTTGGCAGAGGGAGTGGCTGAGAGCCCAGAATAGTCCTCCGTGGTGGCCTGCGCCAAGCCAGCTTGTCATTTCCATTTTCATTAATTGAAGCAACTTGACCCGGATCATTTCAGGCCAGCAATTTCCGGGGAGTGTGTGGGGGACATGCCTCAGCGGGTCATTCTGTCCTTCCATCTACCTTGATGGTGCTGACTCCTAGTCCTGGCTGCAGAATGTGTCTCTTATTGCAGTTGATCGGGGAGAAGCCCAGTCTCACCGCTTGAGATCTTGAACTTTCTGTCTTCTGAGGAAGGCCTTTCCAGTGTTCACCTGTTGTGATTTTGATTCAGTTTTGTTTGTTCAGTTTTAAGAAACTTGATGACTGATGCAGTTGCCTCTCAGAACCTCATCTGATGATGCTTTCTGCTGTGAACTGGGAGAGGAACAGGATGTCTTTGAAGGAAAGGTTTGCCTTCCAGCGCCAGAAAGGCATCACCAATGAGCTAGCTATTGGGGTGTGATGACTGCTCTGAGAGCGACTGTGTGTTTTACTCCTTACCTGGCTTTGTCGTGTTCAGTAGCTAAGTCATGTTGGGCTCTTTGTGACCCCATGGACCGCAGCACACCAGGCTTCCTTGTCCTTCATTATCTCCCAGAGTTTGCTCAAACTCATGTCCACTGAGTCGGTGATGCCATCCAACCATCTCACCCTCTGTCGCTCTCTTCTCGTCCTGCCCTCAGTCTTTCCCAGCATCAGAGTTTTTTCCAGTGAGTCAGCTCTTTGCATCATGTGGTCAAAGTATTGGAGCTTCAGCTTCAGCATCAGTCCTTCCAATGAATATTCAGGCTTTAGGAAGGTCTATGAGAGTTCACACTGAGTTAGCATGATCTTGCCGCTTGTATGGTGGTGTCACTTTGTGACAACCATTCCAAGGGGTAGGGTGATGTGTTCCCTATAGAGTGTGGGTCTCAGGTTTGTGTACTTTTGTGATCCATGGGGATCTTTTTTGTCTCTGCATTTTGAAAAATCTCCCAGATGGACACTCGTGTCATTCACTGTGACCCATTTTTGCTGCCGGTAGGTCCCTGTGCGTCTGGAGTATTTCTGTGTAGCCCCTGCGTTTTCACGCATCTTCAGAGGACTTGTGTCTTTCCGAGTGTCCTCTGGCTCCGTTTGGGAGGAGGGAACAGAAGAAGGAGCCCAGACGCGGAGGGGAGTCGTCGGGGTGGTGGAGCGGGTAGGGAGGGGGTGCGCTGCAATCTGTGACTCGGAAAACAGATTTGTGGAGGAGGCAGCCGCCCGGGCGCGCGGCGCGTGCGGGGAGGGGGCGGAGGCCGCTCTGGCCCCCAGCTCCTCCGCAATCCAATTAAATAACATTTAAATGCATAACCAGCCCGCGCGGCGATGAGGCTGGAGATTGGAGCGGGCGCGGCGGCGGGCCGCGCGGGCGGCGTTTTGTGGAGCTCAGCGATTCTGGCGGCAATTTCCCCGCTCGGCGCGGCTTTTACGAGCCGGCTCCCGGCGCCCGCGCCCGCTCCGCTGCGCCCGCCCCACGCCCGCCGCTTCCCGCCACTCCCGCCTCCGCTCTTTTTTGTCCCTCGCCTTCTTTGCAGCCTTCTGGTCTGTCCGTGCCTCTCTACATCTCTTTGGGTAGTCTCGGCCGCCGTCCCTCGCTCCCGGGCGGGCTTGGTCTCTCAGTCTCCTTCCTCTGGTGTGTGTCTCTGTCCGTCCATCTGTCTCTGGGGGAGGTGAGACTGTCTCTCGCACTCCCTGTCTCCAGCTCCTGCCATCTGTCAGCTCTCGCTTCTCTCCTCTTTTTGCCCCGGAGTGTGACCCCCGTTTTCAGGCCGATGTTCTCTTGGTTCCCTCTGGATCACCATCTCAGCACCGCTTCTGTATCGCTTGTTTCCTTGCCTCTCTGGTGGCCTCCCACACCCAAAGCCTTCCCCCGACCACTCTGAGGCCCCCCACACTGGAGGCAGGCTGAGGAACACCAGCCTTCACTCCTCAGCCTGCCTCCAGTGTGGGCCAGGGGGGCCCTGATGCTTCGGAGCAGCAAGGCAGGGCTGAGGAGGAAAAGAAAGCCCAGATTGAGAAGCGGGGAAGGGTGATGGACTTCACCCGCTCAGGCCCCGCTGGACAGTGATGAAGATGAGGTTCCTGCATGAATGACTGGAGGAGACCAGTTCTTCCCCACCGGTCCCCTGGAGCAGAGCAGAGAGGGCCCTCTTATTCAGTGTCACACAAGTGAGGTGTTTCCTGTTCAGGAGGCCCATGGAGTCCTGGAGGGATGTGCGCTTGAGGCTCTCCGAGAGTGGGAGTGAGAGTGGGGCCCTTCCTAAGGAACTAGGATGGAGCAAGTCCCTCACGAGGAGGAAGACAGAGAAAGCAAGACGACCCATTTTGTTTCTTATGTGGGACCAGACTCCATTAGCACCTCCTCTTCCTCCTCATTCCCTGTCTCATCCCTGCTCAGGCCCCTCAGCATATGGAGCCTGCCGTTTACCAGATGCTATGGGGCCGTGCAGATTTCTGGGGGAAAAGCATTCCGACAAAGAGAACAGCAAGGGCAAAGGCCCTGATGTGAGTGTGTCTGCTGTTGGAGGAACAGCAACGAGGCTGATACAGCTGGAGAGAGAGCGTCAGGGAGAGGGTGAATGGTGGGCCTGCAAGGTAATGGGGACCTGATCACATGGGGATCAATAAGTCACCATGAGGCTTTGGCTTTAGTGCTGAGTAAGATGGAGAGTCACTGGAGGGTTTTGAGCAGGCAAGTGACATGATCCGCCTTGTATTGTTATAGAAAATGCTTACTGTTGTGTTGAGACTCAATTGAGAAAACAAGGGCAGATGTGCGGGGACCAGGCAGGAGCCCATTGCAGTACCAGGTAAGAGACAGCAGCAGCCTGGACTAGGAAGGTGCAGTGGTGATGACAATGGTCAGATTCTGAATATACTTTGCAGAGAGCCCAGGAATCTGCGGATGGACCGGGTGGAGGATGTGAGGGAAGGAGTGGAATCAGGATGAGACCAAGGGGTTTGACCTGAGGGACCAGAACCGCTGCAGTTGCCAAGAGCTGACTTGGGGACTACTGCAGGAGGAAGCTGGTTTTGGGGAGGCATCAGTCTTTGACATGTTAGAGTTTTAAAAAAATATTTATCTGGCTGCTTCGGGTCTTAGTTATGGCACACAGGATCTTTGTTGCAGCACGTGGGATCTTTCATTGCACCAGCTCCAGGGCTTAGTTACCCTACTAGGTGCAGGATCTTAGTTTCCTCACCAGGGATCGAACCCATATCCTCTACATTAGAAGGCAGATTCTTAACCACTGGACCACCAGGGAAGTCCTTTAGTGTGGTAGGTTTGGAATGCCTATTAAGCAACCAGGTAGGAGTGTATGATAGGCTGAGTGACATACAGATCTGGGTTTGGTGTGAAGTCCAGGCTGGAGATATAAAATTTGGGTCCTCAATGACATTAAGATCCCCTTCCCTGGTGGGTCAGAGGTTAAAGCGTCTGCCTGCAATGTGGGAGACCTGGGTTCAATCCCTGAGTCAGGTAGATCCCCTGGAGAAGGAAATGGCAACCCACTCCAGTATTCTTGCCTGGAGAATCCCATGGACGGAGGAGCCTGGTGGGCTACAGTCCATGGGGTTGCAAAGAGTCGGACACGACTGAGCTACTTCACTTTCACTTTCAAGGAGTGAGAACAGAAAGAGAATAAAGGACATCCAATGACTGAGTCTAAGCAATTCAATATTGAGAAGCTGTGGAGTTGTAGAAACTCCCCCCAAATGCTGAGACATCACAGCAAAGAAAATTTGGGCTTGAGATGTGGGGGGCTCCTGGCTGGATCCTTCTTCACTCCCAGCCACCCTGGGAGTGGGCAGACCCTCACTGACCCACATCTAGATGATGCTGACCCGCTCTCTGGGCCTCAGCTTCATTCCCTCCAGACTGCCCATTTCTTACTATCTCTGCTCAAGAACGTACAGTGCCTCCCGAAGTTTAACATCCTAATCTTAGAGTCAAGGAAAGAGGATTGGGGCAAGAAAGGACCTGAAGATCTGAGGCCCTGAGAAACAGTGACTTGCCCAAGGTCCCTCTGGCAGTATGTGGACAGGGTTGCCAAGACACAGTTGAGTGCTCTTTATTACCACCCTACCCTGCCTTTTGGGTCACTTCTCAATAAGCAACAAATGTTTATGGAGTACCTGATCAAACCTACCATGTGCAGAATAGCAATGAAGGACCCTAGGGCACACAGATGATACTATTCTTGCCCTCAGGAAACTTGAACTAAGGACCCCTGAATGGTTTCCCCCTTCTTTCCCATCTCTTTACTCTCATTCCTTATGACTTCCCAACATGGACTCTCTTCTCTGCAATTGAGGTCTTTCCTTCCCTCCAAAGCTTGCTCCAAACCTTTTTTCCAGAACCTTCCCCAGATCACCTTGGATTATGCTAATCTAGCAGGTAGCTTAGGTCCCAGACCCAGGAGTCAGTCATCTTCATTAACTCTCTTTCCCTCACCTCTCATCCTCAATCCGTATGCAAGTTCTATCAGCCTTATCATCCAGATATATTCCAAATCTGACCACGACTCGCGATCTCCACTTGTACAGTCCTAGCCAAGACTAGTCTTGCCTGCACTGCTGAGCACAGCAGCTCCCCAGCTGGCCTCCCTACAGTTCATTCTCCAGACTCTGGTCCCTTTCATCTGAAGCTCCGACCCCCACCCCCACCCCGCATCTGTGTGCTTCTTGCTATCCCTGCTGCTGGTAAGTTGCTTCAGTCGTGTCTGACTCTGTGCAACCCCACAGACAGCAGCCCACCAGGCTGCCCCGTCCCTGGGATTCTCCAGGCAAGAATACTGGAATGGGTTGGCATTTTCCCCCGGCCAGGGCCAGTTTCCTCCAGCTGTGACCTATCTCCTCTCCTTTCAGCCCCCAGAGTTGGGGGGCTGCCGGAGAGCTGAAGCTGTCCTCCATTCCTGGGGGCACTGGGTACTCCTGTTGTGGGAGGCCATCTGCCTGGAGGTGGGGTGGGGCACGTCCTGGAGGGGGCACTCAATAGGGAGCTTGGGAAGTGAGGCCGAGTGTCTCTGGGATGAGCAGCGAGGGTAGTTCTGAGAGTCTGTTGTGGACTCACTTTTCCTCGTTTTCATCTTCCGTTTCTACCAGCTCAGCTTTCTCCCTTGTTCTTATTGCTGCTTCCTTTCCATCTCGCTGACTGATCCTCTGTATTGAGAGGTAGGAGGGATCCCTTGCCAGTGTCAGGGAATCGAATGTACCTGCCTTGTTCCTGACCCAATCCACCGCCCGCCCCTCCCACCTCTGTCTCTCCCCCCTCCTCCCCCCATGCCAGGAGCTGGCCTCACCCTCTCCAGCCTGTGCACCCAGAGCTGAGTCAGTCACCGTGTCCTCCCCCAGGGCCTAGCACGGCACTTTGCACACAGTAGGTGCTTATTAAATATTTATTGAAAGGATAAATGAATGAATGAATGAATATCTGAGGCATTCAGCCTCCCTGTTGGGCCCTGAGCCTAGCTTTTCTTGTTCTTTAAACGAGTTCTTTCAAACTTTAATGTGGATACAAACCACCTGGGGATCTTGTTAAACTGGAGGACTGGATTGGCCGGGGCCAGTCTGGGGCCTGAGAGTTTGCATTTCTAGCACATTTTCAGGGATGCTCATGCTGCAGGTTCTCGGATCACTTATTTTTTTTAAGATTTTTTTTAATATAGACCATTTTTTAAAGTTTTTATTGAATTTATTACAATATTGCTTTTGTTTTTTTGGCCGCAAGGTATGTGGGATGTTAGCTCCCTGACCAGGGATTGAACTCGTACCCCTTGCCATGGAAGGTGAATTCTTAACCACTGGACCACCAGGGAAGTCCCATCTTGGGTCACATTTTGAGAAGCAAAGCTCTAAGGGAGGTGTCTCTCAGGCAGAAGGAAGCCCCTGCCTAATGAAAAAAGAGAATTATGATGATTGAGAGAAACTGAGAGAATGACAGAGAGAGGAGTCAGAGGAAGAAAGGAAGCCCACCACCACCATTGGTCTAACAGCCCCTAGAGCCCCTCAGAAGTACCATTCCCAACAGTTGCAGGAAGCCTAGAGGCACCTGTAGTGTCTCCCTCAGCAGCAGCCTCGTTTCCCCAGGGTCCAGTCCCGATGGGGTAAAGGTGCTCTGGAGACACCTGCCACCTCTGCGTCACAGATTGCCCACTTAGTTCTGAGACCACTGGGAGTCCCAGAACAGGTTTGGAGTCTTCACCCAGTTCCATGAACATTCCCCAAACTGCCTCTCAACGTGAACGAGTGAAGGATAGCCCAGAAGTTGGTCTTGTGAAAAGGGAGACAATAAGCATGAATGAAAGGTGGGTTTGCATTTGGCTTTGGAGGAGGATGGGGAGAGCTTTGATGAGCATATGGGAACCCCGGGAAGTGGTAGAGAGGGCATTCCAGGCAATCAGCTGGAAGCAGGATGGTTCAGAACATGCTCCTTGACGCATATGGGGATCAGCAGCTGGGGAGAGGAGGGTGATGGAGGAAGGAGAAATTAGAGGAGCTCAGTATGGGTCTGTATTAAGGAGGGCTCTAGATGTCAGTCTGAGGAATCAGCGCTTTGGCATAAAGGCAGATTTATTCTGTATGCCTTAGGGAGCCATGGAAGGGATGTCCAAGTATTGGAAGGGGTGCTTGGAGGGAGGGCTTTGCCACCTATGGTTTACCTGGCCTACCAGGGAGGGACCCATCTCTGTGAGTTGTCTTGTCCATCTCTGTACTCACTGGATGCTTGGTCAGGCTCTAGAGGTGAGAGAGTGGTGCCTGGGTTTGGAAAGAGTTGGGGGTGTTGTTGATTTTTTTTCTCCCACTGTGGGAAAGAACAGATTTTGTTATGTGGGAAGTTTTATGATCTTCTGTCCTAACTCCAGGTTCTTTAACCCAGGAGTCCCTGATGAGGACAAACCGCTTCAAGAAAGAGAGAGGGAGGGGGAAAGGAGGCCAGTTTTTCATGGCAGCTGAGTGGGTGGAGCATGGCTTGATCTGAGCTCGTGAATGCTTGGACACACTTACTTGCCTAGGATTGGGCTTCAGTCTGAAGCCCCACTAGCTGCTCACACTCCCTGAAAGCATTTTAAGGTGTTAAACTGGTCATATTCCCAGTACCTCTAGTGCTGGCCAGTCTAGGTGCCAGCCTTCCGAGAACCAGCTTTTAGGTTTAACACGTACATAGTACAAATCTCATCCACAGTCACATACAGGTGTTGGCCCTATTTTTTTTTTTTTTTCAGGCCTGTTTTTTGCTGGCTGCTGGGGAAGGCACAGCACTTTTGTGACTATGGGAGGGTGCCCCCCAACAGATCTGGGGTTCTCCCTGACAGGGACCCACGTCTTTGTTCCCTGCCTGCCCCGTCCTCTGCCACTCTCACTTGCGCTCACCCTTCCCGCAGGCAAGAGACTGTGCCAACAGGGAGGGCAGATTTTGTTTCTGTGGGAGAGTGTGGGATGTTATTTTCATCTGATTTATTTCGGTTCCTGATGATCCCTGTGCTGATGTGCTAACGAGCAGAAGTAGCCAGGAGCAGGCGTCAACAGCATCGTGTGCAAGGTGAATGGATTGACAGGCAGGCAGGGGCCTTTTCCCAGAGAGGCCTGGGGCAGGAAATTAAAGCTGCCACAGACACACCCCAGCCTGGGACACTCTCCAGTCTGAGACACACTAGCTGGGGACAATGTTGTGTGGGCCCTTCCTTCTCCCTGTGTCCCATGGCCTCTGACCTTTATAGTCCTCACCGCTCTCCTGCTCATTCAGCCCAGAGTCCTGTCAGTTCTTCCTTCTATAGTAACTGCACTCAGCCCATCTCAGGTAAACCCTCCAGAAACTTGTAGTGATGACTGAGTGATAGTCACTCAGTCGTGTCCGACTCTTTGCCACCCCCATGAACTGTAACCACCAGACTCCTTTCTCCATGGAATTCTCCAGGCAAGAATACTGGAGTGGGCTGCCATTTCCTTCTCCAGGGGGTCTTCTTGTAGAGTGAAGAGAAAAGTCTATGACCTTGGCGTTAGTCACATCTTTGATGGTGGCATACGCTGGGTGCTGGGTCCATGACCAATGAACAGGTAAAGGGGTTTTGGTGGTGGCGAGGAGGATTTCAGCTACTCCCAATGTTCAGTAATTCTCCCTGCTTAGGTTTGCTTTCCTGGGGACATTCTCTCACCCCAACTTGTTGACCTTGTCATGTGTGTTTTAATGGTTCTGTTTTATCTGTGTCTTACATGGTTCAGATCTTTGGGGGAGGAATGTGGGGAAAACCAGCATCTTTGAAGACATTGTCCTAGTCCACTTCCTCTGCAGTGTGATTTCTTTCAGGTTGCTCCCTGCAGGTGGCATGACCCGCCCCCCCCCTCTCCTCCGCAACCATGAAAGGCTCCATGTAGTCACACCAGCTCCTGCCTGTCCCTGTGGGGGTGGGGAGTGAACAGATAGCTAAGTTGAAGTTTAGTGAGGCGGCCCTGTTGGATGAGGGGAATCAAGAGAAGACAAGAGGAGATGAGAGAATAGAAAAGAGGGTCTAGCAAAGATGCGAGAAATCAGAGATGAGATCAGAGATGGGAGAGATCAGAATAGGAGCATAGGATCCAGCCCCCAGCTTGTCATCTGTAATATGGGGATAATAGGCTTGTTGTCAAGAGAAGTGATTAGATCGAGTGAAGCACTTAGCAGGTAGGAAGCATGGTAGACTCCTTGATGATAATGATAGTAATAAATGGGGGTAATATTGCCTACATCACAAGGGGTATTGGGAGACTTGAGGCTTGTAAACATTTTGTAAACTGCAGACTGCTAATGTTTTAGCTGCTATTATTATTATTATTTCATTCTTGCATTTCTTTTGGCCGCTGTCTTGTATTCATACTGATGAAGGGGAAGATGCCAGAAGGAGGCAAGGACCTGGGTTCTGTTCTACTTTGGGGACTGTTTCCTTTCTCTCCTCCTCACCCCCTGGGGAGCAGAGCCCAGGCCCCTTGCCCTCCCTTGTTACCCGCCCCCCCACCCTCCACGGGCGTGGGGCTGAGAAGGTAGAAGATGGCAGGAGGGTGCAAGAGGGAGGCCAGAGGGAAGCCAAGCTGAAAATGAGAGCGGGAGAGGGGGCAGCACAGCAGCGGCTGGAATCACCGCTGGAATCACCTTTGCATAACGGGCCGCACCAGCTCAGCTAGCTCTTTTTCCAGATTCTGCTCTCCCTCCTTTGTCTCTCAGCCTGAACTCCCATCACTTTTCTTCTTTCTTTTTTCCTCACTTCCCTTGCCCCTCAATATGCCCCGCAGGCCCCTTTTCCCCCTCCCACTTCCCCAGGTCCTGCTCTGAGGCCCCATTCATTTGTCCTCCTGACCTGGGGCCCCCCCACCCACACCCAGGATTCTCCTCTCCCTCTCTCCATCCCCCCATCTCCCCATCTCTCCCTGTCCCCCATCTCTCTGTCATTCCCTTTTCTCTTTCTGGCTCCAAGTCTCCCATCTTTACCCACCTGCTTCTATCTTCCCTTCCCATTTTCTGGTCCCCTTTCTTGTTACTGACTCCACTGCCCCTGCCCCCAGCTTTTAGCCCTTCTCCCCTCCTCTATTTCCCTGTTGGCTTCACTACTTGGATTTAGAATCCACTGTGTGGCCCTCACTCCCTTGATGAAATAACAGTAATAACAAGGTGAAAATTTAATGAGCACTCACCACGGGCAAGGCACCAGTAAACAGTTTGATTATGTCTGATCTCATGTAATCTCTCCATAACCCTGTGAGGTGAATGGTATTACTGGCCCCATTTTACAGATGCAGACAATGAGGTGCAGAGAAGTGAAATGTGTCGCTGCAGAACTCGTAGTTCATAGGCGTTGGAACTTGAAGGCCAGCCTGTGTGACCAAGGAGCCTGTTCCCCCACCTGCAGGAACCCATTGACAGTGACCCCGGAAGAAGCTGTTCTCGGTTTCTCCCCGGTGGGGTTAAGAGAGACCTCTTTCTTTAAACATCGTCTTGGTACCCCCAGATTGGCTCCCTTCTCCTTTCTCTGCACGAGACCGGATCTAACGCGGCATGGGTGGCTTGTTCTGTGTGATGGTACCACTAACACGGCATTGTCAGGCACTGCTCTAAACACTTGCCTGTCACCTTGTTTAGCCAGCCCCATTTTACAGATGGAAAAACTGAGGCCCAGGGAAGTGAGTAACCTGCCCAGCTCACACAGGTAGGATTTGGGCTCTAGAGAACCTGTTCTCCTAGGTGGTGACGCTGCCCCTCTCAGCTCCTGAGGAACCTGGTTTTGCTTTCCCATCCGTTGTTACTGGCTCAGCTGCTCTGGGAAGTCCTTGTGGCCTGGCCGTCCCGGGCTGCGGCCGGTTTCTGTGGGCACTGCCCACTGTGGTGTAATCTCTGCCACCAGCACCGTCGGCCCTCCAGGTCTGGTCCGGCTGCCAGCCCTAATCGGTGCCTGAGGGGATTTATTGGCTGCTGTCCCCAGGGAGCAGGGACAAGTGTTTTCCTCTCCAGCCCCGCTGTGCTGCCTCCCAGCCCGACAGCTCCCTCGTTCCGGCCCATCGCAGCAGCTGATTTACCTCTGTGGCCGGGGGATTTAACTGCTGTCCTGGCTCCTACTATAAATTCCCGGGCAAATAACGGAGCTCTGCATCAAAGCACCCGACAGGGGAGCGAGCAGGAGCAGATGGCCTCTTCAGCCGTGGGGTGTGGAGGGCAGGGGCAGGCAGGAAGGCTCCAAGGCTTTTCTCGTCCACTCCTGGCCACAAGGCCAGGCCGTGCCTTCCTCAGGCCCATGGATCCCCTTAACTTTCAGAGGCTTGGCCCACCCCGCCCCATCCTGCCATCTCCCAGCCCCTAGCACCCACACGTTCTGGTTGAGGTTGCGTCCTGTGGTCCCATGTGAAATCTATTTGCCTGATGTTGCTTGCGAGCTGACTACCATCCCTGGGTTTGCTTAGGCTTCAATCAAATTGATATGGCACCTATTGGACTTAGGTTCTGCCCTCCGGAAGGAGGTTCACACTGAACTAGGAAGTGGTAAGAACCTCCCAGTGGGAAGGCATGGAAGACCCTAGAATGTAGGTGACTTAGAGCTGGGACTGAGGGAGACCTCTAAAAAGTAGGTCTGAGTCCAGTTGGGTGAACCCCAAAGGGTAGAAGTGCCTTCTGAAAGTGAAGGAAGGAGACTTGTGGTAGCCACTTGGTACCCCAAACCCTTCCACTCAGATTCAGGATGGCTGCCCGGGGGTCCACACTGGAGCTAGGGATGGGTGGGCCTGGACAGGGTCAGCCCTCCATTGGTGCCCCTGGTTTTTCTGGCTTCCTTCTGACCCTTCTTTCTTTGGCTCTTCCAACACCTGCCAGCCGCCCCTGCCTGCTCCCCTCTGCTCCTTTCCATCTGCCTGCTCTTTCCCGTGGTGCCGGCTCTCATATCCAGAACACACTTCTTTTGCCCCACTGACCAGCTGGCAGTGGTGATGGGGTCGGGCTGAGGCTCTGGGTCCTGGTTTACTCCCCGGAAGCTGCCTCAGCCTGGAGCCCGTCCCTGGAGTCCGTGCCATTTTGTTCTTCTGCTCCTCATCCATCTTCCCTGTCCCCCCTCCCCGCCCCCCTGCCACGGCCGCCTCCGCCTGGGAGATTACAGACACTGAATCAGCAGCCAGCTCTAGCGTTCTGCTGACGGGGGACTTTCTGCCTCTGAGGGTTCTGGGGTGGGATCAGGACCCCTCCTGGGGCCTGCGGACTCGGGATTGGGGGGACGGAAGGGCAGGGGTGGAGAACAAGTGGAGAGAGAGGGAGAGGTGGGAAAGAGGAAACTTGGAAGAAGAAAACATTGGAAAAATGGAAGAACAGTGAGGGATGTGGAGAGAGAGGCCGAGGGCCAGGAGGTGGGAAAGAGGACGAAGAAGGAGAGAGGGAGTGGAGATTAGGTGGGGGTGAGCCCGGGGGCCAGCCTGCAAGCCCAGGCTCCACCTCTGTTCTCCCCGCCCCTAGTGCCCACCCCGGCAGGCTCCTCGGAGGCCCAGGTTCACGGGGACCAGGCTGCCGGGTGCAGGCTGGAGCCTGTGCCCGGGGTCTGCGGCTCTGCCTTGCGCCTCCCTCTCTCCCTCTCACGTGGTGGTTTGCACTTCATCTTGTTTGCGGGGCGGCTGGGCCTGCTCTCGGGGTTTAATGATCTGTGCCATTATTTATAGCTTTGCGCGCCGAGAAACACACTGAATTTATCGCTTGCTTCTATAAATAACCCTGGCAAACGGGTGCCCAGGGAGGAGGGCGGGAGGGGGAGGGAGAAGCAGGGAAAGGAGAGGTGGGGCGTAGGGCAGGGGACGTCTCTGTGGACTCTGTCCCCAAAATGGGGTGCTGGGTGTACTCAAGGACAGCGGAGGCTGGAGGGATGCTTTAGGTGTGAGTCTGAGGGCAAGTTCACCTAAAGTGGGCCAGCGTGTGCCCCAGAGGTGAGGGTGACTACACGTTTCCCAGGGCCCGTGTGAGCTCATTGTGTGTTTGTGTTGGTCTCTGGTGCCATGTTGATGGCAGCAAGGTGAAAAAGCACAAGCCAGCTTGGAGGAGTGGCTGGTTTATAAATGGATGTCCAATGGGCCTGAGAGGCAGCAGCGACTAGAACCAGGCTCTGTTCTCTATGGATGGGTGACAGGAAAAGATGACAATGAGACTATTTTCCTCCAGGCTCGATGGCAGAGGTGGCAGGAGGTGAGGCCTAGGAAGCAGGCTGAGTGTAAGTCTGCCCATGTCTCAGGCTGAGCTGGTAGTATCGAGGAGGCGCCTGGTGTCCTATGGAGCAGGAACCAGAGTCCGGCTCCCAGACCCAGAGGGACCCTGGCTTTTGGGCTTGGTGGATGGAGAGGTGGGGCGGGGGCGGGGGGGGGGTGCGGCATTTCACCACAGCCCTCCTCAAAGGGCCGTGCTGGCCAATGCTGGCCCTGGGTGGGGGTAGGGGGCCAGGCAGTGCCAAGTGCCAGAGCTAATGCCTTCTGATCCCGCTGGGCCTGCCGTCCTGCAGGCTCCCCCTCCCCAAGGGCTGCTCAGAATTGGGCATGGGGAATGAGAACCTGGGTGCCGTTCAACCAGAGGGCGGTGGTCCCGCCTCCTCCTCTCAGCCGCAGTCTCCTTCTGCTCAGCACTTCCTCGCAGAAATGGCTGCAGCAGCCATTAGCTCTGGGAAGCGCTCTGCATCTCTAATGAGGACATTTGCATATATAACGAAGAACCTTCACAGGTGTTGGGGAGGCCGCCCCTCCCCTCTTTCCCTTTCTTCTCTCCCACCAGCTGCCACCCTGACCTGTAGCTCTGGGGGCGGGCACGAGGGTCTCTGCCCACTCAGCTGGGGGATGTACTGAGGGATCCCAGGCACAGGCAAACTGCGGGAGGGATCCCCTCTCTGGGTCAGAAATTGGCAAGGTGAAAGCCCGTTGCGACAGTGTACTTGGAGGGGCCCGGATACTTGTGGACACGAGTGGACAGAAGCCTGTACACATGCACAGGGACAAGGTCAAGGTCAAACCGCCCATCTCTGCCCAAGGGCACTGCAGCATGCGGTAACGTACCCAGGTCAGCGCAAGTATGCAAGACACGTCCCAGGCTGTACCCACGCAAGGCGCCTGCACATAGCTGCCAGCACATGCTCCTTCACACTTATGCCCTGGCACCAACACAGGCAATTAGAGAAAAATGCACCTGTACCCACACTTCCTCCATCCAAACAGCACCCCTTCCCTCCTTTCTGCCCTCCTTTCCTTTCTCCCTTCCAGCCCTAACCACAGTGTTTCTCATGGGGTCACCAGCCCCTGTCCAGGCCAGAAAACTACCCCCTCCCACTCCCGCATGCTTTTACAGATCTATTAAGCACACAAGAGGCCATTTTCCTCTTAAAAAAAAAAATACAAGAGTAAGAGGGGCCCTGCACCCTAGATAAGTGGTACCAGAGGAGGAGAGAAAAAGGCAGGGCAGGGGTGGCTGAGAGGGTTAAGGACTGGGGGAAAGTGGGGGGCGTCTAGGGAGGAGCAGAGACTGGGGGCTGAAGTCCCCACAAGGTCATTCTCAGGCTATATCCCCTATAGCCCTCACTCTCCAGCTACTGATCAGCCAATCCCCAGCCCCCACAGCCTCCCCCCACCCTCCTGTTGGTCCGGCTGAGCCACGTGACCCTCCCCTTCTCTGGCAGCTGCCCCTGATGATGGATGCAGCTGCTCAGCTGTACCTGTTGGGGGACAGGGACCGCACAGTTCCTAATTACCTCCTTCTCGAGCCTGGGCTGGGGGCAGGGCTGGGCAGGGCTGATGGCTCCCCACTTGCTTGCTCCACTGGGGCTGGGCTGACATCTGAGCCAGAGCCAGGCCTGGAGGCAGGCGTCCCCTGAGCCATTCTGGGGTGAAGGATGTGAGGGGGCACTGGCTGGGAGTGTGGTGTGGCGGGGGGTTTCTGGAAGGCTGACAGAGGGAACAAAAGCACATCACCGCTGTAACATTGTGACTGGGATAGGACTTTGGATAAACGACCTTTCTCCAAGTCCACCCCACCGAGGCAAGGTTCAGGTTAAACATGGAGGAGAACTTCCTGGCAGGCAGGGACAAGGGATATTTGTGCACAAGTCAGAAATGTGGAGGCCAAGGTTTGGAAGACTTCTTAGAATGCGAATGAGATCATCCTTTTCCGGGCTGGTGGGAGGCTCACAGCGAACAGCTGCAGGAGAAGAAGGCTAGAGTTAGAGTAGCAGGGTTGGAGATAGAACTTGGAAGGGCTTCTTGGAGGGGTGGGACTGGGTGACCCTGGACGCGGACATTTGAGGAGCTTGTCACAGTGGGGGAGGCTCTATGTCTGGGCTGGCTTGGGGAGGGCTGGGGAAGACCTTGGGATTGTAAAGAGGGCAGAACTCCAGCAGTCTTCTCCACAGTGGCACCAAGGTCTCAGGGGGGTGGGGCACACCTTTAACGAATCACCACCTCAGAGCATGCCTGGTGGGCACTAGCACCTGGGCTGGAGATGGGCACACAGGTGGTCATGGAGGGAATGAGATTTGTCTTTCCAAATTTGTCTTGCCTCTAAGACCCTATGAATCCCCAAAATAGGATTCTTCATGGGATTCAAGAAGGGAACCGGGCCAGGCTCAGCAGAGCCAGTGAATAGCCCCAGGAATCCTAACTACCAGCCCCCTCCACCTCGGGGCCGTGGATATGAGGTGTGGCTGTGATGGTCTCTGATCACTATTAATGGATACTGCAGGTCTCAGTAATGACAGCCCCACCGAAATCCATTAATCACAGTCCCCCCACCACTGGGGGTCTCTCAGCTAAGGGAAGAGAGGGAAGAGGTGGCCCGAGTCTCTGGCGCTCTGGGTCCAAAAGGAGGACAAAATAAAATATCTGTCCTAGTCCTGGTTAGATGGCTCTTCCCCTTGCTCTCCCTCAGTGCCTGCAGTGAGGACAGTGAGCAGAAAGGTCAGGGGTAGGTGGGCTCCCAGTGCCCCCCAGTGACCCTTTTTCTGAGTGGTCTCTACTTCTGTCTCTCCAGGGTACTTCCCCGCCTCGCTGTGTTTACATGGGTCCTGGGTGGCTGAACTGAACCCCACCGCTTGACTCTCACTGCCCTTCTGAGTTCACAGGCTGCTGAGTAGTCAGCTCTAGCCCTTCCCTGCTCTTTCCTAGTGTCCGGGGTGGCCTTCACTACTGTCATGAGACTCAGGGGAAGTCTCAGGTGAGGAGATGCTCCCTCTGTTCTTGAGTGTCTCCTTCTCCAAGGGTTTCTTCCTGGGCCTGCTGGGTGCAGGCTCGTGGAGTGTCTGGGGGAGGTGGCCTATTTAGGGTAGTTACAAGCGAGACCGAAGGGGTGGGGAGCTGGTGATCCATCATCTTCCCAAGAGCAGACCAGGGCGGTTTTTGAAACCAGATTTTCCTGATCTTAGTATCACACTAACACATGCACTCATGCACACACACACACACACTCACCCCAGAGACAGCACACAGATACACTGACACGTTTTCTCCAGCAGTCTGCCGTGTGAGCTGCTTTCAGGGTAAATTCCCTAAGAAACTCCTTTGTGTGGGTCCCCTCTCCTACCCTAGATGAAAACCTTCCATGACTTCCCAGTGCCCATGGATTGAGGATCAGACTGTCTATCCTAGTGTTCAAAGTCTGAGCTGGTTCCAACCTGACTTCTCAACCTGGTCTCCCATAATCCGCCAACAGGAACATCTTCCTAAAGAAAGACAGGTTGTGTGAACTTACATTTCCTCCTCCTATGTGGAGGGCACAAGCCTTCTTCCCACTCTCATTTCTACTGGGTTAGGCCCACCTCCTCCAAGAGGCCTTCTTGACTGCCTCATCTTACAGCAACTTCCTTCCTTCCCATGTCCTTGACATCTGGAGAAGTTTTTCTGCAGATTGGGTTGAGGGAAGGGGCCCACTTCTGAGCCTCTCCAGGCAAGGCCTGTATTTATTCATTTTTATTTCTCTGGTGCCAACATGGCACCTGGCATCTGTATGTGTAAACAGTTCAGAACCTGGCTCTGGGAAGAACATCCCTCTGAACTGGATCACGTCCCTGCTCAGACTTCCTGGCTATGTGACCTGAGCAAGCAGCTTATCCTCTCTGTGTCATAAGGAGGTTAGACCTCCCTATTTGAGGATTCTGTATTTCTGTTGTGATGAGGAAGGAGACAAACATCCTCAGGTAGATGCAGGTATGGCCCCTTTCAATAGAGTGGGTGAGGAGACTGGGGGTGGTAACTAGCTCAGTGGCAATTAAACTCAAGGGTCCATAGAGTTCCTGACCCAGGGAGAAAGCAGATTGGTGTCAGGTCTAGACAGATCCATGAGATCTTGGACAACTTCCTCTACCTCTCACACCCTCAGTTTATATGAAAAATAGGATGAATGTTTCAGGCTTCTTTCAGGCATTAGAGAAGATTAAGTAGGTGGAAGCTTAATTCATGCACACAGAACGTCTAGGGACTCAGTTTTCTGGGGAGTTGTGTGTCTGGGTCCCCTTCCCTTCTCATGTCCTCTTGTGAGGGTTCTGCTCTGTCTCTTCTTATCTTGATCCTAGGGAACCCTGCTCATATCTTGATCCTAGGGAACCCTGCTCATATCTCTTGCAATCAGCCAGGGGTACATGGCATCAGGTCTTACTAGGGTCTTAGTCTGGGCTGCAGAATGCCCTGCGGAGCTTCCAGTTAGCTCCTGGCCATGGGGAGGGGATGGGGTGCAGAGGGATGGTGGGAGTGGTGGGGGTTTGGGGGGAGTCTCCTAGGCACATGCGCTATGCAGGGATCACGGGATTTCCCTCACTCCAGGTTCCCATAGTCCCCCGGCCACCCTGCCCCCAATCTGACCTGACCTCTGGGATCTCTCCCAGCCTGAGAAACGTTCCCCTTGCCTCATCCCCTTCCCTGGGAATACTGAGGCTGGAGTTGTCCACAGTGGCCAGGAAAATTCCTCAGAAATGTGAGGAAGGGGGAGGGATCTTGAGTGAGGGGAGACCCCTGTCCTACATTATGGCCTCTGGCTCCCCTTCGCTTCCCACGTCACCCCTGGGAGAGGGTTGGATGAAGGCCGCAGAGTGCTCCCTCCCCCAAGCCCCCATGCCCCAGCCTCCACAAGAAGTTAGAGGCATGAAACTTTCTTCACAGGGCACTGAGAAGGACCTAGGGTATGTTCAGGAGACCCCAGGATCTGGCTTCCCACTCTGTGATCTCCCAGGACCTCAGTGCATCCAGACCCAGGAGCCGCTGCTCTGTTTATGGTGTGGGAGGTTTATTCTTACGGACGTCTCTCCACCCAGGGCTCTTGAGGAAAGAGGGGATGGGACTGTGGGAAAATTGAGGAAGAGGAACCAAGTTCAGCTTTGGGAGGAGTTTGGTTAGTGACTTTTCCCCTCGTTGTAGCAACTGGCAGGATTTAGTAAAATCTAGCACTTTCTCCTCGGGAAAGAGGACCCTAGAAAACAAGTGGCAGGTGGAAACCAAGAGGGGGAGACTGAGGACAGAGAAGGGTCAGTAGTTTGTGGGGGCTGAAGTTTCTGGGAGTGAGAGCTAGTGAGCAGAAATTCCAATCAGGACACAGCGAGATCCGTTTGGTTGTGAATCGAGTATCCGGGTCACTGTGAATAACTGTGTGAGGGCCCTCAAGGGGGTAGGGGGCTGAGTCACGATGTTTCATTTTTATGACCAGGACTGGCCTCTGCTTGTGGGAGGCCCAGAGAGGGTGGAGGGCTGGGCAAAATCACACAGCACTCACCTCCGACCAGGGACTGTCCTGACCTGGCTTTCTCTTGCTTTTAGTTGCTCAGCCACTCTTGATCTGATTTAAAAAAAACATATTCCCCACTCTCCACAATCTCCCATGCTCTCTCCAACCCCCTTTCCCCCTAAATAGTTATGTATGAACTTTGACCCTGAGAAGCCGCTTGGGGGAGCATTTTGGGAAAACACGATAGAGACTCGTAAAGAATTTAGACAGCTTGCAAACAGCCTGTGCTAAATTGCCCCTCCAAGTGAAAATTAAAGCAAATGTCTGTTTTATGGCCATGTTTTCTTGGGCTGCAGCTATGGCAGGAGTGTGGGCGGCTCAGAGCTGGCAAGCCTGGAGAGGGTGGAGGCGCTCGAGGGCAGTGTACACCTGGGCAGCCCTCTGGTCCACTCCCTACACCCCTCCCTGCTTCCTTTCTGTGCAGACAGGATGTAGAACAACCTTGTCACAGCAGTCTCTTTTCCTTCTTCTTCTTCCCCCAGTGGGGCTATTAAGAGTTTTTCCTCTCTCTGGGCTCCAGCCTCCTAGAGTGCCAGGGGCAGAAGCCCTGAGGTCATTCAGCCAGGGGCTTGTCCTGGGGTCTGTGACACCCTGGCAGGCCTCTGGGCTGGTGGCCAGGGCAGAAGGAGGGACCTCTGCTCAGGCTCCAGTCCACCTCCAGCTCTTCCACTATTTTCTCTAGACCTAGTCCACCTTTGCACATTAGGCATAGTGTTTGAAAAGTGGTTCTTAGGCAATAATAGTAATAATAATAATAAATAAAAGAAGGAAACCAGTGGTCTACTCTAATACCCTCACTACACAAACGAAGACACTGAGGCTCAGTTCAGTTCAGTTCAGTTGCTCAGTCGTGTCTGACTCTTTGCAACCCCATGAGTTGCAGCACGCCAGGCCTCCCTGTCCATCACCATCTCCCAGAGTTCACTCAAACTCATGTCCATTGAGTCGGTGATGCCATCCAGCCATCTCATCCTCTGTCGTCCCCTTTTCCTCCTGCCCCCAATCCCTCCTAGCATCAGAATCTTTTCCAATGAGTCAACACTTCGCATGAGATGGCCAAAGTACTGGAGTTTCAGCTTTAGTATCATTCCTTCCAAGGAACACCCAGGGCTGATCTCCTTTAGAATGGACTGGTTGGATCTCCTTGCAGTCCAAGGGACTCTCAAGAGTCTTCTCCAACACCACAGTTCAAAAGCATCAATTCTTTGGCGCTCAGCTTTCTTCACAGTCCAACTCTCGCATCCATACATGACCACTGGAAAAACCATAGCCTTGACTAGACGGACCTTTGTTGGCAAAGTAATGTCTCTGCTTTTCAATATGCTATCTAGGTTGGTCATAACTTTCCTTCCAAAGAGTAAGTGTCTTTTAATTTCATGGCTGCAGGTCAGTAGGTACCCAATATGCTACTGGAGATCAGTGGAGAAATAATTCCAGAAAGAAGGAAGGGATGGAGCCAAAGCAAAAACAATACCCAGTTGTGGATGTGACTGGTGATAGAAGCAAGGTCCGAAGCTGTAAAGAGCAATATTGCATAGGAACCACTAGACCTTTCAGGTATGACCTAAATCAAATCCCTTATGATTATACAGTGCAAGTGAGAAATAGATTTAAGGGACTAGACCTGATAGATAGAGTGCCTGATGAACTATGGACTGAGGTTCGTGACAGGCTCAAGAGAACATTTTATGGAAGATCCTTGGAGATTGGCCCTGGGTGTTCTTTGGAAGGAATGATGCTAAAGCTGAAACTCCAGTACTTTGGCCACCTCATGTGAAGAGTTAACTCATTGGAAAAGACTCTGAAGCTGGGAAGGATTGGGGGCAGGAGGAAAAGGGGACGACAGAGGATGAGATGGCTGGATGGCATCACCGACTTGATGGACGTGAGTTTGCGTGAACTCCGGGAGTTGGTGATGGACAGGGAGGCCTGGCATGCTGCAATTCATGGGGCCGAGAAGAGTCGGACACGAACTGAACTGAACTGAACTGGATTGGCTAGAAGGAAATCTGAGCTCTGACTCTGACTCAAGTTACTTCCCCTCCCTGGGCCTCAGTTTCCTCACTGGTAAAATGCAAGGGTCAGATTCCATGAACTCCAAGGTCCTTTTCAGGCCTGTGACGTACACAATAATGTAGTAGGCTGTGCCAGGTCCTAAGTGCTGTGCATTTTCCATTTAAGACTCAATAATTTTATGAGATGTCATTATTCCCATGAGATCACTAAGGGACAGCGAGGTTAAATAACTTGGCTGAGGTCTTTCCATGGCAGTCAGATTGGACCCCTGGCAGTCCCTCTCCAGGGCCTGGGCGCTCAGTTCACTGCTCACTTGACAACTGGATCCAGATCAGCCAGCCAGGGAGTGGCAGCCCAGCCCCACTGTGCAGTGGACCAGTGTCGGTTCAGCTGGACCAGGCCACCTGTTTAGCCAGGTGGTAAGAGCCTCACACTGTCTGGAGGCTGCTGGGGTCTGCTGAGCTCAGGCTGTGAGCTAATGCTCAGTGCAGACCTTGCAGAAGGGGGCTTCAGGGCAGAAGGCGGCTTCAGGGCAGAACGGGGCTTCAGGGCAGAAGGGAGCCTCAGGACAGAAAGGGCTTCAGGGCAGAAGGGGGCCTTGAGGCAGAACAGGGGCCTTGGGGCAGAACGGGGCTTCTTGAAGGAGGCTTTGAAAGGCTGAGAGGAGCTGTTAGATTTGTTACAAGGGACTCCAAAAAGCTGTGAGGGTTCTACTGCAGGTGACTCAGATGGCAATGCGGAAGACCTGGCTTCAATCCCTAGGTCAGGAAGATCCCCTGGAGAAGGGAATGGCAACCCACTCCAGTATTCTTGCCTGGAGAATTCTATGGACAGAGGAGCCTGGTAGGCTCTAGTCCATGGGGTCACAGAGAGTCAGACATGACAGAGCGACTAACATGTTCACGATCACAGTTGATTTACAATATTGTGTTCGTTTCAGGTGTACAGCAAAGTGATTCGGTTATACATGTATTGTATATATCTATATTCTTTTTAAAAATTCTTCTCCATTGTTGTTTATTATAAGATACTGAATATAGTCCCCTGTGCTGTGTAACACATCCCTGCTGCTGCTGTGAGGTTCTTGATCAGCACTGTATAATATAATAGAAAATCCCCTTCTTGCCTCTCACACAGTGGTTTGCCCACCTAGGAGATCTATGATAGGCAGTCAGACTGGTCCAGCCTGCAGACACTCAGTGACCCACACCCCTCCCCATAACCACCTGGCTATTCTAGCCTCTTCTCAGAAGCTTCACGGCTAGAGCTGGATGTTGGATCTGGCTTCTTCCTCCGAAGACAATTTATGGCGACATGTCGGAGACTCTGTTTTAATGAAGTTGCAAAAGTAGGTTAATGGGCTGTGGGTGTTTTTCATTCCCCTCCCCCTGCCCCATCTCCACCCCTGGGCGGATGAATGATGCCTCTCCCAGCGCGATGCAGAGCCGGCCTGAGGATCTCAGGCCTGGACTCATGTGCTCACACACCTCTTCCTTGGCCTCCTGCTCAGCTCCTCAGATCTCCTCCTCCTTGTAGCTGGGAAGGCGCTCAGAATGTCTAACCCCAGTCCTTCCTGCTGTCGCTGTGTCTTGGAAGATGCTCCAAAGTCCGCCCAGACTGGCATATTTGAGTGGCAGGGCCTAGGGCAAGGGCTTGGGCAGGGGTGGGACCCTGGGGAAGAAGGAAGCTAAACTTATGGATGATGGACATCTTTCGGCTTGGAGAGGCATGGAGGTAGAAGCTTACAGAATTGAAAGTGTGAGAGGAGGAACCGAGCTTCTAGGAACCCCTCCAGTGGCTGTCCCTGCCCCCCTAATTCATCTGTGTGTCCTGGTGCCTTGCATGGACATGGCTGCCCTGCGAATGGTTGCTGAGTGAATGATGATGGACACAGTGATGACTCCTCTCTGCTCACCAAGCCTCTGGGGCTAGAGCTCCCCTGACCGTTGCTCACCTCTGAATCGGCCCTTGGCCTGTTCCTGTTTGGGACCCCCTCCTGCCCTTCCCACCTCTCTGCCCAATCCTTGCCCCACACCCCCCTCTCTCAGGAAGTTTTCCGTCACTAAGCTGCAAGGACAGTTCTCTATTTATTTGCCTGGGTCCAAGGTGAGGGGCTATCACCCAGAAGACCGGGGTCTCCAGGAGGAAGGATCTATATATATCTTTTTCCTCCAGATTTCCCCTGCCTCAGTAACACTCAGGCATGGCTCTTGGCTTGAGGGGGAGCTCAGAGCCTGGTTGTTGTTGGGGACGCACACCCAGGAAGACTATCTGGTTTCTGTGTCCCTCTCCTTGGTCCTTCCTCCCTACATGCCCAGTCTCTGGCCAACAATCACTCCTGGCCCCTCACTGTCAATAAATAAGGCTGTTGATCAGGGTTTGGGACATGAGCACCCAGGTGGAGTGGAGAGGGCCTCACTGCCTGCAACCTCAGATTATCCCTGTCTTCCGGAAACCTGGCCCACCTCTGCTCCCTCACACCTGGCTTTTTTTTTTTTTTTTTTAATAGCCCAAATTCTCTGCCCTGTTCAGGCCCAGGAAAAAGCACGGGCTTTGTGGCCTTTTAGATTACCTTATCGGAGAAGGCAATGGCACCCCACTCCAGTACTCTTGCCTGGAAAATCCCACGGACGGAGGAGCCTGGTGAGCTGCCGTCTATGGGGTCGCACAGAGTCGGACACGACTGAAGTGACTTAGCAGCAGCAGCAGCAGCAGACTACCTTATAGAAATCCCAGAGGAGCCCTACTGTAAAGCCCAGAGAACCCACCATAATCTCCAGGGAAACACCAATATCCTTAGCCTTACACCAGCATCCAGAATCTATACACAAATCTCCAAACCCGTTGTAACACCAAGGACTCCCCAGCCCAGGCATTGCTACTGTGCCACCCCGAGCGTGGCACACCAACGCAGGCCCCTGCAGGAGCACCTGAGCCTCAAGCTGGCCTTCTTGCTCTCCTGCGCTTGTTTTCTTTCCTGACCCAGACAGGACATTCTTCTTGAAGACTCCAAAGTCTTCACTGGACCCTGCCCGCATAGTTTCACTGTGGCAGAGGAAAGGGTGGGTACGCAGTGCATGGGTGTGGGTTGGGTGGCTCGTGGAGGATGTCAGGACCCAGTCAGCTGCCAACTCGTCCGATGTCTGAAGAGCTCAGGCAGGAGGCCTAGAGGTCAGACCTTGGGAGGCCTTGCCTGAATCGGTTGGGCCTGGGTTTATTCATAGGTGGGTAAGCACAATGAGGATGTGGTGGAGGTGGCTCCTTTTTTCCTTGGTCTCAGCTAAAGGACCCCGCTCCCTAGAGATACAGGGGAAGTAGGGGGTCTGGGAGGATAGCAGACCAGATGGCCCCGGAGGGCCAGGGAAACCCAAAAGCCATGGGTGTTTACACCTGGGATTCTGTGGACACATCCGCTAATGTAAAAGGAGACAGGACTGCTGGGTCCCCTGGACATACATCTGTCCACATGCCTGCTGTACAAGTGTTTTGGGGTAGATTAGGGGCAAGCATGAGAGGGCAAGATGAAGGGGGGATTGGGAAATGGCAGTTCAGAGGGAGGACACACAGGCCTGGTCTGTTTGTCTGGTGACAGGGGACACTCACATCTAGGACTTGATTTAGCAGGAGCTGGAGGGAGTTGTTCAGTGCAGGGAGACACAGAGGAGAAGAACCACGGGTTTCAAATCAGGAAGGCTTCATGGAGGAGGAGAGTGGGCAATAGGGATAGAAAAGAAGGGAGGGGCAGAGCTGGGGAGGGTTCTCACGGGTGGGGGAAGGGGAGGCAGATTTCCTGGCCAGGCTGAGAGTCCAACCTGCAGTCACCAGAGGTTAGAATCTGGAGGTAAAATTCTAGAATGAGTGTGAAGGAGGAGGTGTTGGTACTCTGGGCTCTGCCCCTAACCCTCGACCTTAAGCAATTTACATACACTAACAGAGTCCTCTTTCCCTAATCATAGGGGATAAAGCAAGCATTCTCGATATTTAAAAAACTGCTCTGGTGGGTGAGAACACCGCTTGGGAGGAGGCTATTTAGGCCCTAGTTAAATAGATTTCAGCAGTATCAGCCCCTCCTTGTAAGTGAGAAGGCACGTTCTGAGAGGGCTAGGTCAGCTCTGCCGCTAGCCAGTCACTTCTGCAGCCCGAGTTCCCCTAAAACGAGGGGGCTTGTTCTGACAGATCACTCGGGCCCCTCCCTCCATCTGATATTTGTTTAATAATTTTCAAGGTCCTTACAAGAATCAAATGAGATCATGAATGCCGAGAAGCTTTGCAGAAATATAAAGCGTGTTCTCACTGTGCGGGGTTGAGGGGCTGCCTGGGCTGGAGGGAAAGGTGCTTACTTTAGAGTTGGGCCATGGGCAGGGGTCCATCATTGGGGCTAGAACCCCTGGAAAAAAAGGCATGGCCCCTGCTGGGTGTATGCCCCTCCCTTCCCACAGCCTCTGGACACCTGGCGCCATTCCCTTCCCCCTTCCTAGCTGAGCCCCAGGCTCCGGGGGGCAATGAGCCCTGCTCAGGATGGGGGTGGGGCTCCCAGGGACAGGGGCAGAGGGGTGGGCACCTCCCCTCTGAGTGGCTCCAAGCTGGAGCACAGCAATTACGCAGGAGGATTTATGTCCCTTTGCCTTTAATCGGAAACTCCGTGTCAAGAAGAAAAATCTGCACTGTCCTCCGGCCCAGCTTCCTGCTTTATCATTATTATTGGAGGAAGGTTGATTTGGAAACTTAAAGAAAAGTGGGGTTGGGGGTGGGACCCACCACGGAAGGGGAGGTGTGGGGCAGAGGGTAGCCTTCCTACTGTTTGTACTGGTTCATCCCAAGAATGGGACAAAGGGTGGGATGCTGGGGATCCTGGAGGGCAGGGGGGAGAGACAACAGGTTCATTAGGGGACGGGTAGTGTCTGGGGGTCGTGGAAGGAAGGGGCATCTGGGGAGCAAGGGAGACAAGACTCCAGGAGGGAGGGAAAGCGTGGGTGACCATAGGCAGCAACCAGGAGTTACAGGGACTTGGGCAAGAGGATGAAGAGAACTAGGGCTCATGGTGGAGGGAAGGGGAGACCAGGTACTGGAGAGGCATTGTGAGGGTGTGGGGAGAGGGTGGAAAAACCAGTGGGGGGACCAGCTCTCAGGGAGCTGTGGGAGAGGGAGACTATGGGGTGTCCGGGGGGATATAGCATGGAGGGAAGAGAAGGGCTGGAGCCATGGAAGGAAGAGGGGGAGAGAGTGGGGGCGGGGTGGGGATTAGGGGTAACCAGAACCTGGCCTAGGGCTCTGGAACTCTGGCCAGAGCACTATATTCCACCTCCCAGAGAAATCGCTCCCAAAGCAGAAGTGGAAACCTGAGGCTTTGTGGGAGGGCAGCACCCTCCACCCAGGAGACCAGGAGACAGGGGTCCAATCCTGGTGGGGCCAGGGGAGGAACGGCTTTCATGGGGCCATGTCAGCAGGTATAGTGCTTGGGAATTCGCTGCAGAACTCCCTAGCCCTGGGGAAATTGGGACTGAAGTGTTGGAGGATGAGAGGCCTGCACCCTTGGGAAGGGGAGGGGCCCAGAAGGCCTCCCAGCACCCCACATCCTTGTCTGGAAGTCCCTCTACTGTCTTACCTGTTGCCCCTCCTGTTACCCGGATTTCCTCTTCACCTGTGGAAAGGACACCAGCTCTGGGGTTGCTCCCTGGGAACCGACCCCCTGTGTGCACCTCTGTGAATCTGAGGTTTCTTATCCAACAACGTGGCGACGACGACATCTCCATGGCAGGCCGTTGTCAGGATTAGAGATGATTAGGCAAAGGGTCCAGCACACAGTAGGCCTTCCAAAGACACCCTGCCCGCCTGGGGTAGTGCCCAGTATGTGCAACCTCCTTCCTTTACAAAGGCCAGACTAATTCTCTGTGTGGCTCCTCATCAAGCCTGGGTGTGTGTCACTGTCTTCCTAGGAATGGGAAGCTTGGCACAAAGCCCCCGAGTGACGTGCCCGAGGCCACACAGCACATCATGGGAGCAGCCAGATGAGACAGCCCCGTAACACCACCCGAGGGGCTTGAAGATCTTCTCTGGGTCTCTTCCCTCCCTCCTTCCCCCAAGGGCCCCACCCCCGGCCCCTCGTCCTGGGATCCAGGGTTGAATTTGGGGTGCTCGGTGGAGTGTCTCGGCTTCCGATTCTACCGCAGCCTGGCCCATGCCCACCCTCAAGCGCCTCCTCCCCAGCTCAACTGAGAGGTTTTACAGCCGTTTACGAGCAATTTCTGTCCATATATCACCGGAGATATATAGCCAGGCAAATATTAGGGACCCAAGCGGAGGTTTTAAGAGGTGAGTTTTACTGCTGCTGAAAGAAGGCGTGATAGGCAGCCCGCGGAGACCCACCTCCCTCTCGCGTGCTCGGCGGCGACCGGGCGGTGGCAGCATGGACTGGGGTTCAGCCGGGAAGACTGCCTGTGAGCCTTGAGTGTCAGGCTGGCACCCAGCGGTGGCTGGCAGAGGGGAGTGATCACAGGGTGGAGTTCTGTTCTTCCAAGAGCTGTGAATGGCAGGAGGTGGGGGCGGAGAGCCGACCTGAGGTCCCCATCTGGCTGGGACAGAGCACCTGCTTCAAACCCAGGCAGGAAGACACTGATTCCAGTGGGTCCGACCCACGAACAGGTGTCAGTGAGGCACCAGGAAAGCACTGCCCCGACACGGGCCCCTGGAAGGGGCTGCTGTGCCGCCTTTCACTGAAAGTCCTTAAGAACTGGATCTGAACGAGGAAACGCTGGCTCGAGGCAGAGGGCTGGACACGCGGCCTCTTACCCTCTTGGGCCCTGCCCGACTGACCCTGGGGGAGGGCCAATATGAGGTCTACCTTGACCGCTCTGCGCAGGACCCCAGGCCTGGCCCACGTGGCCCCTGGCCCGTGTGGGCAGCTGGGTTGGGGTGAGCGCAGAGGGTTGAGGAGAGCCTTCTTGGCTTGCGGCATATGGTGAGAAGATGTCCCGGGGAATCCTCGCTCCTGATTTAAGCAGCTCCGACAGCTTTATGGCGCCTCCTCGAGTGAGCCCCCAACGTTGGCCGTTTAACTTTTTAGCGTCGTTTAACGCTTAGGCTCTGGCGGACAGGCAGGCCCCTCGGCCCCAGAGGCAGCAGCACTAAATCAGGACACTCTGAGGCCCCGATAAATAATTTTTACAGGGCACGCAGCCCATAGATCACCAATGGGGGTGGGGGGAGAGCGGCTGTGATATTTCAACCAATTGTCATATATGACTACCCGGAGCTCTGATCCAGGTCGTCCGCATGGCAGCCAGCTTCATAACCACAGCCCCAGGGCCCTCCACGCAGGGCCTGGGAGGGGTGTGGGGAGATGGTGCCTCTGATAACCCCACAGCCAGCTGGTGACCTGGGGATACAGATCTGTTCAAACCTGCCCTAGTCTGCAGAGCACAGGGCTCGGTCCAAGCTGCCTCAGGCACTGCGAGAAGGAAGGGCTGGGGGCCAGGTGGGCCGGGTGGGCTACTTTTTTGTAGCCAAAAAGTCACTTTTCAGACCACCTTCCTGGTTTCCCCATCCAACTCCAAACCTGAGGGGCCTGGGAGAGAACAGGCAGCAGGTCTGCAGCCAGAGGGAGGGCAGAGCTGAGGGCTGGAGGGAACGGGAGCTAGTGATGGGGGGCAGGGAGTGGAAGAAGAGAAGGGAACAGTGGGGAGGGAGAAGGCCAGGGAAGAGAGGGACAGAAAGACGAAGATGCAAAGATGCATGAAGACTCCGGAAGAAAGAGAGAGAGTCAGAGGCAGGGGGAGACAGACAGAAACTTACCCAGAGACGATGTTCCAACAGACAAGGTCTTTTCCTCCAGCCTGGTACCCAGCCAGAGAGATGGTGGTGCAGACAGACTGTCAGGCTGGCCCATCGTGCCCTGGGAGGGCACCTCCAGCACCCAGGGGCCCGTTTCCAGCACCAGCTCCACGCTGCTCCCCACCTCGCCCCCTCCCCCCCAGTGCCCTTGCCCCGTCCCCTCATCTGTAAGATCCTGGGATTTGCGGGGACACTTAATCCATATGGAGCTGATTCATTTCCATCTAAATCATCTCCATGAGCTTCCCTAAGAGCCCTCTGATGTGCCAGCCGCCATTCCTCTCCCCGGTGATGGCGGGCTGGGGGCTGCCCGTAAACAAACCTCAGCCGCCATCCATCCATCCTGGCGTCGTCCGTCAGTCCAGCCAAGACCATTCATCTCTCCAACCCTGCTTCCCTACCCACCCCCTTGGTTCCTCCAGTCCTTCCTTCTGTCTGTCTGTCCATTTGTGTGACCCTCCCCTTCATGCCCCTCTTCTGGAACCTCCACTTCTCTGCCTTGCCTAGGGTAACATCTTGAGGGGTCAAGTCGGCTATACCCCTGCCTGCAGACTGGAGCCTTACCTGATCCTGTCCCATCAAGATGAGGGTCTCCTGGTTCACCACCTTCCAAGAGGAAAAGCCTTCTGATGATTTTACTGAACAGTGTTGACAACCCAGGCTCAGGGAAGTTCTTTCTTCCATCTAGCTCGTGTGTTGGAGGTCCACATATGATCACATGTTTGAACAGGAGTGAGGGTAAGATTACATAGGGTTTGGTCTCCAGTATTTGTAATGTGTGCCTCTCTAGGTCTCCTCCAGCGTGTCAGGCCCATGCCAAGCACATAGTAGATGCTCTGTGTCCACTGGCCACAGTCTTATCTATCAGCTGCAATGAATCCAGGGCCCTCACATATGCCCCGCTGATCCAGCAGGTCTGTTACAGGGCCCTAGATCGTGGCACCTCTAGCCTGGCAGGGTTTGCAGGAAACACTAAGGAAGTGTCTTTCTCTTCTGCTCTCCCACCCAAACTCCTTAGCCCCGTCCTGGGGGTGGAGGGTGAGCAGCAGGTGCTGGGGGTCTTCCATGGCACCAAAGTAGAAGCCTCACATTTGGGTTTACACGCACTCATAAGCAGATCATGGGGAGCGTTGCTGCTCCCGGCCCCAGTCTTTGGCCTGATGACCCTTCCCTTCTCAGGTTCTTCACGTCAGCCTGGGAGATGTGATCCTGGGAAGGGGCTGGGGATCTGCGGTACTCTCACGAGAAGAGATGGGAACATTTCTTCTGGTGCCATCTCAGTTTCTCCATCCACAGCAGCTGTGGGAGCCGAGGACTGGATCTGTCTCTGGAGTAAGAGACTCTAGTGGCCCTTCGGGGGCTGATGCAGGCGTGCATTAAAGGGTTTAATGCATGGTGGAAGTGGAGCCGCAGGAAGGGATGAGGGCAGCCTCTGTCCATTTCACAGTAACGGCAAGTGGGAGAGGCAGAGGAGATGGGGGCAAGTCTTTGGATGGCCTGAGCAGGCAGGTGCTCCAGCCTCCCCCCACCCCCTCCGCTGCACCATCAAGACCCGGGACACCTTGCTGAGCACGTGACCTTCCCCAGGGTCAGACCGGGCCAGGTAGAGCATCCCACTGCATGAGTCGCTTCTCCCCAGGCGAGTGCCCAGCACCTTTCGCTCTTGTCGGTCCTCTCCAGGGAGCTGCTGTGAGTGCACGGAACAGGTGGGGCTCTCCCAGCTGCTATCCAGCTGTGAGGGTCCCAGCCCAGGCCTCTCCCACCCTCTGCAGGGGAGAAGGCTCTAATTCTAGCTGGAAAGATGAGAAGGGTTGTGGTGGGAGAGAGGGGCCAGAGGGGGCCGTGGGGAAGCTAACCACTTGCCCCAGTTGTGTGAACATATGTGTGGGAGGGGAGGGGCCCACAGGTGGCAAGGCCCAGCTTAAGAATGATGGAGTGTTTCTTAGTTCTCTGAGCCAGAGACATATGGGGCATATAAGACCAAGCAAAATGAGAAATTACTGCTTAAGAGAGAGAGGACATGGGGGAATAAGAAAAAATTCAAGCCAGGGGGACCCAGTGCCACCTACCCCCTCAACATCATGACCTGACCCATCTGTGTTTGGCTGGATCAAAGTCCAAGGGGAGGGGGAGGCCTGAGAACTGACCCTCAGGGCCTTCGGGGGGCAAAAGCTGATGCCCAAAACGTGCATTTCCCTGATGTCACACAGAGCAAGTGGAGCTGGGAACAGCTGCCCAGATTCTCCAGGTGGGACTGTGGGTGGAGCCTGCTGCGTGGCCTCCTTGCTGTGCCCGCCTGACCCCCCATCCCTCCCCTTCTCTGTCCAGTGGGGAGCCAGTTCTCTCTCCTCCTGTCCACTCATTGGCTCCCGCCCTCTCTTGTTTCCTCCTTGTCTCCCCTTCCTGCGCCAAGCCTCCCAGGCTTTGTCTCGTCCCACATAGGCCCTGCCCCCCAAATCAAGTCCACTTACCTAACCTTGTGGCTGATGGCAGTTCTTCAGGGTCCACTCGTGGACTGGTGTCTTGGTCCGGCAGGGTTGGAGTTTCTTTGATCCATCTGTCCTCTGTCACTCAACATCCACATGTCCAATTTAGGCTGTGACCTCCACAAAGCCAGCAAGGACCCAAGTGTTTATGTGGTCACCAACATAACTCCGGGAGCAACCTGATTTTTGATAGAGTTGAGAGCTCTCCTTTTGATTCCATGAGGCAGAAGTATCTAGAAGGCTGCAGAGGGTCTTAGAGGACCACTGAGTATGACTGATGCACTGTCCCTGGGGAAGCCGCCTCCCGCTACTGCAAGCAGTGACGGAGGCTGGACAGCGGGAAGACCTTCTGAAGACTCTTCAGGTGGAAGGAAAGACTTCCAGGGTTTCCATGAAGCCTTTGGGGAGGGATGGCTTTGGCCTCTTCAAGCTTGGAGGGAGTCAAGGGGCTTGTGAATGTGGAAAGGTTTACTTCCAGCCTTATAGGATTGATCTAAAAGAGGGCTGGCCACTTCCTCTTCAGGACTCATCATTCTCAGTGCAATCCCATTCACAATTTCTCTGATAACTGTCTGTTCTTTGGCCAGAAATCTGGTTCTTGAATTCCCTCTCCTGTTCTTCCCATGGTTTGGGAACCAACTCCAGCTCCATCTTGTGGTGCCGGAAGAACAGAGAGGTAGAGTCACTTCTGGACAGTGGCACAGCAAGCCTACAAGGGGCTGGGGATGTGAAGGGAGAGGATGTGATCCTCAGAGGGGAAAGGGCAGGGTTGTCCAGAGCAGGGTTTGACATCAGCCAGAAGAGCACCCCCACCCAGCCACTGAGATCCAAATGTGCACACGATGGAACTGTCTTCACAGCCAAGGGCCCCCTCCCTCCCAAGGAGAAAATCCCACAAGTGGGGAACATCTGGATCAAACCGCAACCATGAAAGCACAACATCAAACGAGGGCTTCGGAGCGACCCTCCCCACAGGCCCTGCTCCAAGAGAAACTGCAGATCTTCCTGCTCTAAGCTTTTAAGTGTCACTGAACCACTCAAGTTTGGGATCTCCCCTTGTTCACTGGAGACAGATGTCCCCGAGTGAGCACGGTTGGGGGTTGGGTTCGATTACCCCAGCGGGAAAGGGTTTGTGTGACCCGATCCAGGCCCCGTCGGGGGGTAGCCTGGGAGTCAGAGCCGTGAGGAGGGGCGCCAGCAGTTCAGGCTGGGGGTGGGGAGAGAGAGGGGACAGGTGGGCCTTTTAAAACGTGCCTACATCAAAGGTCTGAGCAGGCTCCCTTCCCAGCTTCGGCGCCTCGGGGCAGGAAAGCAGTGATTTCACCACATAACTGCACGTAGTCCGACGGATCTCAGTCTGAGAACTTCTGGGGAATGTGGAGAGGGGAGGGAGGGTGCTCCCCAGAGAGGAGGACAGGGCAAGGGGGGTTCCCCTTTCCAGATAGCCTGCTCAGGCCAAGGAGAATGGGGCCAGATGCCGCCTCCCTCCCACTCAGCCCCTGTGGAGGGAGGCAGAGGAAGGACGTTCTTCCAAGGTGCAGGGGAGGGAGCAGCTGCGGCTGCGGGAGGTGGGAGCTGGGTCCGGATGGAGAATGAGGGGGAAGCAGGGGCATCGGCCCCAAAGGCCGAGGGAGGAAGACTGAATAGCACGTAATTCTAGGAGGCTGGTGGCTCTTCCCTTCCTGCTCCCAGGCTCCATCCACTCACCTGGCCATGATGCTAGCAGGGAGGGATGAGGGAGGGGTAGATGGGACCAGGAAGCGCCCCAGAGATGGCTGGGACCTCAGTCCACCTTTGAATACTCTGCCCAGAGACAGAGCAGCTGAGAGGGTGCTGACACCCCACTGTTTGGAAGAAGCCAATGGATTCTTCTTGTGGTGGAAGATAAGCCTCAGTTGGGAGAGTATGGGAAGAAAAAGGGTACCACTCACTCTCAGTTCACATCAGCCCCCCTTTCAGGATGCCTTCCCTGCCCCCTTCTTCTCTTTGCCCTGAGAGGTTTAGGTGTGGGCATGGTACCCCACGATGCCTGGAGGGGGTAGCACCGGTGTAGGGCCTTCCCTCACTGCCTTGTAAATATCTGCTTCTGGTTTCTTTCCCCATCTAGACTGTCAGCCTTGGAAACATGGGCTCCTTCACTCTCACTGGGTTCCCAGTGCCTGGCAGAATAGGTGCTCAGTGATGAAGCCCTATCCCAGCTCCCAGCTGGCATGCATTTCTCCCACCACCTGCATTCTGGGAAACAAAGGGCACCCACGTGATGATCCCTCCACAGTCGCAGGCCCTATGAGGGTCTCCAAGGGCAGTTCCTATCTGACATGCTCTGGGGGTGCTTTGAGGGGCCCCTAGCTGAGAGCTCTCTCTCTCACCTCTGAAATGGACTGTGTGCAAGTTTCACCTCCGTGGTCGGGGCTATTACTGTTATGTTAATCTGGAATGGATGTCTTTTTTGGTCACATGAGATCGATGCTCTCTGTGACCAGATTCTTTTCCTCCGACTCTCCACATGGCCTGCAGTGCCCAGTGTGGAGGAGTCCCATCAGGAGAGGCTGACTGTGGGCTGGCTGACTCTTTCTTCCAAGTCCTAGTGTCTCAGCCTCTGATGCAGTGGCTCATCTAGGGCTCTGATGGCTGAGTGTCCGGAGCTGCTGAGTTGGGGATGTCCTGGCAGAATGGGGTGAACTGGACACGAAGGAGCTCGGTCCCAGTGAGGTAAGGACACGGAGTCTGAGTGACCCTGCATGCCAAGAGAATGCTTGAGGGGGATGCTGTGGAAATGACTGAGGTCAGTGGGCTTTGTTCAGACTCTTTCAGAGAGGAAAGCATAAAAGAGGGTGGAAGGAGAGAAGAGCAGGGCTGGCAGAGGATGCAGAAGAATATCCAGGTGGGATGGACTTTGCAGTGGGTAAGGAGGCTAAGGCAGCTTTGCCTGCAGGTGAGGGCCCAGGAGGGAAGGGCCTGGGCAATTGTAAACATTCACTCTACACCAAGGACCCTGACCATCCACCACTCCATGACCCACTGCCATTCCTCCCCAAACTCTAGCCCAGGGGTGATCCTACATATCACTGCAATTTCTAGGCCCAGACTGACCTGTGTTCCAGCCACATCACCTGACACTGAGCTTGGGTCGGATCAGCTTTGCTCCATACCCCGGAGATCTTCCCTAGGGCTGGAGCTGCCTTTGAAGTTGTGAAGAGAAGACTAGTGAGCTGTCCTCTGAGCCTAGATCTCAGTGAGGGGATAGAATGTCCACTTTGAGCCCTTCTTTTGGGGCTGAGTTGTTGACCCTTTATTTGTCAAAATGTAGATATTTCATCTGTGAATACTGGGCAAAACTGACTGAATCGCCAGCGTCTCTGGGCTGCAGGGTGGCTGCACTGGTCAGCTCCAGGGACCAACCACTCACTGCACTCCTGGAGCACAGCTCTAGGTGGTGCCGTTCACATAGAGTTTGATGTGCATGGCACCCGCGCCCCCACCCACCCACAAGGTTGTGTGATGGTGGGCCACCATCATGCCCTTTCTGGGTCAGGACTTCCCTAGTGGCTCAGATGGTAAAGAATCTGCCTGCATTGCAGGAGACCTGGGTTCAGCCCCTGGGTCCAGAAGATCCCCTGGAGAAGGGAATGGCTACCCACATGGGTATGCTTGCCTGGAGAATTCCATGGACATAGGAGCCTGCTGGGCTACAGTCCATGGGGTCGCAAATAGTTGGACACTGAGGACTTTTCTATTTACCAACCCAAGCAAGTCAAGCTGAGAACCAGTAATATTCGTGAGGCTTTGCCTGGGGACAGAAAGGTGGACAAAATGATCTCCAAAGTCATGTACTCATGAGACGTGGGCGCCAGGAAACCGGAGTGTCTCCCAGAACAAGAGGCCCATGGAGCAGGATGCAGTCTTAAACTGGGTAGCAGGGAAAAGAAATGCAGATTCCATCCATCAAGGAAGGAATTTCTATCTTCAATTCAGATAGAAAACAATTACCTAGTTGCACTTAGTAGGTCTGTAGTTACTGTGAGGCGAATCAGAATCAGTGTTGACATTCCTGTCTCTAGGTTTGGAGTTCATGAAAGCAGAAAGACCCAGCCACCATGGTGACATTTGTGTATGGGAATTTGCTGAAATCTGAAATGAGATTCTGACCCAGATGGGGGTCAGGAATTTGTTTCCTTCCCTTTTTCTCCTTCTTAGGGAAAGCTTAGTTTGCTATTTAGGATGAAAAATAACCACCAGATGAACAAAAGAACGATCATCAGAAATGATAAATAACACACTCCAGATGTGTCCAGAAAGAAATGCAACTGAAAGCACCACTGCCTCCAAGTAGTCACCTTGGGGAAAAGCCCTTCTTCCAACAAGGCAGCAATGACACCAGTTCTGTAACTCGTCTTTGGGAACTGTCTGGAGGGTACCTGACTCAGTCTTTGAATGTCCTTATTGGAGAGAAAATCACTTGCTTTTCTGGAATCAGTCAAAAAATGATTTGTAGCTAATCATGTTTGTCTTGAGTATTTGTAGAATGGCTACAGTCCAATTTAAAGGAGTCTTTGCCAAAGTGGTTAAATCAAGGGAGGTATAGATAGATGTATGTCCTCCTGAGGTGACTGTGCTGAAGGACATCCTTTGTTCGTTCTCCTGTGTTTGTTTAAAGAAGCTAATCGCAGATACACATCCCATATTGTATTCTGTGTAATAAAATAATGTATCAGGATGTTGAAGGCTATATGCTAACAGTTTCCTCCTCCTCCTGCTATTATGACTTCTTGCCTCTGTCTACAATGCACTTTTGCTGAGGGAGGCAGGGAATAGAGGAATGGGGCAGACTCCCCCCCTGGGAAGAACTGGTGCCGTTATCCAGGGCGAAGGTTCAGATCCCCATCTACCCTTGAGAGTTGCCTAACTCTGCACTCCTTTTTGGAATAGCTCTGTGTTTACTCTCCCAGGGGATTTGGTCAACTGGGCAGAGCACTTTTTTAGGGGAGAGGGATTCATTTTGTAGCATGATTCCCTGTCATTCATGCAAAAATCAGCATAATTTTAAGAGAGGGAAGTTGCTGGCTCATGAATTATGTAAAAATGTATTTTTCACAAAAAATGAAGGGGATGAGGTCAAAACACACCCACACAGCAACCTGTTTCTAACAATGATCAGTTAATCTAAATGAAGAACTCTCCAGTTGGAGAAGTTTCCAGGATGTTTGCTTTCTTTTTAAAATTTTTTAAGAATTCTGGCTATGCTGGGTCTTTGTTGCTATGTTTGGGCTCTCTAGTTGCAGTGCATGGGCTTAGTTATCCCTTGGCATGTGGGATCTTAGTTTTCCCGACCAGGGATCCAACCTACGTCCCCTGCATTGGAAGATAGATTCTTAATTGCTGGACCACCAGGGAAGTCCCAGGATGTTTGCTTTCCTGAGGAAAGATCTGGAAGAAATGTATGAGCCCCAGATCAGGGAGCCTGAGGGTCAGTCTTGAGAAGGCTCGCCCACCTTGAGCAGTGGTTCTGGGAGAGGTTCCAGTCCTTGGGTTCGAGCTGGGTTTGTGGGGTGGAGGTGGGTGTGCTCACCAGGGCTGGGGGCCCAGGGATAGAGGGCGTGACCTCCAGGAGGCCTAGCCCCCCAGAACCCTCAGCACTCCTGCTCCTTTGCTGATAGACCAAGCTGCAAATCAGGAATTTATTAGGAGTTGAGACTCATTTTCCCACCCTTTATAGCCCTGATGACTCAGAGCCAGACTCTGGCAAGGGGCTTCCTCATGGTTTTAATTAGACAATTAATTTTTTATTGGGTCGTTTGATTTCCGGAGCCGATTCCACTTTCCCCCTTGTCCCCCACCTGCCTTCCAGCTGTGAAAAGCCAAGGGGAGGCCGGGAGATTCGGGGAGCATGCATAGGAAAAATGCGAGGCCTGCCCTGGAGCTGATGTGGAAATCATTGGGTGGGTAGGGGTGGGAACCCCTCTGTCCCCCTCAGCTAGTCCAGCACCAGAGACACTGTCCAGAGCTCAGCCCTGGGCTTTCGGGGCCACACAAAGGCATTCCTAGCTACTCCCCGCAAGCTTCTTTCAAGCTGTTGGGCTAATTAGTAACATGGGGTGGGGGGGGGCAGACAGGGAAATGTGCCCAAAATACCTTAGCGGCATTTCTGTGGTTAATCCTGGCCGTGCTTGGAGGCTGTTTACCCTCTACCCAGGGATTAGGAACCTGTTTGAGTTAGAAGGGCAGAGAGAGGCCAGGACTCTACTCTGTCCTCCACCTGCTCGTAGGAGCTGGGCAGGGGCGCTGAGCCAGCAGGAAAAAAAGTGAGAGAAACCTGTCTTCAATCTATCTCCCTTTATTGATCTCCCTACCGCCCAGCTGCTGGGCTGCTTTGGAATCTTGATCCTCTCCCTGCCTGCCTCACCCCTCAACACTGCCCTTGTGGTCAAATATCAACCTGCTTCAGAAAGGTAGAGACGAAAGAAAGAGTGGCAGGTGGTGTCAAAGCCGGGGGGATGGGCCCAGGTAAGGAAGGGTCCCTTATAGACCATACACACTCTCTTGGAGGAGAGGGGAGTCCCCTCCCAAGATTCCTGATCATCTCCATCCTCCAACACCAAAGGAAACGGCTAGAGTCAAGGAAGAACTTCCTTTCAGTAGCAGAGACAAGCAGCTCCTTCTTTAGAGTTCTGTGAGAGTGCAAGGCCAGTTTCTATTGAGAGCTACGTGGGTTGGAGGCCTTGAAATGGAATTGCAGGGATCAGAGGACTGTTTCCTCAGGTGCCCTGTTGGTGGGGACATTGTCACTTGTTGTTCCTGCATAAGGACTCCCGAAAACGTGTGGTCACATGTGCTGACATAGCCACTCAGAGCCAAACTAACAAGCACCCCCCAAAGAACAAGCCAGGACGCCATTCAAAGAGGGGACCCTCCCCGCCATCCACACTGTCCTCTAGAGGGAGCGAACCCCTGAACTGGGGCACATTGGGCCCACCCAGCACCATCCCCAGTGGGGGCCGGGGGAGCATGGGCTTCCCTTGGGGCCCAGGACTGGAATAGGAGCACATACTTACAGCGGGTTTTGAGAGGCACAAAGATAAAAGGATCCAGAGATCAAAGAGCCCCTAGAAGCTCAGTGTGCAGACCTCCGGGTCTAGGATTTGTTCTGTAAAGAGATTCTCTTCTCCTTCTGCAAAAACTCATGTTGAGGGGTCCCTCCGTTAAGGCTTGTGGTGGTTCCATGGTCAGAGCAAAGGGACAGCACGAGGTGGGCCCTGCTGGGACACAGGCCTGTCTCCTGCTGGGGCTCATCTCTGACCATGCAGAACTCCACAGAAGGAGGGACAGGAAAGTGTGTGTATGGCATTTGGGGGTGAAATGCAGATCAAGCCCAGATCATCCAGTGACTTTTGTGCTTTCGTATGGCTCCAAGGTGGAAAGGATTCAGACCTTTCAGGACTCAGGCAGGGCACTGGGTTAAAGGGGTGCAGTGTGTGTGCATGGGGATCCTGAGCTGGGCACCTCTTGGCCAGTGAGAACAAAGGGGCCAGGGATGCAGGCAAATCCCCATCAGAGAAGTCGTGTGTGTGTGAGCGTGTATGGATGAGTGTCCATCTACAGGGAGAGGGGAGAAAAAGAAATGGTGAAGAAAATAGGAGAAAGAGAAGAAATAAAATCAAAGGCACTGAAATACAGAAAGAGAGGGCAAACTAGCAGACTCGCACAAAGAGAGGCAGAGAAACATCATAGGAGCCTGGGGACTGGGCAGTGGGAGGCCGGGAAGGGAGAGCCCCGGGAGGGTCAGCAGCCCGAATAATTGGCCAGGCTCCTGCCCTGGAAGGTAGGCAGGGAAGGGAAAGGGCGGCAGAGAGAGCCCCCGCTCGCTGGGCAGGGCAGAGGCCATGGAACCCGCATCTCTCAGCTCCCAAGCAATCAGCCTTCTCCCCCTGCCCTTCTCCCCAAGCCCAGGGCTGATTGACGGGCCTGCAGCTTCTCTGGGTCTGGGTGGATTTGAATAATTAAGTCATCTGGATTCTTATGATTTACCATTTTCAATGATAAATAGACAGCGCCCAAGCCAGCCAGTTGGCAAAACTCTGGCTGCTAGTTATAATTTGTCAAGCTGCCAGTAGATTCATGTTTCATGCTAATGGAGAGAGACTCATTGACTAGGGGGAGGCGGTGACCCGGTCAGCTCTTTCCTCAGGCACCCCAGAGGTCGAGAGGTCGGGGGAGAAAGACCGGGCGGTATGGATTTTCTGTAAGGGTCAGTGTAATTTTATAATAATTCAGCGGGTACACACGCTCTCACATACACAGAGGATCATGTATGCGGAGATGTGTTTGGATCTGTGCACCCGCCCCCCAACATGCACCTGCTCCAGCGCAGGCGTCTGGGTCCAGCGAACACAAGCCTGCTTCGGGAACGCTCGTCCAGCCCCTTGCACGTACACACCCTGCTGTCACTTTAGGCATGTGATAACACCAAGGCAAACCCACAGGCCTGTTCAGACGCCCAGAGAAACAGAACAGCCCACCCCCCTCCCCCGACACCTCAAGGATGGGAAGGTACCTCTGGGTGACCCTTCTGCTCAGCATCCCAAACCCTTTATTTCAGGGCTTCCATGGTTGCTGATCGCAGGGCACGACTCTTGCTCCTTTTCTAATATTTTTCCAGTGGGGGAAAGAAATGAGCCCTAGGGCCGTCTTGTTTTTTGCTGACTGACTGGGTCTCGGTAGCTGGGGCTGGGAAGACAGAGGCTCTGAGCCCAGGCACATGGAAGGTGGCAATCAAAATCCAAACTTTCTTTTCCATCAGTCTGTTTATTTATATATTTGTCCATACGTATTGAAGCCTCACAGTGGCAGGAATCCCATTACTGACTGTCATGACAAATCTGAGGTGGGGACAACGCTTTGCACATAGTAGGTATGAAATAAACATTGGTGTAACAAACAGCCGCAGTTACAGATTGATCTCTTGGTACAGCAAACTACCTATTTCCCTTCTCTTCCTCCACCTCAACAAACCTTTACATCATCACTGGTTTGAGAAGCCAGAGAAGAGGTGTGGGGCTGGGTGAAGCCCCCTCGGTTCCTTGATTTGAGAAATCTGGGCCTTTCGTGTGATAACGATGCTGATTTTATACCAATGGAAGCAGTCTGGTCTCAGTTTTGACCCCCAAATGCCCTTCAAATGGATCAATGAGCAAGGAAAGACTGAGGAAGGAGCTTGTGTCCTTCCTCCAGCCCAGAAGAAAATTTGAATTTGCTTGGAGTAGCTTCTGAGCAGGGCCAGAAGCTGCAGCTTAATACCATCCATCAGCAGCTTTAAGGTTTGGTTGGGGGCGTGGGGAAGGACTGGGGGACCCGAGGAGAAACATTTCATTGCCCTGTCCCCCAAGATCCCTACATGACACGGAAAAACACAGCAGCAAACTGAACAGAGCAGAAGCGGAGGCAGCAGTGAGTACCCAACGGCAGAAGCTGCTCCCAGCGTCAGGCTCAGGCTGGAAGCGGTCGCAGCTGTCGGCTCTGCCCCGGAGATTCAAGATTCCGGATCCTGCGAAGTGAACTGGGCTCCCTCCTTCCCAGGTTGGGGCCGGGCTGGGGCAAGGAAGCTGTTCTGGGTGGACAGTCGGTGTTCCCTCCACCACCGCCTGGAATAAGAGGCCTCCTTTTTTTGCTGAACTGCTGTGGATGGCGGTGGGCCCAGCTAATCAGGGGGCATTCCTTGGAGAAACGGCCAAGAGTCAGAATTGACCAGTTTCTCCATCCAAGGGAAAGAGGCCCCCTAAATGCATCGGGAATGGGGAAATAGGTTTTGCTTGTTTAATAGTTTGAGGCTCTGATCTGGCATTACTGACATCAGCAAGGTGAGCTCTTGTAGCCCTCACTCACCCGGGCAGAGCAACGGCCTCAGGGGCACTAGCAACTCCACCCCCATGGGCAGGGACAGGTTGACTGCGGCCTGCAGATGGGTGAGGTGGAGAAGGATTTTCTGGGGGTAAGCCACAGGGACATGACAGCAATAACCATGATTGATACAGAAAATGAGTTACTTCAGTCTGCACTTGATTAGCAAAGCTTACTCCCCTATTTTGCCTTTCATCCTCCAATCCCAATATTTGCATCTGAGCAATGAACTCTTGAGGTCAGTGTACATGTTAGCTTGTCTGAAGGTCTCAGAACAAAGCCTCTGGGTATGAAGATGCTACAAGAGCCCCAGCCTGGACTAGATGAAAAGGGAGAGAAAGAAAAGGAAAATACAGGAAGAAAGAAGGAAAGAAGCAAGCAGGCAGGGGTGGGGTTTGGGGGGAAAAGGGAGAGATAAAAGAAGGAAGGAAGAGCCTTGAGGAAGGGGAGGAAAGCTAACAGAGCCACACTGGAACTGCCGGACTGAGGCCTCCCTGAGGGGAGCTGCAAGGTTTTACTTGGGAGGCGGCTTTTCAGCCGGTGGTTTGAGGGTTTTATCTTCAAGGGTTGCGCTGTCCATGGAGGATGTGCTGAACTCAGTGACCTGCCCCATCCCACTTTGGGGAAACAAAGGGGTTACCTAATCGGCTTTAAGTGGGTGGTTGCCACTGGATCCTATGGACAAGGTATGGAAGCATAGGCCCAAGAGGCTGCAGACACAACCATCCCCTGTCAATCTCTCCTACGGGCTGAACCTAGAGCCATTTTGCCAATTAATCTCTGTGTGTAAGAGTTCAGTGAAATATACCGCACACCGAAAGTCCAAATGCCCTGGGAAGGCATGTCCTCATTCTCTTTCTGGCGTGAGACGCTTTCGCTGGCTCCTCCAGTGTCTGCAAACCTTACACCAAGCTCCTTCTAGATTAATCTGACCCCTTCTGGCATGGAGAAATCCCTTGCCCTGAAAGGTAGCTTTCCGGGGCAGGGCTGGAGATGAGGCTAGCAAAGGAGGACGATTTTTCTTCTCGCCAAGGAAGAAAATGAAGATGTCCCTTCTGGAATGGACTGGGCCTTACCCTCTCTCTCCTGTGCACATACAGGCAGCCTAACCAAAGGGACACAAGAAGCCACCAGTGCAAAGGTTTTGCTTGACATAGCGACCAAACTGAGGTCCAAGGTCACAGAGCCAGAGCATGGCAGAACAAAGAGGCCCAGTCTGCAGACAGTGGAGGTGGGTCAGGAGACGGAGCCAGGGCGGATCTGCGACTCGCGCTGCTCTGCAGCGCTTCTTCTGCTTTTGGGAACCAGATCTTGATCTGTAGAGCTTTAAGGCTGGCCCAAGGCAGGTGCAGATGCAGGAAGAACTCCTCCAGTTCTGTCTACTTTGGGGAGAAGCTAATCACAAGAGGCTGGCCTCCATCTCCACCTTGGTGGGGAGGTGGGCACCGGGGCCCGAGGAGAGGGAGAGGTGGTGGGAGGTCAGGATCCACTCCCAGGAGGCCGGTGTACCTGGGAGCCCCCACCTCAGCTCCACCGGCCTCTCTCCTCACCCCTTCCTCTCCACTGCTTCCCTCCCTCTGCTCCTCCCAAGTCTGTACCTCCTTTCTGTTAACCCAGTTCCCTCTTCTTTTCTTTCTTTCCTCTTTCTCTGTGTATTTATTCTCGATTTTCCTTCATTTGTTTTCCTCCTGCCCTCCCTCCACTGTTTTCTCTTCTCTTCCTTCCCTTTTCCTTCCTTCTTTCCTTTTCCCTAGCTTTCCTCCGTTCCTCTCCATCTCTTTCTGCCATTCATTTTTCTCTGTTACTTTTTTAAACTTCTCTCTCTTTCCCTGCCCTTTTCTTTTACTTTCTAGCCTCCTCCTTTTGTTCATGTGCTTTTCCTTCCTCTCTTGGTTTTCTTCCCTTCTCTCGTACAACAAACAAATCTTGCTTCTTCATTCTGTCTTTCACGAATGTTCCTTCGTTCCATCGTTCTTCCCTGCTCCCTCCGAGTCCCCTCCTCTGCCCTCACTACCGGGGCTTTCTCAAATCTTCTCTTCCCTCACCAGTCTTTTTGTCATTCTCAGGTTTTTTTCCAGTCCTTTGTGCAGCTTCCTCAGCCTCCTTTCCATCTTCCATTGTTTATAAATCCTCTCTCTAAACAGGCAGAAGGCATAAATGTGCCCCCTCCTCAGATCAGGGCTCTGTCCTGCATCAGCCTACCCACCCCTCACACCATTCTTTCTCAGCTTCCCTCAACGCGGGGTTCAATTTCAAGGGCTCACAGACGAGGCTGTTGGCCCCTAGCTGAGAAGTCAGGGCTGGGTCCACAGCTCCCCAGTACAGGCTTAGGGGATGCTCTGCCAAACTGTCATGACTCCATCAATCCTAGTATAAAAAAGAAAAAGGAAGAGAAGAAAAGAGTAAAAGAGAGACAGCTCTACAGACTGTGTGCGTGTGGGGGGCATGTTGGTGGAGATGGGGGAAGAGGCGGAAAAAGGTCTAGATTCATCAAAGAGGGAGGGGGCAAAGTCCAGACCCAGGCGCTTTCTCTTAGCTCACCCAGAGCTGGGACAGCCGGTAAAAGAAACCTCAGTCGGCTCCCTGTTAATTTTGGGATTGGGTGGGGATAACACCTTCCATCCCATTCCTCTGGGCTAGAGAGGTGCACAGGGCCACAGGGTGGGAGGAAAGAAAAGGGCTTAGACTTGAATATCAGTCCCTTTCACTTTTGCCCCAGGATACGTCCCTCCCAAGGGCCATGCTCTGGAAACCTCTGAGTCCCTAGGCAGTGCCCCCTGTGGCTCTCTCGGAACCTCTCAGCTAGGCAGGCCCACTTAGGGGCTCCACCATGAGCAGTGTCTGAGCAGTCCCTGGACTACCCGCAGAAAAACCTCACATGCAGTGAACACAAAGGCCTGGGCGGTTTGGCCACTCCCAACCAAAAGATGAGGGCCAAGTAGAGGCCAGAGACACCACTCGCTGGAGGTGGGAATTTTCTCTCCTGGGATCCACAGCCCCTCCTGGCTTTTTCCAAGAAGCTGTTCAAATGCTCCAGCCACATCCTGCCTGGCTCCTTGGGTCAGACCGGTAAACCTCAGCACTATGGAGACCCTCCGCCCTGGCTGGGCCTCCCTTTGCCTGGCTCTAGAGTTCCCTGGGTCCTGCTATGCACCTGCCATAGCCCCCACTCTCCCGGCTTTCCCAGACCCGGCAGGCCAGCCCCCATTTCCACACCAGCCTGCCCACTCTCCACCTGTGCCCCCAAGTTCAGTCCCACCCTCTGATCCCACCCTCTCTGACTCCCTTTTGAAGAGTCTTTTCCTCCTAGGACTTCTCTTGGGGAGGGGGGCTGGAATCTCAGCCCCAGGGAAGGGGTAGGGGGTCTTTTCCTGACCCTCTTGCGTGGGCTGGAAGAAGTTGGAAGGTGGTTTTGCTGGGGCGTGGGGAGGGACGCTCCCCGGATTCCATCTTGGGGAAATGGGTCTCTGAGTCAAATTGGAGTTAAAAGGAGAAGAAGAAGAAGAAATTCATGTCATTCCTAACTTAAAATCAGCAAAAGGTTCCCAGGGGCAGCAGGGGACCCCCGAGAAGGTCGCGAGCTGATGCTTTGGATCGATACCCCGCCCCCTACCCGGGCAGAGACGAAAACTACCGTTTGCGGCTGGTACTTCTCTCGCTTTCCTGGGAAAGCCCTTTGGGGATCTCTAAGCGCCTCTAAGAGTTTGCTGGGTGAGCAGGTTCGGGACCTGTCCGGGTTTTTATACATCCGTAATTAGCCGTGATGGAGAAATAAACAAATGCATCCTTCCTCCGATATAAGAAGCAGGGGCCCTCTCTCCCACTTCAAACCTCAAAACCCAAACTCTGCTCCCATCTCCATCTCCTCAAAAAACTTTTCTTAAGTTCCTGCAAGTTGCGTTTGGGGAAAGAAGTGATCACCTTCAGACTCTACGGGTCTCCAAGCGCCCAGTTTCTCCCATTCTCTCCAGTTTCAGAAGCATCCCCTTTCCTCTGACATTGCCACCTTAGTCCCCAAACTCGGGTGAGGAAAGCTGCTCTGGCTCCACTCCTCTGCCAGTGGCTCCTCCAACCGCAGCCCAAATTCCCCCGAGGTCGGGTAGATCAGTATCTGCCAGCAGGGGAGCCGGGATGAAGTGAGGAGAGAGGCAGAGATGGGGAAGACAGTTTTCAGGCTACAGCGCACCCCTCCCAGACCCAGCTCACCTGTTCCAGCGGGGCTCCTCTGGATTTTAATCCATTCAAAAGTTTGTCGGTCTCTCACATTGTCTGAGGAGGGGCGCGAACTCGGCGGTCGGGATGGGGTGGGCGCCCCCTAAGAGCGCAGGCGCCTGATTCAGAACGAGCCCCTGAGAAGCAGGACTCGGGTGCATCTTCCCCAAGGTGGGGGCCCAAGCAGTGATCCGGAGAGAGGACGCTCAAGTGCCCCGGGTACCGGGTCAGACTGCCAGCTGGGGACCGTCCAGGGGAGACTGGGCGCTATAGAGGAAAAAGCCTGCGGGGCCGGGCAGGCTCGGGGAATTGGAAGGAGAGGGCCCTGGGTCCCTGGCGTCGTCCCTCTCTTCCTCCAGTTTGCAACCTCCCCGGTGTGTCCCAACGCACAACATTCCCCAAGCCCCTTCTGGGGCGACACTCAGGACCCGGACAACGCAGAGAGGGAGGGTGAGGGGGAAAAGTGACCCCTTTTCTTAGCCCCTCCCCAGGCCCCGCGCCACCGCTCCCCCCCACCCGTCCCTGCCCAGAGCCAAGGGACGTACAGAGAATTGCAACTAGAAATTCGATCGATTGGTACGAGGGACCACGTGGTCCGGGGTTGGCCAATGACCAGGCCGCCCGGGATGAGCTAATAATGGAAGCAATTTGTAACTTTCAGTAGCTCTCTAGGCCTGGGTACTGGAGGGAGGGAGGCGGGCGGAGGTAGGGAAATGGGTGCCCCCCAGTCCGTCCACCCTCCTTATTCGTGCGGGGCACCGGGATCCCCGAATCCTCTTTTTCCCCAACCCCGCAGGCACTTGCAGGGTCCCGCACCCACTTCTGTCCAACAGCCGCTGCTCGAGAGCAAGGTAAGCGGGTCCTCCACCCTTCAACCACCCCCTCCCCCATCCTTTCTGGCACCTGCAAAAAGCGTCGCCTTTCGTGCCCCATTAGACAATTTGAATATGATTTTGTTTTTCTCTTAGTTGAAAAAAATATAATCCTTTTGTGTATATATATATATATATATATATATATAATTTCATATTTGGGGAAAGATGAAGTTCAGGTTAATGTACTTTCCTTGGAGGACGACTAGTACTTTTTGGATCAATTTTCTATTCTCTTCTTTTGGAGAGGAGCATTCTATTTGAAGAGAGTTTACTTTGGAGATGAGTTACCCTTTTGTTTTTGCAAGTTTCACTTTTCTGATGATGTCAAGTGGGTGCTTTTCTCCATCCCATCTTCCAGTTTCAGTATTTACAAAGAACCAGTTAACATATTTCAAGTTTATTCATTTTTGTTTTTCTCCTCCCTCATTAGTTTTCAGCTGCTACTGAATCTTCGCAATTTATTTTTTCCTCCTAGTGTGGACCAAGGGTTACTTTTGTGTTGATTTCTCTTTTTGTTTTGTAAATGAATTTATTGTTGGGGAAACTCTATGGGGGTGTGAATGAGGTCTCTTTTGATTCATTCTGACCCCTCTTTTGAAGGACAATTTACTTCAACTGTTGTATGCATTGTCTTCAATTTTTATCTTTAAATTTTGATGTAGTTTACCTCTTCTATTAATAAAAACCTGACCTGTTCTTGAAATTTAAACTTTAGTTTGTTAAACCATCTTTAAAATTTTAATTTTATACAGTTCACCATTTTGTATATTTCCTTACCCTTGTCCGACCCCCTTTCCCCTCCTGCCTCCTCCATTTCAGAACTCCCACCCCAACTTCCACAATTCCCAGCATCAAATTCGATTCACTCATGGGCAAGGAGGGATGCCTGATAAGAAAATGTCCTACTTGTGTCAGAGCTTAAACTCGAGGCTCTGGGCACCTCTAGTCCGACTCCCCAAGCCAGCAAAATCAGGGAAAACAGAACTGCTATTTGACTTTTTAGTTTGGGACCAAGCTCTTTCTCCTTGGCTCTATTCTGGGCAAGTCTCTGGGACACAAAGTTGAATTTTTAGTTCTCATCTTGACCCTGAATTCTAAGCAAAGTACCAACAGATTTTTCCCCCCCTCCCTTAAATGTAAACTGTGAGCTCAGGGTCAGCCTCTTGCGACTCTTGCCTCCTGGGAGAGATTCCCAGAAGAGAGACACAACATGTAGTTCCCTCTTTTACTTCTGATAAGGTGGAGAGGGCAGGGGTTGGGGGACCCCATTCTGATCTCCAGCTCTAGCTTTGAATGGACACAAAGAATGAGAGGGCTGGCCTGGGGACTAGATCACTTCGGGTCAGTGGGGTCTGGTTTAGGAGAGTTTGGGGTAAATCCCAGCTCCGAGGACATTCTCTCTAGCATTACTGTGAAGTAAAAATCATCAAAGTAGTGTGATACAGTTGCAGCCTATTCAGATCCACTGCAGGTACCAAAATCAAATGATGAGATAAATTTCATTTCCCCAAGCCTTTCTTTCTGCCTCTGAGGGAAACAGCCCAACTTGGCCAAAGTAACATTGTCATTGCTCCTCCCCGCTTAGTCCCCAGCTTTGTCGTCACATTGACATGCTGGGCACATTCAGCCCAACCCCCGTCCCTGCTTCTCCCAAGTATGAATCTAAATTACTATTAATAAGGGGCCGCTCCAAGTTAATTGGCATTAAAAGAATTCATTTCAATTTGTTAATATTAAATGAACGCTCTGCACTTTAGCTCCCTTCTTCGCCCTAGATTCCCAGATGAGTGATGGGAAGTGGGGGGCGGGGGAGGACGAGGAGGATTTTATTTCTGACTCCAGCGCAGTCACTGCGGTGCCTCCCTGGGGGCATGAGATCCACGCACAGTGGGGGCCTGATTGGGGACCATCTGACAGTCTTTTTAGGTGAAATTTATCTGATCCCGTTGGAGCTTTGGGGGAGGGCAGAAGGGAGTTGAGGGGGAGGGATAGAAAGGTTTGGGGATGTTGTGGGGAGAGGGAGGGCTGAGAGGCAAAAATCGAGAGGAAGAGGCAGAAGTGAATGGGAGTAGTTGGGGCACGAGGTTGGGCGCTGGTGAGGAGGGTAAAGTAGCTTTGTGAAGGAAGGTGCTAGTATTTCCAAACCCCCCCTAGAGAAGGAGGAGCTGGGAGGCTGGGATGTGAAGCAAAGCAGCTAGGGGTTCTGAAGTAGCTATCTCAGTGGGGTATTCGTGATGAGATGAAATACACTTACTGTTTCTACAATGCTTGGCACCTAGAAACTACCAATAAACTAGCGTAGTGGCTAAAAGCACAGATTCTGGAGACAGGCTGCCTGGATTTGAACCTCAGCCCTGCCTCATGCTAGCTGTATGACCTTGGGCAAGTTACTTAACCTTTCCACACTGCAGTCTCCTTATTTGGCAAATGGATTTACTTGTACCTAGCTCATAGGCTGTTTTGAGGATTAAGTGAGTTAATATGTGTGAAGTGTCTAGACCAGTGTTAGTTGTGTGGGAAGCATTGTACAAACTGTACAAAGCTAGTTGTTACTGATGTTGTAGCTTTTCTGAGCTGGGGAGTTTGGAGATGGTCACAGAACCTCTTAGAGGTTAAGGGTTCAGTGGGTTCTCTGGGATCATGAATGGGTCAGCCCTCTCACCCCCATCCCTGGATCTGGTCTAATAACTCAGGTGCATGTGGTGAGGGCAGGGGGAGAGTGAGACCTGGGGCCCTGGGAGCTGGGACACCTGAGTTCCCTGGCCTCTGCTTTGGCTCTTGGGTTGGTGGTCCCCTCTCAGTGACCAGAGACTTCAAACAAAGGAAAGTCACTTCTTTTTCCCCTGGAGGGCTGTGATGGGAGGATTGCTTTCTTGGTCTAATACCCTCCTTTGGTAGAGAGTCAGTCCCCAGGAGTGTGGGTTGGGGGAAACTGGGTCGAGCAGAAGGGACTGAAGTTTAATAAATACTGTCTAACTACATACCAGCCTTCACATCCCTGACGCCACTGGAGAGAGCCCAGAAAACAGAGGTCCAAAGAGATGAAGTAACGTGCCAAAATCATAAAGCTACGAAGTGGCAAAGTTGGAATCTGAATGCTGACCTGCCTAATGACAAATCTTAACTTGCTTCCATTGCTGCACATTTTCTGAACAGAGAGGTGGGACTTTCTGAAAGGTGAGGTAGGACACACGTAAAGTTGGGACACGGACGAGGCCAGGACCATGGAGCTGCTGGAAGATGAGGGTGGGGAGTGGGAATGTTTCAGTCAGGGAAGACTTCCTGGAGGAGGAAAGTACAGATCAGGATTTAGATAAGAGGGGAAGGAAGATCGGAAGTAAAGAAGAGGGATGGAAGTGGTGCACTGGCAGAGCAGGTGGGGAAATACTGACTGTGCAAAGGCTGGGTGAGGCCAGAGGGTCTGGATCAGATTGACTTCTCTGGCACCGGGTACAATCGGTTACCGTTTCTTAGCGCAGACTGTGCCGGGTAGATCTGTTACTCTTGTTTCAAGCCTGTGGTGACGCTGACAAGTGAGCTGCTCATTCCTATAGCCAGAGGAGTCAGCTGAGGCTCTGAGAACTGAATCCCCACCTCCAGTCATGCATGTGGTAACTGGGTCTGCCTGGCACCAAAAGCATACCTGGGCACCTGCAAAGCGCAGCTCCCTGGCCTGGTCTCTCCTTCCCTTCAGAGTTCTGGTCACCCTGCTGCCCACTATTTGTAGTCATAACAGGAGTTGGAAAATAAGGTGAGACAGAGATGGGGAGGGGCGGGGGGCAGTGGGAGCAGAAGCTTTTCTCACAGCCTTGTGAAGAAGATGGGTATTCTCTCTAGAGGAGGCCTCCAAGTCACTTTCCTGGGACTCTGATCTTGGGGTGGATGGGGGGACTTTATTGGGCATCATCCTGTCCTCTGGACAATGGACTCAATTTCTCCTCCATAGAGGGAGGAGGGGCAGAAGAAGAGGGCCGCTCAGCTGGGGGTGGTTTGAGCCCTGGATTCAGACTTGCTGGGCTCTCCACTAAGCGTCTTTTCTTCTTGTTCTGCGAGGGCACAGCACCTCCCATCTGGACACTCCACTGGCCAGAGGGGCCAGAGGTAATGTAAGTCGAGGAATGGCATCAGAGCCTTAAGATGTTGGTAAGTTCTTCTTTTCGTGAGCTAGAGCTGATGTGCCTGAGACTGAGCTGTGACTGTGCAGTTGAGGAGAAATCCCTAAGAGAAGGCGAAACCGTGGTAGGATAGGATCCCAAGTTCCTGACTGACCAGGTCGAGCAGAGCCACCTGCCGTCCAGGATGGCTCCCTTCCAGACCGTCATACGATAAATAAACATGTTTTCTATTTGTGACTGTGTTTGAGACTTTTTTTTTAATAGCAGTTTTGCCATCATCCTTCTTCATATACCTTCCCACCTAAGAACAGAGATGGAAGGGACCTTGGAGATCATCTCTGCTCGGCCAAGCCCCTTCCTATCACCAAGGGACCTAGGTATCTTCCATCCCCACCCTCACTTCAACCTAAGAAGTTTAGCAGGACACCCGAGTTAGATGTTGGGTTGCTACATAAAGTTTTATTTGGAGAAAGAAAACCAGTTTGAAACCCCCTGCAAGTTCAATCTCCTCCCCCTGTTTTTTTAATTACAGACAAGGCCCAGAGAGAGGAAGTGACTTACCTAAGATCACACAGTTTTTCTGTCATTTTCTGAATCCAGGATGGGTTCTCTAATCACCATATCAGCTTCCTCAACAAATCACAAGGACAAAAACACCCCAACCAGACAGGGGGAGCCTGCATCTCCTTGGATAAAACTCTGGGATGGCCAGGCCATAGTTCCCTGATTTCCCCTGTGTCCTCCTGTTGGATGTCTGCCTCAGAGCCCCACCTCCCTGCGCCTGGGAACCAACGGGCTGCATCTTTGCTCCAGCCGCCTTCTCACCCAGATGGTCCAACATACAGAGCAGAGCCGGGCCAGAGCCAAGCTCCCTGCCTCCCTCTAGTCTTTCCACATTTATGTCTCCCTCCTTCCCCCACCCCAGCCCCTTCCTAGTAGCCCACCAGGGAGGAGAAGGGGGAAAACTGTCATAAATTTCCCCTATTTATACAAGAAGACAGAATGTTTCTTGTGCCAGAAAAAACACAGAGAGGGAGCTGTCAGGGGAGAAGGGACCCAGTCCCATACCTCTGGGGCCAATTTATCTTCCTGAGTCGTGGCTTGGGGGCTACCATAACACTGCCTGTGCGATCTGCAGGCTTTGGCTTGGGGGGCTGCCAGGACAGACAGTGCCTGGGCTTCGTTTTGGCCTTCCTGCTCCATCTCAACTGCCCCGTCTCCATTTCGCCCTTTCTTTTTTTAAAGCAAGTTTCTTGGGATATAATTCACACACACCATACAATTTGCCATTAAAGTATATAATTCAGTGGTTTTAGTGGAGTCACAGATACGTGCAACTATCACCAGAGTCCATTTTAGACCATTTTCATCACCTCTAAAAGAAATCTCATACACTTATGAGATTAGCACTCCCCCATTTTTCTTAAAGAAAAATTTATTTGACTGTGCCAGGTCTTAGTCGTGGCATGCAGGATCTAGTTCCCCGACTGGGGATTGAACCCACACCCCCTGCATTGGGAGCACAGAGTCTTAACCACCGGGCCACCAGGGAAGTGTTTTACCACCCTCCTTTTATCCCTCCATACCCCTGCCTGCCATGAGCAAACACTGATCTGCTCTCTGTCTCGGCAGATTTCTCTATTCTGGAATCTCATATGAAGGGAATCATATACTATGTGGTCCTTTGTGACCAGCTTCTTTCACTTAGCACAGTGTTTTCCAGGTTCATCCATGTTGTAGCAGGTATCAGTGCTTCATTCTTTTTTATGGCTAAATAATATTCCATTATATGGATACAGTACTTTTGTTTATCCTCTTTTCTGCTGATGGATATTTGGGCTGTCAGGGAGACCTGGATTTGATCCTTGGATTGGGAAGATCCCCTGGAGAAGGGAAATGCTACCCACTCCAGTATTCTGGCCTGAAGAATTCCATGGACTATATAGTCCCTGGGGTTGCAAAGAGTTGGACACGACTGAGTGACTGTCACTTTCACTTTCTGCCTGAATATGATGATTCTTCCTTAACTCTTCTGTCTCTAGAGAGCTTGGACCACATGGAATGAGATCTGTGGGCAAAAATGGGTATATATATTATATATATGAACATTACTCAGCCATAGAAAAGAAATAAGTCCCTTTACAGCAACATGGATGGACCTTGAGATTATCATACTAAGCGAAGTAAGTTATACAAAGAAAGACAAATATTATATGCTTATATGAAGAATCTAATACAAATAAACTTATTTACAAAATAGAAACATACTTGCAGACAGAAAAACATTTATGGTTACCAAAATGGAAAGGGGAGGGGCTAATTACAGGCTCAAGGTTAGCAGATACACGCTGCTGCTGCTGCTAAGTTACTTCAGTCGTGTCCGACTCTGGGTGACCCCATAGACGGCAGCCCGCCAGGCTCTGCCGTCCCTGGGATTCTCCAGGCAAGATCACTGGAGTGGGTTGCCATTTCCTTCTCCAATGCATGAAAGCGAAACATGAAAGTGAAGTTCCTCAGTCGTGTCCAACTCCTAGCCACCCCATGGACCGCAGCCTACCAGGCTCCTCTGTCCGTGGGATTTTCCAGGCAAGAGAACTGGAGTGGGGTGCCGTTGCCTTCTCCAGATACACGCTACTATATATAAAATAGATAAACAGCAAAGTCCTACTGAATAGCACGGGGAACTATATTCAATATGTTGTAATAACCTATAATGGAAAAGAACCTGAAAAAGTGTGTATATACATATAACTGAATCACTTTGCTGTGCACCTGAAACTAACACAATATTGTAAATCAACTATAATAAAATTTTTTTTAATGTGGAGGCATAAAATAATACTGGTTTTATTGTTAATTATTGGTAACAATAAAAATTGAAATTGTTCTAAAAAATAAAAACTCTAGTTCTGCAAAAAAAAAAAAAAGAACCTGGTATGTCTCACATATGAGAATCCCCAATATCCAGGCAAGTTTGCACAAAGGATCCAGTGAACCCATGAGCCACTGCCCATGCCCCCATGAACTCTAACGGTGAGAGTAAGATAAATACAAGTGAGCAAAGTGACGAAGGTCTGTAAACATTTGTTGTAAAGCAAAGGTCTATAAATATTTGTTGAACGAATGAATGAATGAACAAATGATGTACTTACTATGTGCTCCATAACGAAAACGTAAACAAAGCAGAGTTGCAAATCACTTTTGCTGCCACCTCCTTTTGCAGTCTGGAAAACAGCACTACTTCTTCATCTCTCAGTGGGACGGTGTACAAACAACACAAAATATCAGCTAATAACAATTACCAAGTATTGGACTAGCCATGTACCAAGGGATTTACATATCTCACTGATTTCATCCTTTTTTTTTTTTTGGCTGCATTGTACAGCTTGCAGAATCTTAGTTCCCCAACCAGGGACTATACCCAGGCCACAATAGTGAAAGTACCAAGCCCTAACCACTGGACCGCCATGGAAATTCCCTTCAACTCTTTGAGTTAGATATAATTATCTCCATTTGGGGCTTCCCTGGTGGCTGTCAGTAAAGAATCTGCCTGCAATGCAGGAGACCAGGGTTCCATCTCTGGCTTGGGAAGATGCCCTGGAGAAAGAAATGGCAACCCACTCTGGTATCCTTGCCTGGGAAATTCCATGGAGAGAGGAGCCTGGTGGACTACAGTCCATGGGGTTGCAAAGAGTTGGACATGACTTAGTGACTAAACCACCACCATCCCCATTTTGAGGATGATAAAAACTGACTTAAAGAGATTATGTAACTATTTGAGATCACATTGGTAGTAGTAAGTGGTAGCACATTCGTATTGGACTCTGGGATGGGTTTGTTTCCATTCCCTGCTCTCCAGGACAAAGACAAATACATTTCTTTCTGAGGCCCTAGCCCAGAGGATCTGGCCACTCTCCACTGTCCTGCCCCAGGCTGGCCCCTCCGCTCCCACCCAAAGGCAAAGTGGGCTGACATGGAGGTGCCCTCTCCTCTCTGGAAACTTGTGTCCACCGGCTACACCTGCCTTGTGGGTAGGAAGGGAAGGACCAGTTTTGCTTTCAAAAGCCAAGCTCTTCCAGCTCTTGCTGTGTGGGAGGGACTGTGAGAGGTCTGGATGTTGTCAAGCAAAAGCTTTAACCACCCAAAGAGCTGATGATGTTGACAAGCAGGGGACCTCAGCAAGGCAGATAACCAGAACCTGACGACTGACGGCATCCTCCCACCCCTGCTCCATCAGGAACATAGGCAAGCTTGACGACAAATAACAAACTCTAACAAGTTCTAATTGTCATATGCATTTGTTCACTTCTCACAGCAAACTGAAGAAGTATCCAAGGCTGGACTTACTACCAAAAAAATGTTTGTGAGGCTAGAACCCAAGTGTCCCGATCAATTTCACACAATGAAATTTATGTAGGGCTGACCAGGGATCGTGTATTCTGCTCAATATTTCATGGCTATTAAACTCATCTCTTGCCCACCACCATTTGAAGTAGGTATTAGTATTCTCCACATATGTTTTTTAAGATGAGGAAACTGAGGCAGAATTATGACGCATCTTACCCAAGGTCGCACAGCCGGCAAGTGGCAGGGCGGGGATTACGAAGCCAGCCAGCCGCCTGGCCCCCAGAGTCTGTGCTTAATCGCTCCACCAGGTGGGCCTGGTGCAGTGACTCCATTTGGGAACTTGAGTGTGCTTTCCCAGCTGCCTCCGCCCCCTTCCCCCTGCCTCCCTCAGTCTTTATGGCCCATTGGAAAAAGCAACGCAAAGATGTGGCTCCCAGGGTGACGATCCTTCAGCTCCTCCTTGGCACCGTCACTCCTGTCTCCCATCTCTTGCCAGGGGCTCCAACCGGGAGTACCACAGACTGTTTGCCATGGATCAAGACTTCTCCGGAGAAAGCTCACAGGAAGGCTGTGAGAAATGAAGTCACTTGCTGTTTCCCCGATTCCCTCATTAAGAGGAGCCAAATGAAGTCACGGCACGTTTGAATGGGGGCTGTCAAAGCACAGCCTCTGGCCAACTCGGAGACAGACGTGGGCTCGGGCGGCCAGGGGCTGAACGGCTGCATGGAAAATCTGAGGTGCTGGACGGCTGAAATAAAGCTCCTGTAGGAGTATTATGTGTGATTCACTCACTGGGGCTTTCTGATGGGGGCCCAGAGTGTGCACATGAGCTGTGAGTAGGCTTGTTCACTCATTTACTGGTTATCCCCTTATTGAGTCAATAAGTTCTGATTATGTACTTCAGAGGCACACCACGCTAGATGTCCAGGATGGACAAGACAAAATCCCCACCCCAAAGGGGCTGCAGTCTAGAGAGGGGAGGCCGGAGCGAGATTAGTGATTTGTATCAAGTACTGAATTGGTCTCATGTCACCATTTGATATCACTACCCCCAAAAACGGCCCTCCTCCTATCCTCGACCTATGCTCAGTGTAGCCCCTTCCCTCCCGCTTCTTCCTGCCTGGATCCCATCTTCCTGTGAGCTGGGTCCCTGTTGGGCTGCAGGCAGTGACAAAAATGGCAGTAAAGCCACAGAGAGAAGGCTTCGGTGTACTAAGGGAATCCCGGTGAAGCAGGCGGGGTGATGATGTTCGCCGCCTTTGTTCTCTGGGTCGCCCTGGCCCCGGAGGCTGCTTGATGCAGAGGGCATTGCTTAAGTTCCTGACTTCTCAACTGGTCAGGCTTGGCTAGCAGGGGTCATGGCAGGGAAGGGAGTGAGGAGCTGAGATATTTGTCTCCCCGTGCCCTGTGGTCTCGCCCGCCCACCTGCCTGAAGCTCTGGCAGAGGCTGTGGCTCCTCAAAGGCCCCACCTTGGCTGCATGGCCGCTCTCCCTGACCCCATTTCAACTCTTCTTGGTACCTCACCAACCCTTATTGGCTCCCTTCATTCCATCTGTGCCTTGAAAATTGTGTCATTAAACTCTCTTCAATGAAACCCCTTCGGGTGTGTCATGGATTTGCTGTTTGGACCTTGACTGGCTTGCCTGGGTGGAGGTGAGGGTGGTGGAGACAGGCAGGTTGGGGTTCCAGGTGAGCTTTCTTCTTCTTCTCCAAGGGCTCCCTGGAGGAAGAGAGAGTTTTGGACCAAGGAATGGGGGACGACTCTCTGTTGAGGGTTTTCACGGGTTTCCTCTGCTGAGGAATCACGGCCTGGAGTTCTCTGGAAAGCAGAATCAAGAGGTGGTGCAGGCAAGGGCAGCCGGAGGCCTGGTGGTTGGGCCAAAGGGAAGGAAATTATGACTGAGGACCAACCCTGGGGTCGCCACTCCGACAAGCTATCTTCTTAAGCCTTCAGAGTTGCACTGAGTGCGCGCTCAGTCATGTCTGACTCTTTGCGACCCCGTGGGCTGTAGCCTGCCAGGCTCCTCTGTTCATGGGGATTCTCCAGACAAGAATACTGGAGTGGGTTGCCATTTCCTTCTCCAGGCGATCTTCCCGACCCAGGGATGGAACCCATGTCTCCTGTGTCTCCTGCATTGGCAGGTGGATCCGTTACCTCTGAGCCACCTGGGAATCACAACCCAGTGGTGGCTGTTCTGACAAGCTGTCTCCTTAAGCCTTCCTCACCCCCTTAATCCCTTCAAGCACCTGGTCCTCATCTTACAGGAGAGAAGCTTGTGGCCCAGAGAGGGAAAGAGGAACCGGAAAAGAGTGTCACTCCACTTCAGTTGCTGTCAATCAAAGAGAAGCCTCACTTTGTAATCAAGAGATTGGCAGGGAGAAAAATCTTGGAATAAGTGGCAGTGTAGCACTGAAATCTGGAGCCAGACTTTAAGCTGTGTGATCTTGAGCATATTACTTGACCTCTCTGTGCCTGTTTCCACAGGTGTAAAAATGGGGCTGATAATAACAACACTCCCTCATAGGGTTGTGGAGACAGTGAAGTAAGCTTAAGGTTATGAGGTCCTTAGAAGTGCTTCCCTGACAGCTCAGTTGGTAAAGAATCCTCCTGCAATGCAGGAGACCCAGGTTCGATTCCTGGGTTGGGAAGATCCTCTGGAGAAGGGATAGGCTCCCCATTCCAGTATTCCTGGGCTTCCCTTGTGGTTCAGCTGGTAAAGAATCCGTGTGCAATGTGAGAGACTGGGGGAGACCTGGGTTTGATCCCTGGGTTGGGAAGATCCCCTGGTGAAGGGAATGGGGAGTATTCTGACCTGGGGAATTCCCCATGGGGTCGCAAAGCCTCGGACACAACTGAGCGACTTTCACTTTTCACTTAGGAAGTGCAGACACACAGTGTAGCGCTATGTGTAATTGTTAAAAAAAAAAAAAGGAGCCTCAAGCTTTCTCCTTATTTTCTACCCCTTCTTATTGCCCGCCTTCCCTGCCATCCTTACAAGGTTCTGAAAAAGGGTGAACACCTACCAGGAGTCCATAGACAGGTCTGGTGGTCCCCAACCCCTCTGTGGGCATGATTTTCCCTGCCCTGCCCCCACGTATTACCATTTTGGAGAGAACAACTAGAACCAGAGAGACCCAGCTGGATCATCCGCACCAGGACCCCCACACCCAGTGGGATCAGCCTCTATGGGAGCTCAATGGCCTCCTCCCTCCAGCCGCCCTTAACTTCCAGAGCTGCGGGGGGCCTGGGAGCTCTTGGAAACAGCACATTAAGCCCCTGTTTTGTGGGAACTTTAATTTAAACACAAATTAGAGAAGGCAAATGACTCTGGCAGCTAGATAAGCCATCCCGGGAGAGCAAGGAATAAGCCAAGAGAATCAGCTGAAGTAAGGCCTGAATTTAAACTCTGTAGACACCCAGAGGCCTGCTGTGGGTGGAGGCTGGAGGCCCTTGGGGAGGAACCCTGGAAGCCCCACAGCCAAGCTGCCTGGTTCTGGGCTCCTTACCAGCAGCTTCCTCCTCCATTCTCTACATTCCTTTTTTGCAAAATTCCAACCCAAGTCCTGAGTCTATCTCTACCCGCTCCCACCCCACTCTTGGGGAGAACTCCATTCCTTTATTTCATTTCTCATCCTTCTCTGTGATCAACTATTCTGAGAAAGTTCAGCTTGTTATCTAACCTCCATCTGTTCTATTATAGTTGGAGCCTAATGTATCCTGCTTAGTGGTGGCTCAGGGGTTTCTACTCAGGAGGCAAATATAGGGTAGCAGAAGTAACCTTAATGCTCAAAGGCCTGTGTTTATTTCTCTGAGTCTCATTTCCTCATCTGTACAATGAATGTGTAAGAGGATTTCGAAGGCCCTGTGCGTTCTGATTTTTCACAGGAGAATTGGAAGACAAGAACATCCCAGGAAATATCTATTGTTCTATAACCCAGGAATTCCCCACTGTTCTAGAAACATTGGTGGATATTAGAGGGCGTGGGGAGAGTGAAAATCTGCCTATTGCTGCCTATTGCTCTGTGGGTGGGGTCTCCAGGCTTTGCTTCCACCCCTTGGCACACAATGAAGACCCAGGCCCAGGCCCGGGAGAGGGGCTGACTTTCCAGTTCTGTCAAGGCCTGCTGAGCCCAGCTCTGTGGGGCTGTGTCTGCTGAGATGTCGTCACTGTCCTCAGGGGTGGAATCGACATATGTTCCCTCTGTCACAGCACCTGTGAGGGTGGCTGAGGGATGCCAACCCCCAAGAGGGTGGAGTTCCACCCTCTCTGGTTAACCTTGAGAAACCTTCCTATCCTGCATTTCTAGGAGGTGTAAAGTGAAGGCAGACGGGGCATGTAATCAGAGCCCAAAGCCCTCCCATCATCCTCCCAAAATGGGAAGCTGCTGTCCTTCAGAGAATGTAGAAGAGCACCTCTTGGCTACAGCAAGAGGGAAGAGGATCAGACCACAGGTAGAACTTTCAGGTTGGATACTGGAGCTGACCGTAACCCCAAGAGGTCATCCCAAAGGGAAAATCCATGACCCTTGGTCTCAGAGGGTGTCTGTGAGGCTTGGGTCACCGACAGGGGTGAGGCAACGACCCCAAAGGTGGGTGCCAGCCTGTGACTCAGGATTCAGAAAGTCTCTGTAATCAGCATAGAAGGACCTTGGCGTTTTCTCTGGCCCAAGGTCCTTAGGCAGAGGTGGGTAGCTGCCACTGGGGCCCAGGGCCCAGCTGTGTCCCCACCTTGCCCTACTCCCCCTTCCTGTGTGTCTGGCTGCCCCTGGAGCCCCAGGCCTGCCCGCCATCTGGGCAGCTCAGAGGAGAGTCCACTGCCAAGGGAGTGCCAGCATTGATTTATAACCCACAACCTTGGCAGGCGGCTGTGTGCCCGGAACCTCCTTTGCTCAGGAAAGAGGCGCGCCTCTTAAAGGGGCAGTGCAGTGGAATGCGGGAAGTCCAGGGCAAGTGCGCTGAGGCAGACTGGGGGCTGGGGAAGACAAACCCCACCCCTCAGACTCTGCTGACTGTCATCCCCTAGGGAAGCTCCTCTTCTGACCATCACGTCCCTCATCATGTACTTCTTTGTGGACTTGCCCAACTCGAATGATTTAGTTTAACCTCAGTCTCTCCTGATAGACTGTCAGCCCCATAAGGGCAGGAATCAGAGCCATTGTGTTTATCCCTGGATGTGCACCCAGCAGTGTCTGGCATGTGACACAGGCTCAGGAAGAATTTGTCAAGTACAGGAAAGAATAAGTGTAGGTCCCTGTCCATGAGGTGTGGAGAGGACTGTAGCCTTCCTGCTGCCCATGGTTGACAACCACGGTTGTCAAGACCCTGCAGCACCTGCCCCGGCTTTGATGACCTTTCTTTCAGGACCCTCCCCCACCCTTGTCATGCCAGGTGTGACCAACAAGCCCAACTTGTTACCCAGATGCACTTGCCTCTCCCCTTTCCTTGTGTCGTATATACCAAGTCTTTCATACCATGCTTCTCATTTTCCTTCAAGAAGCTTTCTCTAATTGTCTATGACATCAGCCCCTCATTCAGATACTCTTTCCCACACCACTTATCATCAGGAAAGTGCTTCATTCATTCATTCATTTGTTAAGATTTAATGAGTGCCTACTCCATGCTAGGCATCAGGTGCTGAGCACTCATGTGTGAACAAGGCAGGCATGATCCCTGAACTCTGAGACCTTACATTTCAGGGGATGAGACTGACCGCCCCCCAACATAAGTTAAGTAAATACATAAATGCAAGTTGTGATACCTGCTAAGAAGAGTGTAGGGTAAGTTGGTGGAATGGGGCCCCATTACACTGAGGGGGGTCAGAGGTTTCTTTGGGGAAGCAGAGAATTTAGGCTGATATTTGAGGGGGAAGAAGGAGCCACGTGAAGAGCGAGAGAACAGCATTCTAGAGCTGGCTCAATGCCTGAGTGTGCATCTCCAGGGAGTGGGGGTGGGGAGCTTTTCCAAACTATACACCCTCATTTCCCCCCCCTCCTACTCGTTCAATAGGGGAGGACCATTGTTTAACATCCTTGGAGAAGTGGCCTCACTTGGGAACTGGCTAGAAAAACAATCTCAGGTTCCAGTCTAGATCTACTGAGTCAGAATCTGTATTTGAACAAGACCCCTAGTCATGCATAGTAGGCACAGGGGTGTTGAAGCAGTGCTGATCCAGAGAACACCTCAAAGGTGGGACAGTGTGAGGCCAGCCCTGGTGTGGGCAGGGCTGGGGGCAGTTGCTGAAGAATCTGGATTTGATCTGAGATGGAGTGTGAGAGTGTACATGTTTGTGGGTGTGCCGTGTGTGTGTGAGTGTGTAGGTAACTCCAGCCTCAATGACCATGAGACAACTGAGGTTTTCTATCTCCAGGCCATTTTCTTCCCACGAATGTGGATTACTGGGGATACATCTTTATAACACCCCCTCTTCGTACTGAAGCTGTAAGTCAAGAGGAATTTTCCAGCCTCTGGATGGGGGCGGGGACACCTCTGGCGTAAGGCAGGGTGAAGAGATCCCTTGTTCCTGACCTCCGGCAATCCATTTATCTGACCTGAGTCTCATAAGCACATACTGATGAGTCCAATCGCTTGCTAATGGTTATGAGCTGAGACCTGGGGATTTATGGCAGAGGCCTCAGTGGCCACAGACAGGAGCAGGGCTGTGTGCAGGAGACCAGGCTCTGCATGGATTCAGCTCATGGAGTCCCATGCCCAAGACCATAGTGGGAACACCACCAGCTACTTCATTTGGGGCAAAGAGCCCTGTGCTGGGCAGGGGAGGTGAAATGATCTCTGACTGAGGATGTTCCAGGGATGAAGAGTGAGTGTCTGGGAAACCAGCCCAGCATGGCTGTGTGTGTGTGTGTGTGTGTGTGTGTGTGTGTGTGTGTGTGTTGCGGGGGGGCGGATGGAGGAGGGGGTCACTGGAGAAATGTGCACTGGAATTTGCGCCTGTTAAGCTAAGTTGCAGATCCTGGCTCTGTTGTTTAGCAGTGTGTCACTTAGACAAGTGGCTAGTCTCCCTGAGCCTCATTTTCCCCATGTGTAGGTGAGAATTATAATACAATTCCATAGGTTTGTGAGAATCCAGTGAGATAATGTTTGCAGGAGCTTCCCTGGCAGTCACCGGTTAAGTCTCCACACTTCCAATGCAGGGGGCAAGGGTTCAAATCCTGGTTGGGGAACTAAGATCCCACATACCTTGTGGAAAGGCAAAAAAATAAGAACAAAACAAAACAAAAAAACCCTAAACACTAATCGTAGATCAAGAAATTGGGTTTCGAGCTCAGCCACTAACTTGCTGGGGTTCCATCCAGCATTGGTTCTGTCCTGAGTCCTCACACACACACACATACCCTTTCTGGGTTTCAGCTGTCCCAGAGATATTAAGAAAGGTCTAGATCCAATGTCTGTTCACACCTTCCAGCTTTGATGTTTTGTGGTATTAACAAGGACTTTTTGAGTTGGAGAGCTGGAAGGCTATGCCTCATCCTGGCCATATGGAGAATCTGCCACTGTGGCCTCAGGGACCAAGGTGGGGGTGGGAGCCGAGCAGAAACAGCACCCGCCTCATGCCGCCTTCCAGTGTGTACGGTGCTGGGTACTGTAGTGGGGAGGTCTGGAGCAAGAGGGGTGAAAGGCCGAGCGGAGGGTAGGAGGCCAGGTGGGGATGGATGGAAATGCCTAAACCACTTGTGCCTTTTGCACAAAATAGCCTCCTCCCTTCTTCTCTTCTCATCTCCTCCCCACCCAAGACACAGAGGGCACTCACAGTCACAGCAGACCCTAACTCCTAGCAGAACTAGTCTCACACAGAGTCTGACCAAATGGGGTAGAGAACCCCCACCGCCCAAACAACAGGGGTAGAAACCTATGGATTCCTATACCACAGTGCACAGCAGGGTCCTCAGACCTTCCCCTATCCCTTCATCCCACACTGGGAACAGCCTGGAGCCAGGCACTGTGGGAAACAGACATTAACACTGACCCAGACTTGCAGACCCTGCCTCTCTTCCATCCTCTGGCCCCTTCCCCAAGTGTTCACATCCTGATCTGCAATCCTTGGAGACCTCTAGGACAGAGACAGCTGTCAACTCAATGCTGTTTACTGAGCACATATTATATACTTGGGCCTCGGCCAGGAGCAAGGACTGAGGAAAGAATTTAGACCTGATCCCTTTCCTCAAGTTGCCATAGCCTAGTGGAGGACAGATTTTCAACAGTAATGGGAACACAAAGTGCTAAGGGATAGTAATGTACATACAGGACAACAGGTAGCCAACCCAGCCTTGAGAGAAAGGGTGAAGTGAAAGGAAGATATTTGAGCTATTTTGTAAAAATGTTTGTTATGGAAGATTTGAGAACATTTACAAAAGTGGAACACTATGGGAAGCCACTGTATCCTCATCACTAGGTGCAGGAAGGGTCACTTCCAGTTCAGTCCAGTTCAGTCCAGTCCAGTTCAGTTCAGTTCGGTTCAGTCGCTCAGTCGTGTCCAACTCTTTGCGACCCCATGAATCGCAGCACGCCAGGCCTCCCTGTCCATCACCAACTCCAGGAGTCCACCCAAACCCATGTCCATTGTGTTGGTGATGCCATCCAACCATCTTATCCTCTGTTGTCCCCTTCTCCTCCTGCCCTCAATCTTTCCCAGCAGCAGGGTCTTTTCCAATGAGTCAGCTCGCCGCATCAGGTGGCCAAAGTATTGGAGTTTCAGCTTCAACATCAGTCCCTCCAATGAACACCCAGGACTGATCTCCTTGCAGTCCAAAGGACTCTCAAGAGTCTCCTCCAACACCACAGTTCAAAAGCATCAATTCTTCTGCGCTCAGCTTTCTTTATAGTCCAACTCTCACATCCATACATTACCACTGAAAAAACCATAGCCTTGACTAGACGGACCTTTGTTGGCAAAGTAATGTCTCTGCTTTTTAATATGCTGTCTAGGTTGGTCATAACTTTCCTTCCAAGGATCAAGTGTCTTTTAATTTCATGGCTGCAATCACCATCCACAGTGATTTTGAAGCCCAGAAAAATAAAGTCAGCCACTGTTTCCACTGTTTCCCCATCTATTTGCCATGAAGTGATGGGACCAGATGCCATGATCTTAGTTTTCTGAATGTTGAGCTTTAAGTCAACTTTTTCACTCTCTTCTTTCACTTTCATCAAGAGGCTCTTTAGTTCCTCTTCACTTTCTGCCATAAGGGTGGTGTCATCTGCATATCTGAGGTTATTGATATTTCTCCTGGCAATCTTGATTCCAGCTTGTGCTTCTTCCAGCCCAGCATTTCTCATGATGTACTCTGCATAGAAGTTAAATAAGCAGGGTGACAATATACAGCCTTGACGTACTTCTTTTCCTATTTGGAACCAGTCTGTTGTTCCATGTTCAGTTCTAACTGTTGCTTCCTGACCGGTATACAGGTTTCTCCAGAGGCAGGTCAGGTGGTCTGGTATTCCCATCTCTTTCAGATCATGGGGTAACTATTCTCCTGCCCCCTCCACACCCCGGGGGCACCATTACTTTGGATCTTGCTGGGCTCCTTTTGATGGAGGAACAGCCAAGTGCAGGAGGAACACTGCAGACAGAAGGGAATGCAATGCCCAGAGCCACTAAGCAATTCCTCAGACCTATGCATCAAATTCAGGCTGGACCACTGGGGCCAGAGCTGTGTCGTAGCACACGTGCCCCTGAGCCATCTTTCGCAAGTGTGACTTGTCACTTTATGGAACTAGGAGTCTCTCGAGGCAAGTCTTCTTCAGAGCCAAGGAAGCGCAGAGCAGACCCGTTGAGAGCTGGGAGGGAGGTGAGTACCGGGATGAGGCCTCGTGGAGGCAAAGGCCGCAGGGCCTTGGCGGTCTGGAGCGCGGGGGACCTATGCACACCGGCACTCATGGGCACGGCGGGCGCAGCCGGGCCTTCCGCCCCGCGTCGGCGCGAGGCCTTAAATATTACCCCGGAGTTTTCAATTATCTCTTCTTAATGGATTTGCAGGGGCTCTTTCATCAAGCGCGGGGTGGCTGGGTGTGGGGGGTGTAGGGAGCGCGCGGCGAGGGCTGGAGCTGGGAAAATGGCCCATATTTCAATATTAAAGCCCTTTACGATCGTCAGCAGCATGAAAGATGCTGCAAATAAAACGGAGCCGCCCGCGCCAGCCTCTCCATCTCGCAAGTTTTAATTAACGCTGAGGGGGAGGCGGCTGCCGGGCGGGGTCGGAGCCGGGCCATGAGCGGATCGCGGAGCCTCGTGGATCCCCAGGTCCGAGCGAGAGCAGTAGGGATCCCGCCCGCGTGGAGGGCCCGGCGGGAGATGCCGGCAGAGCTAACGGAGGCGAAGGGGTCCGGGAAGAGATGGGAAGGTTTTGGGGCGTCTGACCGGAAACAAACACCGTGCAACTGAAGGCAAATGGCTCGTGTTATTAAAGGGGCGGGGGCCCAGCCCTCGGCGTCCTTCCTTCTGCCTCTCTTCTTCGGGCCAACAGCAACCCCCGACTACAGCAATCCCAAATTGTATCCCCACCCCCAGCCTGTCCCCGCCCGCCTGCCCCCACGGTTGCCCACCGCCCCACCTCTGCTGGCCTCCTGTGGCCCTCGTTTCGGGGAGGCGGACACGCTTCCTGTGACCCATCGGCTCCGGGGCCCCGCCCCTCACGGCTCCTGCCTGGGGACGTCTGCTTTCTCCATCACTCTCCTGGAGGGCCCCATTCTCCAGGCGCGGAGTAGCGTTCACAGAAGCGCCACTGTTCTGCCTTGGCAGCGGCCTGGCCTGACAGCTTGTGCCTGAGCAGCAGACCCATCCGTCAGGCGGGAAGGATGGAGCGACGTCCGGCTGCCCGCTCTGAGGACTCTCCTGGGAGCCACCTCTGGCCTTCGCCCAGACTCCTCTCTTCCCCTCTCCCCACTCCCCCAACCCTACCCGGAACTGCCAGCTCAGTTTCTATGAGTACCTATGTCGTCTCTCCTCACTCCCCTCCCACCTTACACTTGGAGCCTGGGGGCTGAGGCCCAGGAGAACCACCTCTCACGGGTCACATTTAAAGGCCCTTCCCCTACCTTATGTTTCCCCATCGGAGGGCATAACTCTTTGGCTTAAAAGGATCCAGGGATCTCAGTGGACCACAACCAAAGCTAAATCAACCAATTAACACTCAGGGCTTAAACCGAGGACTTTGGCAAACTTTTTAGAGTGGAGGAATTAGAAAAATAATACAAATAAAAGACATGGTCTTTATTCCAGGGTACTTTTGTTGTTGTTATCGTTGTTGTTTAGTCTTTAAGTTGTGTCCAATTCTTTTGCGGCCCCATGGGCTGTGTCCATGTGACCCTCTGTCCATGGGGTGGCAGAAGAGTGGGACACGAGTTAGTGACTAAACAACAACAACAAAATTGTATACGGACTTTCCCAGGCCAGAATATTGGAGTGAGTACTTTATGCCGCCTCAGATGTTTTGCAGAAATCAAGTGCACTTCTCATTGTACTAAGGAGCTAGCAAGCATCAGATGACAAATTCTAGGTTAAAACAAAAAAAGAAAACATCCTCTTCTGCTTTCTCTTGGTATGTGTTGTTTTCTTCTTGTCAATTTGCAAGGATCATCTATTAAACCTGCTTAAAATAGTGCATGATGGTGCAGTATGGTTAGAGACAGAACTAACACAAACAGTTATGGGGGAACAAGTACAAACTACAGATGCTACTGGGATTAGAAAGAAGGGGTGAAAATTAAATTTCCCTGGACTCTTTGATGATGCTAGAGATTGAAGTGAATGGGGAGGGGCCCTGAAGCGCCTTCTCTGAAGGAGTTCACCCACATTTGGGGTGGTCAGTAGGAGAGATATCAGGACCCAGAAATTTGACTAGCACTTTCTGTTGTCCCATTAGAATGTTTGAATCTATGGTCATTGAAGGCAGGAAGGGTCCCACAGCTTCAACCACCAGCCCTAACACAGCGGGGAGAAGAGAGAGAGATGCAAAGATTCTCTCTTCTACCCAGCTTGTAAGGGGAGAAACCAAGTTCCAGTCACTCAAATGGGGGAGCTTTTATTGAGCACGTACTATGTGCCAAGCACTATACAAGGCACTGAAGATCCAGAGATAATCAGGGCATAGTCCTTGTCAACAAGATACTCACAGTCTAGTAACAGAGACCACTCATTCATTAAAAAAAAAGTCTTGAGCATCCACTATGAACCAGGTAAAGTTGCAGGCACTAAAGATGCAACAGAAAACAGACTTGGTCCTTGTCTTCTTGGAGAGCAAGACTTGATACAGGAGGCAGGTTCATAATAGGCAGTTAGAATTCAGGGTGATGTGCGCTATGAAGGGGAAGGGACAGTTGCCATTGAAGGCATATAAGGGGCACCTACTCTGGTCTGTGAGGGGGCATGCAAGGAGGATGTAGGGAAGCAACACCAACGCTATCCCAAAGGGTGCGTGGAAATCAGGGACAGATCAGCTCAGCATGGCAGGGTGTTCTGGGCCAGTCTGCATGCCTGTTCAGCATCCCACCAAGAGCTGTGGTCAAATCAGGCTCCAGTCAAGTTGCTTCCCTCTAGGCAGGGGATGGCACTGGTCTGCACTAAAGCAGCTATTCCAGCAGCAGCAGGGAACACCAGATGATAATCCTAACAAAGCCAGACCAGGGAATGAGGTTATCAGTTTTCCTTTTTCTGCTGGGAAGCTTCTGCCTCAGGGCTGGGTTATTTGGGGGAGAGGGGAGGGCAGGAAGGCTCTGTGGAGGGTCTTAATCTTTCCACTTCCTTCTCACTGATAGCAGTTTTGAAACAAACCAGATTTTAAATAAAAAGAAACAGGTGATCTGTCTCGCTAGCTGCAGTGAAATACAAACCAGGTCAATTAAGAGTTGTCTTTCCCATAATGTTTCTACCTTCCCAGTCCTAACCAGCTTGCTATACTAACCAGGGGGCAGGGGTGAAGTGGCAATCAAGAAAGGGTATTCGGGAGAAGAGAGCAGCCTTGATGAAGGCCCGGGGGCCAGGGCACCTGTGGCATCTTTGGGAAACGGCCAGTCCTTCATTGTAAAGAGTAGGTTGAAACAAGTTTATGAAGGCCCAAGATAGTAGTCTTTTAAAGGGGTGGGGACAGTGAAGGACTTCTGAGGATTTTATGGTTTAAATTTTGAAAAGTTTTTCTATAGTTCAAGAAAATATAATACTATCACACTCTTGTATCCACCAAAAGACTTCAGGTTTTATTAAGCTACTACTGATATTTCATCAACTTTGCTCTGGAGTTTTTAAAAATAAACAGGTCATGACATAAAATTGAAGCTCCTTTTTCCCCTCCTAGTACCATTCTCCTTCCTACCCAAGGTCCCACCATCATGAATTCCTTGTTCTGTTTTTTTTAACCACATACATAGATCCATGAATAGCATACTATATTGCTTCAGTGCTTCTTAAAAAACCATCCAATTGTTATGACATAATTTACAACTTGATTTTTTAACTCTGAATTTTTAAAAGTTAAGTCTTCATTTGAGGTTTTGGCAAAGCACCAACAAGGGTAGACTTGGGTTTGTAAGACCATCCTGGCGATTAACCAGAAGGTTCCAGGTGATGGGGAATACTGAGGACAGTAACAGCGGGAAAGAGGGTAACGCATTCTGAAAGTGGAACCCACACATCAGGTCACTGATTCTCAAGCTGATAAGGGCAGGGATTTGTTTTGTACCTGGTGGTCTTCAGCACCATGAACAGGGCCTGCCTCACTGAAGATGCTCAGTAAGTATTGGCTCAGAGAGGTTGATGGGATGGAGGAATCCAGGATGACTCCCAGATTCCCGGCCCAACATGACTGACCTGATGATGGTGCCAGCCTCCAAGATGAGGGTCCCAGGGGGTGAACCTGGATTGCTGAGAAAGGTACATCCAGAAACCGTCTTTCTGGGCAAGAGGCAATGAGACAGCCATACACAGGAAGGCTGATGTTAGGGAACAGACCAGACTTCCGGTTCTCAGGATTGCTGGCTATGAAGGATTTGGAGGGACCCAGAAGTTGGAGGGGGAAAGGTTCAGTCCTTCAAGGGCTGAAAAAACAAACAATTCAAAAAAATAGTTTCCTCAAAAGGCCAGGATTGCAGGACCCAGCTTCTGCACTACCCACAATGAGAGTTTTGCTGCCCTCTGCATGGTGGGTACCCACAGCCCATTAGCCAAGGCAGAGGAGGAGGAAGAAGGTGTAATAAGTGATTCTAGAATCATAAAGACCTGTCAGACGCCCACACTCCTAACTTTGCTCCCACTCCATATTCATCAACAAGATGGACGGGCGGGGTGCTCACAATTGCTTCCTAGGGACTTATTCTTGACCAAATCCAATCTCTCTAATTCAGAGAAGGATGTGAAATATAACCTGCTTTCCTGCTCTTAAGACCCAGAGTTCTGGCCATCGCCTCGAAAGGCTACCCTCTGCAGAGAGCCCCCCCCAAAGCCACTGCCACCCCTCCCCTTCCTCACCTCCCCACCCCCTGCCCCATCCCAGCCGTTACCCACCCTCTGCTGCCAATTCCATCTCTACACAGAGACCTGCTCAGTCTCATTTTTCTCCTCCTCTGACTCACTACCTTCCCCTGGAAGCCTTCCCTGCCCGCCCTTTCTCTGCCCCCAGCACCAGTTTCCTGAACTGACTCTGCCAGCTCACGGCTTCATGCTTATCTGTCTCAGATCCTCTTTTTAGACCCTCACCTTGCCTCAGAGTTCTTTGGGACCTGGGTATGGCTAAGTGGCCTTTCTTCACATCATCCCTGGGTTTGGGGGGCAGAAATACTTTTACCATTCCCACTGCCCTTCTTGGGGTGGGGTGGGGGGGACCAGAAGTTCACTTTAGTTTTGTCTGGTCTGGCAGAGTAAGGCATTTCCTCCTCTCAGAAATGGAGCTAAGTCACTCAACTCTCTTTCCTGAGAGTATTTGCAATTTAGACTTGTTCTTTATTCAAAGTACTTTTAATGTCATGAAGTAGTGGAGTAGGTGAGGGAAAAATATTGACCCTGGTCAGCCCAGTTCTCTAAGAGCCTGTCATTTTATGGGGTGGTGGGATCCACTGGAAAGGCCTGCTGTCCCCTGGATCCAATCCTTAGAGTCACCCAAGGACCAATCTAAGGATCCTCAAACTGGGCTGTGGCCAGTCCCCTTCCACCTTAAACTTGGGCAGGCTTCTGATACTTTTTTTCTTTTTTAAAAAAAGTTTTATTTATTTATCATTTATTTTTGGCTGTGCTGGGTCTTTGTTGCTGCTCAAGTTTTTCTCTAGTTGTGGTGCTTGGGCTTCTCATTGTGGTGGCTTCTTTTGTTGCAGAACTCGGGCTCTTGGGCGCACGGGCTTCAGTAGTTGCAGCCCCTGGGCTCAGTGGTTGCAGTTTCCTGGCTCTAGAGCACAGGCTCAATAGTCATGGCACACAGGCTTAGTTGCTCAAGACATGTGGGATCTTCCCCAACCAGGGATCCAACCCTTGTCCCTGGCATTGGCAGGCAGATTCTTTACCACTGAGTCACCAGGGAAACCAAGGCTTCTGATTTTTATCAGAACAATACTCCCTACCAAAGTTGTTTTTTAGTCGCTCAGTCATGTCCAACTCTTTGCGACCCTATAGAATACCATGTTGCCACTCTGAACAGAGTCACACTATGCGGACTTCCACCTTAAGCAGGAGGAGACTCAGTACCACTCCCAGAGTCCTTTGACTTGCCCAGTGAAGTGAGGATCTTCCTTAGTGGGGAAACTCTGGGGACTTTTTTCTCTCCTCTTTTTCACCTGGACTCTTAACATTTCTCTACAATCAACATGTATTACTTACACTACATGGCAGAAACCAACAGTGTTGCAAAGCAATTATCCTCCAGTGAAAAATAAATACATATAAATTTTAAAAAGTAGAGAGAAGAAGGTAGGATTTTAGAAAGAGCAGAAGTTGGCCATGGCGGCAGCAGCTGCTGGGTTGGTTACAGAGCCCTAGGTAGGTGTGTCCTGTGGGTGTTCTATAATTGGTCAAGGGACACTCCAAGGCCTTTTGGGAATATGAAAGCCCTGAACCCTGGGCAGCCCCAAGGCTGGGCCAACAGAGGGCACCCGCAGAGGACTAGAGTAGGGGTCAAGAGAGGAAAGAGTCCATGAGACCTGGAGGGGCAAATCCCTCCCGTGGTCATAAAACTTAAAAGTATCTAAGTGTTTGGCAGCCCCTGGGTTTTTCCTTAAGAATCCAAGCAATGTTAAGTATTCTGCTTTGCCACCTTCTATAAAGTGTGACTTTTCACAGGGTTTATGGTTAGTGATTTGGCTTGTAATTATTAAACAGGAAGGAATCAGAAATAAGTTGTCATAAATTTAAATTGAATACTTCATGTTCTTAATGCTAAACTTGAAGGTTAAGCTGTGGAAACAATTGTGTTTGTTTTACTCTTTTAAAGAGTGACTAAATCAGAAATCCTGTCTCTTGTCCAGGCTCTGTCCCTGACATGAGGATTCTCAAGCTTTTCTGCCAAAGTCCTTTTGATATTAGACAAGAATGAATTGGACCCCAGTGATCTGGGAGCTCAGGCTTCCCTGGTGGCTCAGCGGTAAAAGAATCCATCTGCAATGCAAGAACTGAAGGAGATACGGGTTCCATCCCTGTGTCAGGAAGATCCTCTGGAGGAACGCATGGCAACCCACTCCAGTATTCTTACCTGGAGAATCCCATGGACAGAGGAGCCTGGAGTGCTACAGTCCATGGGGTAGAAAAGAGGTATGACTGAAGCATCTTAGCACACACGCATGGCCTGGGGGCTCAGCTTGAAGGGCCCTCACCAAGGACCAAATTCTTTTGATGCTTTAAATTTTAGCTTTAAAATTATGCAAATTTTGCATTCTATTACAGAGTATATATATGTTTCTTCATAGTATACTTTTTATGTCTTTATGTTTTCATATAAAAATGATATTTGCCATCAAATAACCTCTGTGGCCCTCAGAGAGGCTTCTCATGTATCCTGTGATACTCCCACCAAGTGGCTTCTATACCCCAGGTGAGAAATGCTTCCGTGTGTGCCCTGCTCCCCCAGGAAGTCCCTTCTCGATTTGATTTTTCATTTGTCACACTCCCTGCCACTGTCCCAGGTTATAGCTCTAACGACTACATTTAGTGAGCACTTACTACGCACCAGGCCCTGGTGCCAAATGCTTTATATGGATTACGCCATTTACATTCTCAAACCACCTGAAACTCAGAGAGGTGAAGTGACTTGTCTAAGGCCACAGAGCTGTCAAGTGGCAGAGTGAAGATTCAACCACTGCTTGCTTGGAATCGAGCAGACTGTGGCCGCTTGCCGCCTTCAGGCTGCAGCACCTGGCCAAGTGAGCAGCAGTCTTCTGAGGAAGGAGACAGCTGTGGGGCACCGGGAAGAGCAGAGGTTTAGTACAGGAGTCAGGAAAGCCAGGTTTAGGTCCAGCTCTGCCCTGACTAGCTAGGTTCTTGAGGGATCCTCTTAGCTTTGGGGTCCTCATCTATAAAATGGGATGAAATGGTTTGTGAAAAGGACAGTGAAAAAAAAACAAAGGTGAGTCTTGGAGTCTGTATCTTAGATTCCTTTCTTGCTCCTTTCTTCCTTTGGTGACTCTCTGGAAGACACCAAATCTCTAAGCCTCTAAATGTGGAAAATGTCTTTCACCTCAAAGGACTGCTATGGGGCTTAAAAACCATATCTGTAAAAAACTCGGGACAGAGTTTGGCATGCAGTAGTTGCTCAATAAATGCTCTCCAATATTAAACCTTGTCATAGTATCAGTGGTAGTATCCATACTAAGAAATTGTGATTATTAAAATGAGGGGGAAATGTGAGAGCAAAACAATAAAACAAAAGATAAATCCCTTAAAAATAAGGAACTGGAGAAGGGTCTGCCTTAACGCGCCCTTGAATAGCTCTGCTGGTTGCATGCCTAGAGCTGCCTTTCACTGAGACACCTTTAACATTAGTCAAAAGCAGAGAAGGAGACACATCATGGTTTTGAGCAGGGGGGCTTGGTCTGTTTTTACCACATTCTTTTTCCATGTCTACTCCATGATCCCAAAAGGAACATGCCTCTAACTCATTCCTGCCACACTGGTGCCAGGCGCCCAGAACACACCCGCATGCGGGCCTCTCTGAGGAAAGACACTGAACCTCCCTCTGCCAGCCAGCCTGCAGGACAAAGCCAGACTGTCTGCCAAGAGAGATTCTCAAAGTCTCCACCAGGTTTAACATTGACTAAGTCTGACTCTGTGATTTGACCAACAATCCCTTAGTGTGGGCAGGATCCCACAAGACCACTCAAGGATGTCTTGACTCCCGTTAAAGGGGATCCCCGACTTGGCAGCCACACAGGGGCACTTCCCAAAGTCCAAGTGATGGGGACTCTTTCTGAAGGGACCCCAGGCTTCAACCCAAGACCACCTTTGCATCCTTTGAATCTCCCCATCAGGCCCTCACAGTCTGGTCTTCAGGGAGTTTGCCAAAGCAGGTGTGGCTTCCTGAGTGGCCAAGATGCTGTGGAGGGGGGCTCTGCTCTCCCTGGGCCTTTCCCCCTTAAGCTGGTGTCCCAGGCACCTCTCCCAGTTTGGAAAGCAGATTATTTATGGTTTATTTTTGACACCAGATCATCGCTGCCCAAGTTTCATCAATTTGTCACTGTTTTTATTGTCAGCAATTGCCCATAACTGGAGCACATTTAAAATGTCATTGATCTTGGTATTACAGTGTCATAATCTGACAGTAATAGGTGTAGCCAGCACAGGAAGCCCAGGCCCTGAGATTGATGGCGTTCAGCACACCAATTATATTCTGTCCATCTAAGTGATAAAAGAGTACGTAGGAGGCATTCAATAGATAAATTAGATATCGCTCCCAATTATGTCCCTTTATTTTATGGAGTCATGTGTTCCCTTTAGAACCTTTTTTCTTCATTTGGCTTGTAAAGGGGTGTTACTTGACCCCCAAAGACGAGGGTTGCTCCCCTGCCTGCCCCACCTTGGGTTTAACCCTGAATCCCTCCCTACCTTCTAGAAATTTCTCACCTGGGCTCTCCCTGGAACTCAGCTGGGAGCCTCCCCAGCACAGCAAGTGGTCACAGGTGTGAAGGGAAAGAGTTGGAGGTACCCCAGTGTCTGGGGAGGGATTGGATCAGGCCTTCAGGAAGGACTAGGAAAGCTGATGACGTTTTTCCTTCAGGTGACTCTAACCAAATGAATGAGATTGGGAGAGGAGCCATTCAATGGGTTAGGGTCCTCCAGCCCTAACACGAGTGCCTTCAAATTAGGGCAACTAGTGAATTGTCACGGCTGAGGGGGAGGAATTCAGTCAGGAAGCTTTCCGTCTTTAGGAAGTGAATTCATCCATCCCCCTGCCTCCACTCTAGCTCGAGTTGAGCCAATTCAAAGTTTTCCTTGGAAGGAGACCCCAGAATCTCCCACACCCCATTCCAGTCAAGATTAGATGCCTTCCCCAGTTTGACAGGGGAACCTGGAGTGCTGCAGTCCATGGGGTTGCAGTGAGTTGGACACGACTTAGCGACTGAACAATAAAAACAAGTTTAACTCCTGGGCAGACAATGGGCTCCCTGCTGGAGAACACACCCTTAAGAGTGGCTCAGTTCCGAGAGGAGAACTCACCTGAGGCCAGAAATGAGAGGTAGGGGACAGAGAGAGAACAAGGGTTCGCTTTTTTGGGGCCTGGCTTATAAGAACCTTAAACTCTGAGGACAGCCTTGACCTGGCCCAGGCCCCTGTTCCCCCATCCCCCCATATCCCCCTGAAGCCAGCGGGGAACACAGAGGAGACTGAGACACCAGGTGGTAAATAGCGATCCAAGTCCATTTATTGAGCTTTGTAAGAGACAGTGTCCATGGGCTGGGCTGTTCCCTGTAGCCTGTTGCCATCTCAACTGTTATAAATAATCCTGGCACTAAGTGCACGGTTACACTGAGGGGAAGTTGTTCTTAGGGCGTGAAACCTGAGAATATGGGTCGGGGGAGGAGGGATGATGGGGGACAGGAGGAAGAGGTGGGGAGCCATCACCCCGAGGCTCCTCGAGTACAGTCCTGAGCTGGTGATAGATGAATTTCTGGAGCAGTGGATGGCATTTCAAGTGAAATGTTTATAGGAAATGAGTGTGATTTAAACAATGTCTTGGCCGATAAACACCAGCCAGATGGGGGGAGAGGGCCAGGCGAAGGGTGGAGAAATCAAAGGCCCAGAGGGCCCCAGTATTAAGCAGCTGTCTGAAGCGCTGCTCAAACACACACACTAGCTTTGGTCTTAACATGTTTTTAAGAGCTGGTTATGATTTCCTCGAGGGCGGCTCAGATTAAGACTGGAGTGGAGCCCCCAGCTGAGTGCCTTCAATAACTGTCCATCACATCCTCTTTAGAGTCAGCAGCCTCCTCCCCTCGGCTCAGGGAGCCTGGGACCGAGGAGGGCTGCCGGACTGCCCTGCTCACCAGCCTCTTCCTGGGCAGCCCTGGGGCCTGCTGACCTTCACACCTAGATGCTGGGCAGATCCGGGGACGGGCACTGAGCTCCGCCCCCAAGGAGCTCTCAGTCTTCAAGGCAAAAGAAAACATACAACCTAGAAAAGAAGAGAGAACATGAAGAGAGCAGAGGATGGCGGTCGAGGAAGGGAAAACTGTCACCAGATTCAGAATCTGGGCCCTTCTCACCACGTTGGCTGCTGCCACCCTTGTCCGAGCCACTCATCTCACACCTGGATTAGTGCCAAAACCTTTCAACAGGTCTCCCTGCATCTTGACCCACCCTCCACCCCTGCAATCCATTCTCAACACAAAAGACAGAAGGCGTATTTAAAATGTCAGTTCAGTCATATCTGTCCTTTCCATTCAGAATAAAAATCAAACTCCTTAAGATAGCCTTCAAGGCTCTATGTCACCAGGCCCCCTCATTACCTCTCTGATATCATCCTTTCCCCCTCTTCTCCTTGTTCACTGGCCTCCAGTTTCCAGAAACTTGCCTGGCACATACCTGCCCCAGGGCCTTTGCATCAGCTGTTCCCTCTGCTTGGAATTCTGTTCCCCAACATAGTTGCAGGACTAACTTACATCCTCATCTCTAGGTCTTTATTCAAATACTATATTCTCAGTGAGACATCCCTGACTAAAATATTTAAAATTGCAGACTTCCCCTTCATCTTGATCCCTCTTTCTCTGATTTATTTTTTTCGGTAATAACTCCCACCTAATATATAATAGAATATACTTATCTAATAAATGTATTGTTTATTATCTGTCTCACCCTCTAAAATGTAAACTTGGCCTGGATAGGTGTCTTTCTCTGTTTGGGTCACCAGTGTATCCCAAGAACCTAGACTAGTGCTCAGTAATAATAACTGCTTAATGAGTAAACACAAAAGATGAGATTTGGAGGGAAGGCAGGAGAAGCCACCCTAGGATGGGGTCCATTTATGCCTCATCACACTGCAGGCCATGAATGAGGCCCAGAGCGGGAAGGGAGGGTCAAGGTGATGCACACAAGTGCAAGAGTTGTGCTGGGCCATCACTAAAGCTGGGGGGTTCTGTTGGCAAAAAGACTAGCCTGGATCTACCCCCTGAATCTGGTGGAAGACTTGACTTTATGTTGGAATTTCATCACCTCAGTGACCAAGAAGCACTTTGGGATAATAATACCAAAGGGATGTGCCAGGCAAGAACGAAGTGATTGGAAATGATGGGTGGATGGGAATTCAGAGGTCTTCAAGGTGGGGGAGGGTGTATGTTATTGTGTATGTTCATGGAGGGAGGGAATCGAGTCATCATCTCAAAGAGGACGTTCCATCTCCACTGAGGGCAGAAGCCAAAACCATGAGCTGCACCAAAAGTAAAAGGAATTGGAGTTAGACATCCAGGAAGACTTCCCAACAGAGCAACGGGTAGTAGAGGGAAGGTATGGAGACTGGTTCTCTGGAGAACCTGAGCAGGACCCAACTGGGTGATGCCTCAGCCAGGTGAACACTGAGGCTCCTGGGATGGCGGAGTGGGGACTTAGAGCCCTGGAAAGGGCTCCTGCCTCGGCTGGGACCCCTAACCCCTCCCTCTCACCTGCAAGGCTTCCGAGCTCCCAAGGCATGCAGTCATCTCAGCAGGGTGGGGTGGGGGGAAGTGAAGGTACTTGGTCCTCCCAGACCCACCAATCCAGGTGTGTCCCTTTACCCCTTTCTCCCAAACCGCTGTGCTCAACTCAGCTTTGTGGCGACTTTAGGGTACAAGCCAGGAGAAGGAGAAAATATATTTGGAGGGTTCTACAAGCCAGTGGTTGCTGTGGTTAGAATGGAGAGAGGACCTGGGTGGCCTGGCGGTCCTGAGCATGTGGGAGGGAGACTTACTTGTCACTGTATAACTTTTGATGCCTTTTGAGTTCTCAACCATGTATATGTATTTCCTATTTGAAAAAAATAAGATAATTAAAATCAGACAGAAGCAATGACAACAATAATAACAATAACAAGAACAGATCCAGGGAAGTGAGACTGCGAAAGCACTGAGGGGCATTAAGGGGTCATGCGTCCAGACTGTCAGTGTCAACTCCCTTTCTTGGTCTTTAATGGCCCAGTCTCCCCCTCGACCTCTCCATGTTATGCGCAGCACTGTGTGTATGCTACCAGTCAGCCTTCAGTGAGATAATTCTAAAGCTGCATGGTCTGAAATGTCATCTTTGTCCAGGGAGTCATCTCTTTATGCAGCTCTCCTCTGTTCCCCACCCAGTCTGGTGTCTGATCGTTTATCCCTCCCTTCCTGCCTTCCTCTTCTCCAGCACCCTCGACCACAAAAGTAGCTCTCCCCTGAAATCTGGCCCTGCCCCAATGAGACACATGACCTTGAGCAAGTCATTTAACCTTTGTGTGCCTCTGTTTCTTCATCTATAATTGAGGATCGTGACCTTCCTCCCAGGGCTCTTCATGAATCCATTTGTACAACAAGCATATTTTCCGTGCCAGGCGCTGCACCCGGCACTGAGGATCACATGAGACAATGTATGTGGAGTTAGCACAGAGACAGAGTTATTGCCATGGCTTCCTTCCTTGGATGGTTTTCTGGCCTGGGCGTTTCAACCCCCTTGACTAGCATGCCCTTGGAAGAATTCACTCTATACTCCCAACCTCTCAGCTTCCAGCACTGCTCCGGGGGTGAGGCTGACATCCTCCTCTGGATAAAGCATCAGCGGCTGCAAAAACAACCTCTTTCCCAGGCTTTTCCACTTGGAAGAGTCAGATACAACATAGCAACTAAACAAGTCCTGAGGGCATCCCTTTGTCCACAAGAAGGAGTAATGCTGAAATTTATCTATGGCCTTTAGACTGGAGTGTCAGGAATATCTCTCTTGTTCCCATAGGGGCCCTGTCGCTGGGAGCTGGGCCTGGAAAGGGGGTACAGAGAATCTGCCCCTGTCCCAGCTCTGTTCATTTATCACCTCTACTGAGCCCCAGGCCTCTTTAGGGGCCGGACTCAGAGGCAGAGGCTGGGATTGGAAACTCCCTCACATTTTCCTTCCTCTGAGTGTAACCTGGGCTGTGGAGAAAGATGAACTCTTCTCAGAAGACAATCCCTACCTCAGCACATATAGGAGCTGGTTTCAGTGAGAGGAAAGAGAAGTTTCCAGAGTTCTCAAAAGGGTTGGGTACCCCTGGAAAGGAGGAGCGTTTGCTTGTAGAAAGAATGTTCTGTTTCAGTCCTGGTCATGACAAAATCCCACCAAAGTGATGATGAAGGACCACAGGGGTGGAGGGATCAAGTTGAGACATAAGGGGGGACTTCTGATTGTCAGGAAACAGGTTGAAGGAGAGAGGCTGGGGTGGGTTAGCAGGAACCACTCAGATACAGTCCAGAGGCAGGAGGAAGGATGAGATGATCTGAGGGCTGCCAAGGATTCAGGGATTCCATGATATTGCAGAGCTGGCAGGGACGGGAGAGGAGGCCAGAGACATGGGAGTTCATCCATGTCTAGAGCACAAGCCCCATGGATAGGAACCAGGCTCTCTGGAGACCCCCAGTATGTCAGCACCAAGGCTTATACAGGCAGACCAGGGAATCTGACTGCAGTGGACAAGTCTTTCCCTGGCAGATGGTGCCAACTTCACACTCAGGGAAGGACAGCTGCTTTAGAGTCTCAGCCAAAAAAAGTGGTTCCAGACTGTGGGACCAGGAAGTACTTCTTCATATCCAACCTCAAGCCCGCTGGTTTTGATCTTATGGCAATTAGTGAGGTTTGCCCGTCCCCAGAGGACAAACTGAGCAGGGAAGGCTATCGGAGAGCTGGCCAAACTCTTGGCCTCACTTTCTCCCTCTGTAGAATGAGGGGGCTGCACTAGATTATTTCTAAGGTTTTTTTCACCCCTGCGTATCTGTTCGTAGTCCATTCTCTCTACTTCCTCGATTTTCTCCCCTTTTAAGTCCCTGTCTTCCACTTAACCAGGCTTCCCAGGTAGCTCAGTGGTAAAGAATCCACCTACCAATGCAGGAGACTTGAGTTCCATCCCTGGGTTGGGAAGATCCCTGGAGAAGGAATTGGCAACCCACTCCAGTATTCTTGCCTGGAAAATCCCATGGACAGAGGAGCCTGACGGGCGACAGTCCATGGGGTCACTTAAGAGTCAGACACTGAGCAAAGAATAAACAACTCCCACTTAATCCACTCCCTTCCCTATCTCAATCTCTCCCCTCCCCAACCAACTCTTTCCCGTTTTCCTCTTTACCCGTAAAGAGTGAGAGAGGTCTCCCAAACTACCTTGCCCCCTCCCTGGAGCCCTGGGTTCCCCTCCCCCACCGCTCCCGTGTTCTAGTGCCCCCTTCCTCGACCTTAAGACGCCAGAGCCGGGAGACTGGAAGGAAGACCCCCTAAAGCAGCCTCCGCCTTGCCCCTGCAGCGGCTCCACTGCGGGAGCCCAGGTCCCCAACCCCCCAGCGTGGCCAGCCTGCCCCTCTCCCAGCAGCCGGTGCCGCTGCGCGCCCTCACCCCACGCTAATGCGATCTGGAGAGACCCGGGCGGGCGGCGGGCAGTCTGGCCGAGCGTCCAGGGCGGCGCTGATGGATGGTCCCCTGACAGTAATCGCGGAATGAGGACGCGCTGGCGACGCTCTCGCCCGAGGCCCCGCTGTTCGGCGAGCCCTTGAGTCCCTCCCTCCGCAGCGACGGCCTCCCAGGCGCTGTCCCCATCCCACTGGACTTTGGGGAGGCCTGGGACCTCCAAGTGAAACCCAAAGCGGCTTTCCCTGCCCTGTCTCCTCCTAAAGGCACTGGTTTCTGTTCGGGGTTCATCCTTGGATCTACTGCTTCTGTGATTCAACCTACCCATCTCCTTGAGCCTCAGTTTCCCCTTCTGTGTAAGGGGAAATATGGTCCTTATAAGACTGGAAGGAGAGTGTTAGCAGCAAAGGAGGAAATGCTGTGGGAAATTATCACTTTTCCGGAAGTAGAAATCGATTTTTACTTTTTATTTCATGTTGCTCAGAATCATCTGGGTTAATGCAGGAAGCTGAATGAGAGTTGGGCAGATATTCACATGTAGACTGTATGTTCATACAAGAACACAGGTCACAGTGCTTAGGGCTGTCTAACAAGTGTATCTAAACGTAAAACACTATAGTATCAGTGTTGCTTCGAGGTCTTAAGAAGCAGGTCAGCACAGATATTCCTTCTGAGGTGACCACCTCAAGGCCCATCTACCCATTTAAGCCCCAGTCCTGTCCAGTCCTGGGATCCCCTTCAGCCAAGGGCTGGGCTGACTGAGGGCCGTGAGGAGAAGATCCTGCTTGGGGAAATGTTCCTGGGCCATCTTCCAACCCCTTGCCACTCCAGGTGACCTAGAGCTCTAAGGCTCCTCTGCTCCCCCACCCCAGGGTATCCCCCTCAGGCAAGGGCCCTTTTGAGAGCTGGGGGCAAGGACCCAGAACCCATTACCATTCTGAGAGCGCACCCAGACGCCTCCTCACTCCCTTTTAACCTTTCCCTCTCGTAGGAAGCCAAATTGAGTTAGTCTTGAGTTTTGATTTAATTCCCGAAATGGAGTCATAATCTGTTTAGTGTCCTTTTTCCCAAGTCCTGAGTACTGAAGTGTGTGTGGGGAGAGAGGGGGAGTTAATGAGAGAGCAGCTCTGTGGCTTGTGGAGAACCTCACACACTTAACCTCCAAGCACCACCAAACAGCAGGAGACACCAGGGCTGAGCTGCCGAAGGCCACTTCTGGTCTAATGGGGATCAAAATGAGGATGGCTAATACTTGTTGGGCACCTGGCAGTGCCAGTACCAAGTCAGGCACTGCCCGTAAATTTCACACTTAAGTACCACAGTTATCTTCCAGGTAAGTACCATGAATCCCTGGAGAAGGAAATGGCAACCCACTCCAGCATTCCTGCCTGGAAAATCCCATGGACAGAGGATCCTGGCAGACCACAGTCCATAGGGTTGCAAAGAGTTGGACACAACTGAGGGACTGAGCATAGATAGGTACCATGAATAGTCCCAATTTACAGATGAAGAAACTGAGACTTAGGTTAAGTAGCTTACTCCGCAGCATCCTATAGCTATTATGAAACAGCAGAGCCCAGCTTTGAAACTATCAAACACCACAAAGCTTGTGCTCTTAAGCCCATCCTGGGGTGACCCTGGGCTAGAAACTCAACTGCTACAGGTACCAGTTCCCTTATTTGCATAATACAGATAATAAATGGAGGTAATACTATACTCCCTTCACAGAGATGTTGTGTTGATTAAATGAGGTAAGGTCTTCACCCCATTCACAGGAAGCATTCGATTAAGTGCCATAAACATTGGGGTGGGGTTGGGCAAGGGAAGAGATACAATGCAATGTGATGCAATGGGGTGACTAATCATTATACACTGTCACTGTTGATAACAACAGTTATCAGGTGTAATGCTCCTGGGCACAGGCAACCCTACAAGGAAAAGATTGCTATGCCTGTTTTACAGATGAAGAAACTGAGTTTCAGATAAATTGAGTAAATTTCTTAAAAACCAACTGGTTAATAAATGGCAGAACTGAGCTTATATTCAAACATTGGGCCCTTGGACTCCAAAGCAGGCAGCTCCCAGCGCCCCAGGGTCACCAGAGACTGGCCTCTTCTGGGGGAGGTCAGGGCTGAGGCCAAGAAGCCCAAGTTACATCTTCTGCCACCTGGGACCTGATTTTCTCAGGTGAGCAATGTTTCCTTAAAAGAACAGGAGGAAAGTAAAGCAGCAGCTGAGACAGCTTCTCCCTCCCTCAAAGCCAATGTGGGGCCTTCCGGCCCTCCCCTCCCTCTGTCTTCCCCAGTTTCCTCTGTGCTCAAGTTTGTGGCCATTAAATAGAAGAGGAGAAAGTTTGAGCCAGGCATGAAATATTTATCAGTTAATTACAATATGCAGATTCTGTTCCTGGGGGTGATTTGTCTTTTTGGAAATATAGGAAAAGATCCTGGAAACTTGTATCCTAATTGCTTGGCCTATTATTGTAGCAACCAGGTAGAAACTCCATTTACTATGTAATTACAGATTTTCCCCGCTAGCTGCTTCTACCTCTGTCACTGGTGGTCTGGGGATCATATACTTTTCTGATGAGGGGGGAACCTTGGGAAGGGTCCATTTGTCCATTCCCCTGTTTTCTCTTGGCGTGGCCCGTTTCTAAATCCCAATAGTTGTAAGAAATGAAAAGGATCAAAGTCTGCAATCTCAAGTCGATCCTGAGTGACAGCCCCCCGCCAATCCCACCTGAAGCAATGTGGCTGCTGAGGGGGCCCCAAGTTGAGAAGAAGTTCTAGGCTGAGTACCCTTCCTGCTGTACATCCCGTTAACACCCAGGAAAAGGGCAGCATGGCAGCCTTCTAGCACCTCTCTTCTCCCAGGGCCTGTACCTAATCCCTGGCTACAAATTAGCATCACCCGAGGGGTTCTTAACAATACAGAAGCCTGGGCACTACTCCAAATCAACCAAATTAGAATCTCAGGAAGTGGGACCCAGACATCAGTATTTCTTAAAGCTCCCGAGGCAGTTCCATGTGTGGCAAATCGTGGTCCTAGAGAGCTAACACAAGAGAGTGGCTGCTGGTGTAGGGCGCTGCTTATCTGCACGACACCATCATTGTGATCCCTCCCTTTTAGATGCTGGAGGAGGCAATTCCTTCACTTTTATTGGAATCTGAAGAGCATCCTTTTCCCTCCTTACAAGAAGCTTGATATTAATAACCACCATTTATCAAGCTCCTGCTGAATGCTTGGATCCATGCAAATAAAATTTAATCTGATCCACACAACTGTTCCATAAGGTCAGTGGGTATGTCCATTTTATGGATGTCTAAGACAGGTTAAGCAGTCTGCCTAAGGTCGTACAACCAGCCAGTGACAGAGTTGGGACTTGAATCCAAAACCCATGCTTTTAGCTACTCAGTTTCTCAAGGCTGGAAGGGAAGTGCTTCCTAACTGGTATCTGAAGGTCCTAGAGAAAAGGAAGGGAAAAGGGTAGAGAGGGGCTACACGTGGATGAGGCATGAAGGAAAGAGTGGTGGTGGGTGGGAGAGGCTGGACAGGGTCTGTGGGGAAGGGCTGAGGTACCTGAAGGAGGGTGTGGGAAGGAGCTGGCAGTCGGAGAACAGCAGGACCAGGACCGCTGAGCAGAGCCCATCATCAGGACCCGGTGGCTGGGACGGGGAGGGAACTTGTGTCAGAGGAGGGGTCTTTGTGAGGCCTGAAGCAGTGAGGAATGCCCGCCATGAATACTAAGGGCAAGAAGAAGAGAAAGGGCCAGAGGGGGCTGGGTGATGTTTAGCTGCTGGGGTGATTAATGGGGGTGAACGGAGGGTGAAACTCAAACCCTTCGAACAGAGATGGTGGGGAATGGTTGTCCAAGAACAACAATGTACTGTTTCGTGGAGAAAGCCAATGTCCAGAGGGGGGGCCAGTGGGGACGATGCCGGGCACAGTTGCTCCTTCTCTTTTTTCCCAAGGTCTCTTTATTTGCCATCAAACAGTAAATTAAAATATACTTGCCAGCTCCAGAGGACTCTCTGGATGGGCTTCCTACCTGCCTCCTGGTTTGAGAGAGACCCAGAGACGCTGGGGTGGCCTGAAGGAAGAGCGAGTGAACTTTGGGGTGGTGGCTGAGATGACTCCGTGGACCAGCTCCACTGGGGCAGGAAGCGGTGATGTGCGCTGGCTGGGCCACCGGCTTACCTGGGACCAGACAGCATGGAGAGATGCATGGGGGCCGGGTCCCCAATGGTGGTGTTCTTACAGCAGCCCTTGTCTCAGGGAGGAAGAGAGGGCTTCTTTTCCCTGAGAGAGAGTTGGGGGAGGGAGGTGGGAGGGCCCTGCTATCAAGGTGTCAAGCTGGGTTTGAGGAACAGAGGGACAAGTCATGGGAAGTAGGAGGTCTGAACCCCTCTCCTCATTTCCTACTTCTGTCTGTCTCTAGGTGCAGCTGGGGGAGCTGCCTCGCCCTCCCCATCGCATTTCCGCATTTCCGGAGGACGGGAAAGGCAGGAAGAGGGGATGAAGAGAACTATCTCAGTGCAGAGGGAGGTGAACTGCAGGCAGGGAATTAAAGGGAAATTATCCCTCAGGACAGTTTTCTCTCTAGGCCATTACAGATGTGAAACAACTGATGGATTCTACTTCCCCACCCCAACCATCCCAGGGTGTGGTGCCTCCTACAGGGGAGTGAGGTGGGGGGAAAGGGGAGTCAGGAAAAGGAGCCCAATGTGTCTTCAGGGGTCCCCAGAGGGCTGACAGAAGCCATCATCCCCTCAGGGCAGGGGAGGCAGACCACCCATCCCTGATCCCAGATCACTTGAACATTGCGCCTGGGAGTCCTGCCGGCAAATCTTAGTTCCTCTCTCCACACAAGGTTGGCCAAGATGCTTTTCTTGTTGGGGTCTCGCGTCCAGTCCCACTCTGTCTTTCTAGGAGCCAAGCCTACAAAGCACTTTGAAATCTGAAGTTCCTGGGAGGTGGTTTATTGAATACAAACACTCTATGCGGTGCACCGTGAGGCGACCATTCCACATAGAGGCTGAGTTCAAGGGGCTGGCCTCAGTTTGCTTGTTCTGAGGGCAGGGGCTAACAGAGGCTGCCCTGTGCTTCACAGGGGAGAAGAAAATCAAGGAGCCCACTGGAGGGCAATGGTCAGCACCAACAGTCTTAATTATGAATTAATAATTTATAATTATTCCCCACTTGCAGATAAGCACAAGCCCATTGAAATGATTTCCCAGGGAGGAACATAGTTGGAGGGGATGGGAGGGGGACTTCAGTACAGCCATCACTTCCCTAGAGGCCCTTAAGTTCCTTCCTTTGCTTCCCTAGCCAAACATGGAAGGCATTCATTAGCTTCCTTGGCTGGTTCCTCCCAACAACTATCCCCTCTCCCTCCCCAAGCCACTAAACATAGTACCACACTGCCTCCAGCTCTTCCAAGGCCAGAGGACCATCCATGCCAGGGAGACCTGAGAACTGGGATTTTGGACTTCTGGAGTCCCTCTGTTCCCTGCTGCCTGTTCTACTGTTTATATATGGGGTGTGGGAGGGACGGATGTGGCTATTTTCTGGCTCTCCTCCTTCTTCCTTCCATTCTCTTGCAGATTGCCGTAGGAGCCCTCAGAGGGTGGCAGAAGACCTCTCCAACTCTATGCAGGAAAGGAAACAGGAAGCACCCCTTCTAGTGTGGATGCCCTTAGTTCCAGCTTCTGAATTAGAGAGGCTGACCTCCTGAGAAGACATCTGCTGCTGCTGCTGCTAAGTCACTTCTACATGGCATCAATTATGGTGAAAGTCTTAGTCGCTCAATCGAGTCCCACTCTGTGCAACCCCATGGACTGTAGCCCAGGCTCCTCTGTCCATGGAATTCTCCAGGCAAGAATACTGGAGTGGGTAGCCATTCCCTTCTCCAGAGTATCTTCTCTACCCAGGGATCGAACCCAGGTTTATCTGCATTGCAGGAGGCTTGTTTACCATCTGAGCCACCAGGAAGCCCAGTTACAGTAGTGGGGTCTAAACAGGGCTAGGGAGGCATACCCAGCACCCAGACCCAGCTCTCTGCTGCTCCTCTTCCCAACACCTACAACCCCAAATTCCCACTTTGTGGGATTAAAAAAAAACCTTAAAGGAACCTCAAAGAGCTGCTCAGAAACTCTCAGCTCCAGGGAATCTTCTCTCTCTCAGGGAATCTGAAAAGGAGAGATTGGTTCTTTTAAGCATTCACCGCCTTAGACCACAAAGGGGCCTTATCTTTTGGTCCTTAGGTGATCCTTGACCACCATCTCTGATGGGGAACCACCTTCAAAGTACTGGAAGAAGGAATGAGAAGATGGTGGAGGTGCACAAGGAGATCTGGTATTAGAAAGGGTTTCCAATCCCAGTTCTAGAGTGTTCCCATCAGTTCACCATGTACCTCAAGTGTGCACATCAGGCTAAATCTACAGGTTGAAGGGAGTTGGGACAACTGGAACCTAAAACCACCCTTTTCCAAATCTGTGGTACAAGGGTGCCCTTGAAAAACTGCTACAGGCAAGGTGGACGGTCAGCCAAACACACTGGGTGGGCATCACACACCCACCTCAAGCTCTCTCCTTCCCTGGTCCCAGTTTTGGTCTCAAGAGGAGGATTAGTTAGGTGTGATTCAAGTTATCCAGATAATTAACTGTGGAAGCACGAGTTTGTGTGTGTGTGTGTGTTTTAATGCCACTCCTTTGGCCTCCAAAGAGGCCAAAAAAAAATCTGTTCCCTAGCTCCTCCTACTTTCCATGCACCTCCCCAGCTTATACCCCCAAATCCTAGTTCCGGAAAAAAAAAATCCTAGAGGGACAAACTTTCCTGATTTACCATTTTCCCCACCTGCAACCCTGTCCCCTCCCCCTCCCCAATTTTTTTTTTTCTCTCTTCGCTTCTTTAAAAAAAAAAAAGAAGAAGAAGGAATTTTCAATAGTCCCACTTGTCAAGCGAAGACCATCTTTTAACCTTCAACAGCAGCGAAAGCCGTGTGAACTCTCGGTGAACCAAGATTGAAGTCATAAATCACGCGTACAAAGGCGGCTGCGGAGGCTGGCGCGGGCTGCTGCACCTTTAACGCTTTCTGGGGCTGACAGGCGGCGGCCCAGCTAAAGTTCACAGCGCCCGGGGAGGGCCCGCCCCCGCCTCCCCTCCTCCCGCCGGCCCCGGCCCGCCCCGGCCCGGCCCGCGCGCGGCCGCCCCAGCCCCGCCAGGGAGGCCCCTGAGTTGCTCTCGCAAGGGGAGAAGAGGCGTTTTCCCTCCCGTCAGCCCGCTCCATGCCGGCCGGCCGTGGATCTCCGTACCCTGCCCCCCCCCCCAACTCAATCCACCCTCGTCCCTCCCTGCTTGCTTTATTTAAACAGGCAACTAGATCCACACGGACACGATAATTCAGCTGGTTTTGTCTTTGGCATTTTCTGCAGGACCCCAAGAGAAAGAACTTCCACTCCCGTTCTCCCTCCAGAAGTGGCATCCTTCATCTCTGTCTGTCCAAGCCAATTATACAGATCCTTGGAGTTCCAACAGGGTCTGAGTCATTGGAACCGAGAACACCTGGCTGAAACATGCCTTGTAATTAGAAAGGATTTTTTCTTTACCGTTTCTTTCTTTCTTTTTAAAAGAGGGCTGGAATGACCGTCCTTGACTAGGGCGGAGAAGCTGGGGTGAGGAAAGGGAAGACCATCACCAGGGCCCAGCTTGCGGCCCTTTGCAGACAGATCTCCCCAAGTCAGACTTGCTTCCTTTCCTCGGCCTTTCGGCTGCCTCCTCCTCCTCCTCCATTCGTTTGGTCCTTCCCCCACTGTCTTCTCCTCTGTTTAATTAAAGTTCAGCGACTCCACTTGCCTCTCCTCTCAGAAAGCCGAAACCAGACAGCCCAGCAGCCGCGGGCCGAGCGGTCCCAGCACAACCACCGGCCCAGCCTGCTGGGCCTCCCCTGGCCTGCCTCCCTTCACCGGCGCCGATCTCCGAGACCCCGGTCCCTGGGCCATCCACCGTCCCGCAGGTGTGCAGCCGCAGGCTTGGGGGATCTGAATGCTAGGGCTGGGACAGGAGTATCCTCTTACCCTAGACCCTCATGTTGCACCAGAAAGTTAAGAGGGTGGGTAGGTACACCCCGACTCTGGCATTCCGCTCCCCAAAACCCGTCGCTGACTAATCTGATATGACAAAAGCCCCGTGATGGATTTGGTATATGTTAATTCACAATGCCCTTTCCTCCAGAATTTAACTATAAGTTAATACACACCGGAAACCACGAGCAAACACGCTCGTTAATGGGCTTAGGTATTAGCGAGTCCTAACGATGCATACAAATGTGCTCTGCCTCTGTAGGCCCCTCAAGATTTATGGGCCTTGAGCTCTCTGAAGCTGTAAACAAGGAGGAAAAAAAGAGAAAGAGAGAGAGACTGGGGGTGAAGAGACAGAGGCCTGACTCACCCCTCCAGATTCTGGGAGAGAAGTGATCTCTGCAAGTGGATTCTTACCTATTTTCCTTTCCTTGCAAGCTTGCTGTGTGGGTTTTGAAACTGGTGTGGGGGTGGTGTTTGCGACTGAATGCTGGTGTGCATGGGCAATGTTTTGTTTGTGCGCTAGGGTAAGAGCATGCCAGCCTACTGTGAATTGCTGTTCCAGGGCCTGACTATAACAGGCATTTGTGGATATATACCTGTGTGTGCACCACGCTAGGGGGGTGTGTGTGTGTGTGTGTGTGTGTGTACATGTGCACGTGTGACAAGCAGGCCTCCCTCTGGGCCAGGCTGCTGCTCCCCCCACCCCCAAACCCGGTGAACAAATCTCTAACAACAATCATAATAACAATAAATAATAACAATAAAAACAGTAGTTAACAGTCCCTCCCTAGCAGGATAACAATAAAATGCAAGAGGAGATATTTTGAGGAGGGGACAGGAGGAGTCATGATCACAGCAACCCAGGGAGAAAGGAAGGAAGGAAGTGAGCTTCTTTCTATGCCCTTGTGGGGCTGGGTTTGGGAACCCCCTCCCCAGATAAGGTTCTCCTCCAGAGGAGGAGAAGGCGAGCCTGCAGGCCGCTCTCTCTTGTTTCTCTTTCTCGGCTTTTGCTTTGTCTGATCGGGGAGGAACCCCACGTAAGAGGAGGGTTAGTAGCTCTGGGGATTCTTTGGAAACCCTGTTTTAAAGAGGAATTAAAGCATATAGGGTCAGGGCCTACAGGAGCAGAAAGGGAAGAGGGGATGATCACAGCCAGGGTCCAGGCCCAGCGAGTGAGCTGCCGAGGTGCCCGAGTTGGAGTTGTCCGGGAGGACCAGCCGCGGGCAGAGATCGACGCTGAAAAACATTTATGGCCTTGTCGGAGAGAAGGGAGAGCTCGAGGCAAGACCAGGGAAGTTGCCTTCCTGGGGTCTTAAAAAAAGAGAGTGAGAGAGGGGGGACAGTGAGAGAGAAAGAAAGGAGGGTTTGAGGCACGCAGAATTTTCCTTCGCGGGCTTGGAGCGGAGAGGATTTCCATAAAGGAAGAGAAGCGCAGGGTCCCGGATACGTCCACGACCGCCTCATTCTATGCAGGTACAATTTTCTGGTCATCTTATGAATTTATGTATTGAGGGGAGGATGAAATCAGAGGGGTAGAGATGCGACCTACGCTCTCTCGGGGGAGGAAGCCGTCCCACAGTTTCGGGTCTAACGAAATCCCCTTTAAAAATAATCGTATGCAAAAAAAAAGAGAAAGAAAATCAAAAAAGGAATACAAAAACAAATTAGCCAACTTTAAAAAGAGAAATAAGATAAAATGATCATAACAAGTGAGCGTGAAAACTTAAAAAAATTTTAAGTCACAAACCTTTTAAGGGGTTTGGATTCTTTTTTAACAGCCGGTGACCCATCTGGTCGGAAAAGAGACGGAGAAACACTTTTCACTGAGTCACTTCTTTAAAACCAGTGTAGACATACAAAGATCCGAAAGAGACCCTTGGGCGTCCTAGTATTTGAGAACCATGCGGAGTGGAGGACACTGCCATAACCAACCCGGCAAAATAACAGTAAGAGGAAACAACTGCGGTCGGTGGAAGCACTGAGCGCGGAGCGCGCAGAGAGGGCCCAGGTCTGGGTTCCAGGCAGCCGCCCGCCGAGGCAGCTGCCCCGGGCGACGGGGCGCGGCGCGGGCCGGCACCAGCAGGCGACCCCGCTGGGTCTCAGCCTCCCCGGGTCGGCCTGCAGCCCTCTTCTCCCAAGCCTCCGCGGCTCTCCTGGCTCTCTCGGCTTGGATGCCCGGTCGGTCGGGGGGCTTCCTTGATGCGAGGATTTGGGGCCTAAAACTGGGGACAGTGACTCAAGCCAGACTCTGCTTCATTTTTTCTCCCCCAGGCCTCTCCACTTGCCCGAGCTCTCAGCCACCGGTCGGCTGACTTAGAAGGGGCTTCTGGGCTGCTCCCACCAACTCCTGCCTGATTTCCCAAAGTCCAGCGATCTCCAGTCCTCTTTAGGGGGGAAATAGCACCACCCAGACACCTCTGCACTGTATTCTCAGCAGGAAACTTACGAAGAAGAAGAAAGGCGGCTTAGAGTCCTGTTTACATCTCGGTCTACACATCCCTTGGCGGCTGGAGAGTTTATTTATACCTCCCACTATAACTCTCTCTGTTTGGAGGCATGGTGGCTCTATTGACAGACTGATGTCTAGAAAATATTGCTCTATCTCGAACCATACCTAAATGTGCTGTGGTTGTGTTTACAGATTTATGCTTGAGGAAAATATAATTATTTCCATTGTATTTGTGCATATACAGGAGTTGTAAGAGCAGATTTATATATAGGAAAATATACGACTCTCTTCTAGCCATCCAGCTTTATGGACATTTGATATCCTGACAGATTTACAGCTCTGAGCAGCTATATAGATAAATGTATATCGTTGGAATTATGTATCAGGAGATATATACTTATTGATTGTGATATAGAGTAGTTAGAGCACTCACTTAGAGCCATATATGGCTCTGGAGATATTTCTATATTATTATCACTATATATAGGCATATCTATTTATAACTACATAGTTATAAAAATAGACATAAGTAATTATAGTCCTATATGTACATGCTGCTATCTCGCAAGAGTTATAGACACTTGCGAATATAACTCTATAGAGATATCTGTATGTATATAAGGGTGTAATTATCTCATGATGTGTGTGTATTTGGGCTTAGGTCAGTCTATCTCTGTTCAGGCATATTTATACGCAGGGGCTGGGAGAGACTTGTTCAGGAAATGTTTTCAGAGGGCCAACAGAGCAGCTGTATCTGGCCAACTAGGAAACCAGCTAGCGGAGTTCTTTACTTATGGAGGGATGGAGTTACAGGAGGGTAAACAGAGCAGGGGAAGTCTCCGGGAATGGAGGCAAAAGGAGGGACATTGGGGCTCAGCACGGATAGTCAGGGAGGAAAGAGGTAAACAGCGGGCACCCACTGAAAGTGGAACCAGTTTTGTGACGGGCTGGCATAGGTGGCACAGAAGGGGAGGCAGTGAACTGTCCTACCACCCAGATGGAGGTAGGATATCCTACCATCACCACTAATGGAGGCAGGGAACAGATCTTGAAGGGCCTTAGGTTTGGCTTTTGATGAACCAAAGATTGGCTACCATTCAGCCCCTCTCATATGCCTGGTGCCTTTCTCTTGAACCCTAATTTTGGGGTCTCTAAGGAGTAGGCTTTAGAGATGAAGACATTTAGGAGGGATGGAGCAGGAAGTGGGGTACACTTTTGTCCCTGCTGCTCTCCGGTAATACAGCCAGGAAACCAAGGTAATGTGACCCCATAAAGCTTGTTTTAGCCTGGGCCTCCTGTGCTCCTGAGGAGTCTGGTGGATGGAGGGGTGAATTTTTCAGTATTGGGCCTATTCTGATAGGAGTTTGGGGAGGTCCTCCCCACCCTCCTTCTCTGAGGCCTGGGCTTTTGGGCCAAATTCTCCTCCTTTGGGCCACTTCTGATCTGTTGGTCCCCAAATTGGGATTCTTAGAGGCCTCTTTAGCCCCCTAATAGCCCTGCCTTGAGCCTTTATGGGGAGAATATGACCTTAATGAGGAGGGAACATGGAACTGAACCTCTGTCCCTCACTTCTACTCATCCACACGGCTCTCCCAGCAGCCCCTTCCAGATGCCACTGAGCCCAGGCTCCACAGTTCTTCTGCACCAACCATCCCCTGGGAAAAAAGACACCGTCAACCTCATTTCGTTATTTTTTGAAAACCTGGGAGTTGCAGGCATGTTTGCTGAATGGTTTGCATGAAGGAGTTTCCTGGCTCTTAGTTTCAGCAGCCAGCAGGGCTTCCAAGATCTTTAGGATGCTGGAAGGGAGTGGAGATCCCTCAGCTGGGGTTAAAAGCCAAGCACCAGCTTCCACACACCCCTACCCACTAGATTGGAGCTCCAGAGCATGGACTTTCTCTGACGCCTGGCACAGAGGAGTTGCCCAATAGGTACTTGTAGTAAACTGAATGGCAACCAATTCAAAGGCTTTTGGCAGAGGGAGTCTCACCTTTCCCAGCCACTGGCCACCACAGGCTAGGGCATCTGGGTGCATGGACTGGAGCCTGGCTGGGGGATCACATGGTCGCTGGCCACAGTGAGCTCTGCTGGGGCCAGTGGTTAGTGCCAGGGCAAGAGAGTAGCTCCAGCCCTAAGATGGGAGGTTAGGGACTGGAGCGAGGCACCTGGAGCCAGGAAATAGGGGAGGGGGCAAGTCAGGCTCTGCCCTCTGCCCTCAGTCTCCTGATTTTCCAGAATCCCAAATATATTAAAACTAAACCAGAGTCAAGACCTGGGCTGGGCTAGAGCTGCTAGTGGGCCTGAGAGGTCCAAAGAGGAAACACCACCTGATCCATTAAGAAATATACAAATGAAATAAACATAAATCAGCTGGAGGCAGTTAGCCTGGCTGAGGAAATGCCAGATGCCTCAGGCCTGCTCTGTGGATGCTACCAAACTGATCAGAATTAATGTTTAAAAAAATTTGAGATGGGGCTTCCTAGGTGGCTCAGTGGTAAAGAATCCACCTGCAAATGTGGGAGACATGGGTTCAATCCCTGGTCTGGGAAGATTCCACATGCCACAGAGCAACTAAGCCCATGCACCACAAATGATCAAGCCTGTGCTCTAGAGCCCGGGAGCCCAATTACTGAGCCCAAGTGCCACGACTACTGAAGCCCCCACGCCCTAGAGCCTGTGCTCTGCAACAAGAGAAGCCACAGCAATGAGAAGCCGGCACATCACCACTAGAGAGTAGCCCCCACTTGCTACAACCAGAGAAAAGCCTATGCAACGACAAAGACCCAGCACAGCCAAGAATATAAATAAATAAAGTTATCCAAAAAATTTTTTTAACTTTAAAAAGGTTCATATTTTCTGCTGCAGTAACATTTAGGTTGTTTCATATAGTTATTTCTTAATTGTCATAATCCCCCTGCTTCGGTCCCTGTAGAATAATTCCTTCTGGGAGTTGGGGGCAGGCAGTCACTGGCATGGGGTGAGATAGTCAGGTTCAGAGATCCCCATCTAGTGAGGATTCAGGTCTGCAGGATCCCATCAAGGCTTGAAGCAGGGAGGCCCCTGCTTTGGTTTCTATTTCCTCTCAGAACACTTAGAGGCAATCTGCCTGGGGTCTGGATAAGGGACTGAAGTCTGGAGAGTGGGCTAAGTTAAATCTGGAATCTCATTTCTAGTCCCCCAGTTTTTGACAGTTTCCTCTGCAGACAATCTGTACCCCCACCCTCCAACACCTAATGCCCACCGATGGATTGTGGCTACTTTCTTTACGGAAATGCAGAGAGAGAGTTGAGGGGCTGACATTTACATATGTTTGCCTAAGCTGGACTCTGGGCAGGTGTCTCTAGGCTCAGGCCAGGAGGTGGGGACGGTTTGCTATAAACCTCAGAACCTGCAGGGTTCAAATAACAACCGTCTTTGGCCAAAAGGCAGGAAACGAAGAGACCCAGGCAGTCAACTGTACATTGTTGAGCCTGGAGAGGTTGGGTCCCTTTACCTGGGCTGGAATGACTCTTAGCTGTTTCTGGGTCCCAGACCCCCTTGAAAAGCTGATAAAAACAATCTGCTCTGTCCCCAGCAAAGGCACATACACAGTGTGGACGGTCGCCAGGATGATAGGGAGCTGGGAAGACCAGGATCTCTGGGTTGGGCATCCCTAATTGATATATTTATTTACCCTTTCTTTCTGTGACCCATCCCCAGTTGTCTGCTTGTTGTCCTCTCTGAGTCCCCTTGCTTGGGAGTCAGAAAGTTCCTCTCCAGGTACAAGCCCTGCCTTTCTAGGCAAATCCCTTTTCCTGCTTTCCTGCTGGATCACAGGCACCAGGCTGAGGCCTTGCACGTTTCTGCAAGCTCCTTATCTGCTCTCCTGCAGAAACCAGGCAACTGGCTGTTAACTGAAGCCTGGTCTCCTCTGCCCAATTATTCCAGTAATTCCTGAGGGTGGGAGAGTCTGGGGGCATCTTGGCAGAGTGGAGGCCTGGCTATAAGGGGACCAATTCCCATCTCTAGTGGAAACTTGGATGCAAGGAGCAAGTTGCAATGGCTATAATAATAGTCATAATAATAACAATAATAATTTATTTAGCATATCATTAGATGTGTATTTACTGTCTTCCCTCTGCTTTTTTACAAGTGTCTCCTAAGGAATTCTCACAACACCCAGGGGAGACAATAATAAGCTAATTACCACCCTTCAGCTCCCTCTCCTCCTCCCATCCACAAAGTCACCCTCTCTGAGATGGAGTGTTTACAGAACCCCTCCCCCAGTGTTTTACACCTGCTTAACAGTCTCTCCAGTCCCAATTCTTCTCTCCTGTTCCCAGCCTTTTCCATTCCTGTTTGGGAAGTTGGAGGAGAGAGTTGGGAAGTTGGGAGGAGAAGAGTTGTAAGTATTAATATTGTCTCCCTGACATCACAGTGATATTTAGGATAATGTGGGAGGAATCCAATTCTTACTTCTCTAATTGCCCTTTTTGGGGGCAGAAACTGCCTGCACAGTTTCTAGGCAGATCAGGTTAAAGAGAGAACTTGTGCTGCCATGATGCCAGAACATCTGAATCAAGTGTAGGAGGATCGCCCGTCCTGCAAACATAGCAACATCAGGGGCCTTCAGACCTGTTTAGACCAGATCTCGGAGGTGCCAGGCCCCACATGTCTATTGGCTTTTTTGGCAATAGAAGCCACAGGGGCTTCCCTGGTGGCTCAGATGGTAAAGAATCTGCCGTCAATGCAGGAGGCCTAGGTTCGATCCCTGGGTTGGGAAGATCCCCTGGAGAAAGGAATGGCAATCCATTCTAGTATTCTTGCCTGGAGAATTCCATGGACAGAGGAGACTGACAGACTACAATCCATAGGGTTGCAAAGAGTCAAATATGACTGAGTGACTAACAATTTTTTTTTCATCTTTTCACAGATTATAATTAAAACACAAACCAGACACATGTTTTTGGATGACAGATTCTAAAAGGCCCCCAGGAATCCCAGTAATGTGCAGAGCACACTCCTAGTTACTCAGTGCTCAGCCCCAACCCTGGGTGGAGAACTGACGTGGCTGTCATGGTAGCCTTGGTCAGAGACAAAGCTGCTTGGCCAGTCATTGAGATCCTGGGTGTTGCTACTTAGACAGCCGGAACGCTGAGGGCAGCCCTCCACCTCTCCCTCCACCCAAGTACACAATTGCTCCTGGAAAGAAGCCAGTCCAGGGTGGAGGGTGCAAGACTCAGATAAAGTCAGTATCAAGGCAAACTGGAAAAGTTAGAATTGCATTTACTTTTTGCCTCTTTAAACCCTAGGTGATATAGTGGCCCTTCTTAGCAGGTCCCCTAGCTCTTTGGGTGTCTTTTCTTCTTTTTCTGGTCCTCATGTCTTTCTGCTGCCCATACTTTCCACTGTACGCCTCTAGCCTTTCTATATCCCCAGTCCTATCAAAGCTTACTTATCCTGAGTTCCAGCTCAGTATCCATGGGGTAAAAGCCGGATTGCCAGATTAGGAAACCTTAACCAATGTGTGCACATGTACATCCTCCCAGGAAATTGTGTGCTTTTAGGTAGGGGTCTGCAGGAGCCATTGCCCAGGTGGAAAGAAGTAGCTATGATGATGGAATTTCAGATCCATGGCAGGTGGCATAATACAGATTTGTGTGAGGGTGGTGTACAATTTTTCTTAAAACCATATCATGAAGACAGCCACCCATCCTGTCTCTGGGGAAGACCATCTTTGCCCTAAACCTAAGGTTTCCAGGCTGCTTAGAAGAGTCCAGAATGCATTCTTCCTCTTTTATCGCCCATTTTTGAGAGGTCAAATTAAGTTGGGGAAAGACTGGATTCCATGCAGTGAGAAGATTATGCATGAATTATCAGGGTCGGGGCTTCTGATTTGTTCCGAATATGGTAATTTTTCATTCCATGACTCAGTTCCAATTCATGGGTAGTGTCCTGAAGCCCTCTCAATACTCATAACTATAATAGCTTCCATTTATAGAGGATTACTATATGTCAGGTGCTTTATACTGAATTTGATGAGGAAATGTAGTCTCAGAAAGGTTAAGTCATCTGCCCAAGGTCGCTTAGCCAGGTTTGAACCCTGGCTGTGTGTTTCCCCATCTGCTAGGTTTTCATAGTTCCAAGTCATGCCTCCTGGGTTTAAAAAAAAAAAAAAAAAAAGAATATAACCAGGTAAAGGAAAAAAAAATTTTTTTTAATAGTTTGACATCCTCTGGACGTGCAGAGGCGGCCCTGTGAGGAACTTCTATACTGGCTTCTGCAGTGGTAGATCCAAATGCACATAACTCAAAATTTCCATCTCCCTGAGTTCTACTTTATTGGCAGTCTGTGATTTTTTCTTTCAGCATGATGACTAGCCTTACCACTTACAGTCCAACCCTTTCCCAAGACTGGAGATAGAGCCAGAGTTGAGGCACCTCATCTCTAGTGGAGTTCTTGAGTTCCCACTTCCCCAGGCAGAGTCTAGCTTTCTTGTAAGGCTCAGTCAACGTGAAACTGAGAAGCATCTAGAGATTAATCTTCAGAGCCCCTCGTCTCCCTGAGCATCCCCGCTAAACACTACTTTTCTGGTTCTAGCCTTGTTTGATAAAGTATCCCAGCGGTGCTTTTGTATTTTAAAGGATGTGATGTGCAGAGGACTGCACTTAACACCATGTGCTCTAACGGTGGAACTTAAGGCATTTCAGTGGCGGGATAATTGGGGAGGGGGAAAACAGAGCTTTCCCAGGGGCTTTATACTGCATCACTGCATAAGGCTGATCCTGCATCTCATTATCCATTAACTTCAGATGAAAGCTATAAAATTGGATCCCTTTATTCTGATTTTTGAAGCTAAGCAGAGAGTGGGCTGATATCCCTGTTTTCACCTGGCTGCTGGCATCCTCCAGACACCCTCCCCATTGTCCTGCCCCATCTTGTCTTTGCCTCCCTCCCCTCAGGGGCAGAATCCTCAAGGGAGACAGCTCCCCATGGTGTGTCTGCAGGGGCCCTGTGCGGAAGGTTGAGTTGTCAAATGAGGAGACACCACAGCTAACACCCCCACTCCTCCAACCCCCACCAACTCTGGAATGAAGATGGAGAGTTTTCTGTGCCTGGTTTGGTTCACAGAGACACATAGTCCATCATTTGATTTGCTACAAAGAGTATTCCTTCCCTGCCCCCCAGCATCCTCTAGTTTTTGCTTAGTTTCAGAGCTGGAAGGATCTGAGTGATAACCTAATCGAACCACTTCATTGTAAAGGAAGGGAAACTGAGGCTCAGACAGAGACCAGAACCCAAGCATTCTGATCCTCAAGCCATCCTTCCCAGTATACCACACTGCACCTGGCTGTCTTTGCGTTTCAGCTAGATACTTTTGTAAGTTCTTCCTCCAAAACCCAGAATTTGAGCTTGATTCCCATGGCAGAGAACAGAGATACCAACCATCATGATAATGTGGACTTTCTTGCTTGGTTATGGCCACTTTTTTGGCACATGCCTTATCATACCCACACCACACTCCACAATCCCATTGGAGCCCATCTGTGATTTCTGTGAAATTAGAAAGTGTTAGTCACTCAGTCATATCTGACTCTTTGTGACCCCACGGACTATGGCCTGCCAGGCTCCTCTGTCCATGGACTTCTCCAGGCAAGAATACTGGAGTGGGTAGCCATTGCCTTCTCCAGGGGATCTTCCTGACCCAGGGATTGAACCTGGGTTTCCTGCATTAAAGGTGGATTCTTTACTATCTAAGCCACCAGGGAAGCCCTGTGAAATTAGAGGGATTCTCTAATAAACAGGGGAAGACCCTTGTTTCTGTGCCACATTATGTATCAGTTCCCCTCAATCCACTCTCTAGAGCTGCTCAAGACCTGGAGAGGGGCTGAAGGTCTCGGGGCAAAGAACAAAGGGATGAGTGCACATTTTTTTTTTTTTTTTTGCCTCTGACATCCTACCTCCGGGAAAATAAGATAAAGAAAAAAGGCTATCTTGAATAGAAAGTTTTTCCTTAATATATCATCAAGCCTTCCTCAAGCTCCCAAGGAAAAACTCTTATTGTCCAATTTTGGGGACTGGAGGAAAGGGAAGAGGGTTGAACTTAGCACAAAGAATGCTGATGATATATAAGAAGAATTTGCCAGTCATGAACATTGTTAGACACCTGTGTTCTCTGAACATATCAGGTAATTCTCACCCCCCTGAGACGGTCAAGTTAACCTCACATGGTTCCTTCTAGTCCACAGATTCTGGTTGGAAACTTCCTTTTCCCAGTGTTTGGTGGTCTGTCTAATTCCAGAGTCCTCAGACAATGCTTACTCAGTTTACCACTGGGCTTTGGCTCCGGAATACATTTTTAAATCTTGTGTTGGCCCCAACCAACTTTCCCATCTCTAAGGAACCAAACAAAATTAAATCAATTCAGGAACAAAATTCACCAGATCACTTATCAGTTTGATGTGGGCACAATAGCACTGGACTAGGGGGGGTCTAGAGAGAAGGCAATGGCACCCCACTCCAGCACTCTTGCCTGGAAAATCCCATGGACAGAGGAGCCTGGTGGGCTGCAGTCCATGAGGTCGCTAAGAGTCGGATACGACTGAGCAACTTCACTTTCACTTTTCACTTTCATGTATTGGAGAAGGAAATGGCAACCCACTCCAGTGTTCTTGCCTCGAGAATCCCAGGGACTGGGGAGCCTGTGGGCTTCTGTCTTTTGGGTCGCACAGAGTCGGACATGACTGAAGCGACTTAGCAGCATGGGGTCTCGGGACTTGATGTTTGTTTTAGGCTTTGTGTCACCCCAAATTCCTATGTTGAAGTCTTAACCCCCCAGTACTGGAGAATGTGACTGTATTTAGATATGGGGCCTTTAAAGAGATAATCAAGACAAAATGAGGACATAGTGGCGGAACTTAATTCAACTTGGCTGATGTCCAAGGAAGAGATTAGGACACAGAAAAACCAGGTGGACCCCAAGACCATGTGAAAAAGATCACGAGAGAGGCTTCTAAAGGATTCAACCATACCAACACTTTGGTCTTGGACTTCTAGCCTCCAGAAATGTGAAAAAAATAAATTTCTATTGTTTTAGCCACCTACTCTGTGGGTAGTTTGTTATGACAGCCTTAACAAATATGGTGTCTAGATGTGTCTCAGCTGTTCATTCACTGTGTGACCTTGGACAAGTCATTTAAAACTCTCCACACCTTAGGACTTCCCTAGTGGTCCACTAGTTAAGACTCCGAACTTCCAATGCAGGTGGCGCATGTTTGATCCCTGGTCAGGGCACTAAGATCCCACCTGCTGTAGGGTATGGCCAAAAAATAAATAACGAAACAAAAAAACAAAAACCTAAAGCTCTCCAAGTCTCAGTTTCTACATGAACTCTAAAGGTTCCTTCAATACCTAACATTCTGTGATTCCACATGAAAAGAAAGCACCAGTTATGATACACAGCTTTTACTGTCTTGCCAGTGTTATTAGTTATAAGTAGACACAGGTCCAGATACAAGCACTCATGCAATCACACACAGCCTTGCATCAGAACTTTTTTCTTCCAAGTGTACAGCCACGAATACAGCCCTTTCCTCTTTTAGATCTTGGTGTACATCCAGCTTTCGATGCAAAGCCTTTTGGGTTCCCTGACCCTCAGGTGCTGTGGGTGCATCTTGCACAAATTGGTTGAAATGAGAACATTTTAATCAGTTGACTGGTTTGGGTGAACAGAGTGCCAAACAGCCCCACTGGTTTCTTTCTGTTTAATTGATGGATCCTGTTTTTAAACTGTCAGATTCTGCCCATCGTTTTTGACTCAGAATCACTCTGTGGCCATGTGAGGCCTAGTCAACCACCTGATCAACTCAGTTCCATCACCATTATTCTTTGAATTGATTGGTAAGTTCACTCAAAAAAATCAAACCCAGACAACTGACAGCCTCACTCAGGCTCAAAGAAAGCACTCTCAGTCATGTCTATAAGATGCCAAAATACCCACTTGGGTCAATCAATTCCCCCAAAATATCAGTCTAACCTATAGCTGCAGCACAGAGTAGGCAAAGCAACGTTCTCTCATCAGCCTGCAGTGACTTGCAGTCTGTATGTGGCTAGCGCCCTTCTGTTCTCATCAAGCTGACTCATTAGAACAAAGAAACACATGTTCATATGGACACATACACACATACATACCATGCCATACTACCCTTAGTCTTTGTCTTTCTGGGAGACAGAGGATTGAGAGAGAGAAAACTTGTGCTAGCAGGAGCAATGGGAAGCCCTTGGGACAATTTCTCTTAGGTGCACATTTGCATGAATGTGACTCAGGGTGTAGCTTTGGCCAATATTTGGTCAATTTATAGGCTGAGAGGGAAGGAGCCAGCTAGAATGGGGCTTGGCTACATTAACTGCTCATATGTAAAAATGGCCCCAAATGCATTTGCATGTCTCTGGGCTTTTGTATTTGGCTTTTTGTATATTTTTTTCCATGACTTGCATGTTTTTGTATCCCTGCATACTCACATATGTCTGAGTGTTTGGGTTATGTCTCTGTGTTTTCCCACACACCTGGGTGTACATCTACTCGTACATTTACATCTGTCTCTGAATGCTTGCATGTGTTTGTACATGACCTGTGTATGAACAGGTAGATTTGCCTGTGCCTCTGCGCATATCTCCTTTGGGTTTCTGTATAAGGATGCTATTACATGTATCTGCATGTCTTTAGAGATCAGTAACTCCAATGAGACTTCAGACATCTCTCAAATGCCTGGCAAGCCAAAGGTGAAATCTGATGCTGGAAATGGTTGGGCAGGCCCTCTGCTCAGACTCCCTCTGGCTCAACAACTATTTTCTTCCAAGATGAAGTCTGCAGTCTTCCAAGGGCCCCTTCTGGCTGCCTCTAGCAATCTAGACCTCCACGGTCCCCTCTCAGTCCATTTTTAATGGCCCTAATGAGGAGAGGGGAGTTTCTGGAGGTGAACTGGGATTTTAAGAAAGAAATAAAAAAGGAAACTTCATCCTTTCCTTCCCATTTTCCTCATTTTCCCTTATTAACATTAATCAACCCTGAGCATGAGGCATAGGGAAGGCAGCTGCTCTGCATTTTTAGACCTTTCTCACACTTTAAAAGCTAAAAAAAATGGCTGACATTTTTCAGGTCAGTATGATAATCATATTGTAGTTAGGTTGTTAAAAATGATTTTTATCTTTTAGAGATATTTATTGAATTGTTCACATAAGAAACAATGTGATGTCTGGGGTTTGCTTAAAAGTGGATGAGGAAGTGTTGGGCTCAAACTAGGTGAAATTAGATTGACCATGGGTTGATCCCTGTTAAAGTGAGGTGATGGGTATGTGAATGTTTGATTATATTATTCTCTCTTGATTTTGTTTGGATTTTTCCATAGTATGAAAGAATCACATTCTCACAGACATCTCCTATTCTTTCCCCACTGCACTCTCCATCTGGAGATGTAGCTGAAACTCTCATTATTCCCCCATTATGTGGATGAGGAGGTGGAAGGCCCTCACCAGGTAAGTGATTTGTTTAAGGCAACTGGGAGCAGAAAGCCCTGACTAGAATTCCAACAGCCTGCTTCCCACCTAGGGTTCTTCTCATTGGACTGTGCATAAACATGAACCTCATGCAGTCATAAAATATAGAATTTGTGAATAAATCCCTATCAGATTAATGAAATTACTGAGGCTCCAGTTGCTTGTACATTTGCATGGTGCTTACCTAGACAAGTATATGGACACCCAAGGGTTCCACATTTGCATCCGCAGAGACACATACACACCTCCGTTCACACAGCTATGCGTCTTTCGGTTATACCCTTGTAGATCACTTATTTTGAAAATACAGGAGGTTGTGCATGATGTCCAGGGTAAAAAAAAAAAAAAGGGGATCAGATTGTTATCTCCAGGTGTGCCTGTTCAGTGTGTTCATATGAAGAACCGGGCTATCTGCATACCCCTTGTGAGAATGTACCAACAGAGGATTTGAAAGGAGTAAGTGTCCCTAAAATTAGATCAAGCCCAAGACCACAGACACACAGTGAGTTTTGTAAGGAAGGAAAACCATTGGCAAGCTGGTGCCTTGTGCCTCTCAATAAAACTGCAACTTCACACCCAGGGATACAAGATTTTTTTCCCTTTCATACATAAATATGTTCAGATAACTAAAACCATCACATATACTTCCATAAACAGTGTATGGCACCCAGCTACCTTCATGCATGTGTTATGCAGCCATGTCTTCGGAGGGAAGGTTCCTGCACAGTGAGCACAGGTGCTGGAGTCAGAGGACAGGAGTTCTGATCTCCTATCCACTGCACACTGAGCATGTCATCTTCAGCAAGTCACATCACCCCTCTTTGGCTCAGTTTCCGCTTTGGAAAAACAAGATTGATAGGAATAGCTAAGCTGCCCAGGTCAAACTATGCTAAACATAAAAACTATTTTATCCATAAATCTATATTTTACTCTACATATTCAAAATAAAATAATGAATATCCACCAATAACATGTATAACATATAAATATTTGTATGCATGCATGCCAATCTATTTATCTATCTAATTTAAAATATGGGATAGAAAAAAATGAGTAATTGCCTAAGATAACGCAATTCGAATACAGCCTGAACTAGTGAAATGACGGAGTCTTGGAGTTAGAAGCAACAATCAAGAGCAAAAAAGATGTTCGATATAGTTATTATGAAGTGAGTTCTGCTGGTTGTCTCAGTTGGTTAGATCCGTGGTTCTTAAAGTGCGGCCCAAGGATCCCTGGGGGTCCTGGATATCCTTTCAAGAGTTCTGTGAACTCCTTTCTTTTCCAATATATATCTGCATGAGGCTATGTACTTCATATACTTCAAACATAAACTGTATCATAACAAATTGAAAGGAGAAACAGATATGAGGATCCAATCACTTTCTATTAAGCTAGACATTTAAAAGATATGCTTCAATGTAAAACAATGACATTTTTCTCACTAAATTGTTTTTTAAAATAGTTTTTTCAAAAAAAGTTATGACATCCAATTAAAATTTTTTTAAGAAGTTATGACAACATGCAACAGATTATCATTGTTTTAAAAGACTTTTTTTTTTAAAGTTCCAGTTTTCGTTTCTAGTAAGGTAAATATTGATAGGTATGACCCATATAAAAAGAGCTCTTGGAGATTCTAATAATATTTAAGAGTATAAAGGGGTTCTAAGACCAAAAATTTGTGAACAACCGTCAGAGCCTATAGCTGCTAGGGACAAGAACCTAAGGCAAGACCAAGGCAAGTAGCAAAGCCCAGGTTAGGTTCTGCTCACCCTCAGGCTGCTGCTGTACCCACATCCTCATCAGTGCTCCCTGCCAAACTCAGTCCCAGCCTAAAGCAGTGTCCAAGTTCATCAGAAGCAGAGAAATGGTTCAGAGTGCCCACTCTGGGGTCAGGCAAGTCTGATTGGAGTCCTGGTTCTGCCAATGGGGCATATCATCAGCCTCTTGGGCCTCACTCAGCTTCCCCTTGTGTAAAATAGGGACACAACTTCCTTGCAGTGTTATTATAAGATTCAAATGAAATAAATTTAGCATACCGCCTGGTACATAGTAAGCCCTTAAGAAAATGCCTATTATTGTTAATAATAATAACAGCTAGCACTTACTGAAGCGACTTAGCAGCAGCAGCACTTACTGAAACCTTACTATATGCCAAGCACTCATCTAAGTGCTTTTCATACATTTATCCACTTAATCCCAAGGCAATTAAGAACCCTAGGAGACAGCTACCGTGCAGTTGCTGCTGCTATTGTCCTGGTGGTGGTGGTGGTTTCCCAGGCCCTGCCTATGAGCAGAATAGTGTAGATTGAAGGGTTAGATAAATGTTTGTGGTTTTGATTTAACTTTGACATGTAAGTGAGAGCATTAAGTGAGGAATCTGATCTTCCAGATGTCTCTGACTCCTGCCTTCTTCTTATATAACCACCCCAGGCCTCTGGAGCCAAGTTGTAGGATCAAGAGTGAGTCCTCAGGCCACATGGCCTTCAGGCCAAGGGGCAGGCCTTTTAAAGCAGTGTATGAGGAAGAGAGGACAGCAAAAACCTCTGTCACCAGCAACATCAGTGATAAGTCAAAAAACCTACTTCACAGGTGCTATACTTGGGACGTTATTCTTCTCTATCACTCAGAGCCTCTCCGCACACACGCACACATACACACATGCAGACCTTCAGCAAAATCACCTCCCATGCATTTATAAACAGAAAAAATGAATGTGTTGAGGTCCTTGCCTCATGCTTGTTTTGACGGTGTACCTCTAGGCAAACACGTATGCAGAGAGAAAGGACTGTATGAAATTATAGAGTGCAGAGAGAGACTCTCTCCCCAGTTTTCCCTCTTCCATCCTGACTAATTAGCAAAGATGCTATAACAAAATACAGGCTCTCATCTCCAGTGTCTTTCTTAGATCAGGTTCCCCCAGAGACCATCCTGGCTGGTCTGGGTCTATCCAACCACCTGGAGTGGGTGGCGAGTTCAGTTGCCTCTTATTGTCATGGTAACCGAGTGGCAGAGCAACGGGAGCATGAATCTGGGGCTTTTGGCCAACCACCGATCTACAAAGAGAGAAGAGGGGCAGAATCCCAAGCAGGGCTGAATCTCAAGACAGAGCTGGAAGGAAGGGACGGAGAAGGATTTAATCTTTTCTACTGGTTTTCAACTGTGGGTACTAGGGCAAGGACCTTGGGATTATTCCAGTCTGGTGCTCTGGAATATAACGTGTGTTCTTGCTACAGACAGGTCTAGCAGACAGAGTTCAAGAGTCTTGGGCTGGCATTATCCAGACTAAAATCCAACTGGATTGACTAAGAGGATAAGACAAGCTATTGTTCACCTTGATTAAGTTTACCACCCTCTCCATCAAGCTTTGGAGACCACATATTCCTGGATATGAGTGGAGGCAAGGAGGATGTGAGGCAGTCATTTCTTGGCTTCTTTTTTATTTTTTGGAAGACAGAGAAAAGAGACCCTTCCGTGTGTATAGTATGAACAATGCCTTGGCCTCCTCTGTTAGATTACAGAATTCTGAGGGGTATTGAGGGAAATGCTAATTGCTCAGAAAATGACTTTGCAATCAAGGGAAGGGGCACGGGAAGGTAATAAAGAATGACCAGGTAGAGAGGATTAGAAAAGGCCATCTCCCCTCTATGGTCAGAATATGAAGATATGTTCAAAATCCAGAGTCCAAAAAAAGCCCAGCAGAGAATTGGGGCAATAATCTAAATAATTCAGCACCAAACCCTTCGACTACAGTGCTTATGCCTGAATTTAATGGATAACTGACCCAGTAAGAGAAGAGACTGGTCCCTGGGGGCCAAGACTCAAACTGTGCAATTCCAGGACCCTCTCCAGCTGAGAGAATGAAATGAAAGGGACCGGGGGTTGGGAGGGGTCTCAAGGTTTGGCCTCAAAGGTCTCTGGGCTCTGAGGTAACAGAACAGGCTAGAGGCCAGAGGCCCTCCATTTGGGGGCTTCTTTGCTAGAGAGGGAGGGAGGGGGAAGGAGGGAAAGAGGGGAGGGGGAGGGGCAGGCAGGAACAGATGCTTCCAGATCTAAAGGAATAATTTGAGGGGGAAAGGCAGGATCAAACGGAGGAAGAGGAGGGGGAGGAGGGGAAAAAGGAAAGAGAACAAAGGTGTGGTGGGGATTGGAGCCTCTTTGGTGGAATCCGGGTGAGACGGCTAAGCCAACATCTGCCCTGGGGCTATAAAATCTTGTTCTATTTGCTGCTGGCCCAGGGGCCACTCTGGAGCAGTCAGATCGGTCCCTGAGGTGACCTGGACTGGAAGCTCAGCCAGGAACCTTTGAACCTCAAATGTCCCTCCCAGATTGCCACCCCCTACCTTTTGGTTCCTCTTCTGCATTCTCAAGGGAGGGGAGTTCCAGGAGGAGCACTGGAGCTGGGGGCTGTCCCAGAGGATTATTGGGGGATGAGAGGGCAGAGGAGCAAGAACCAACCGGAGGAAATACGGAACATAGAAAGCAGCAGGGACACTAGGCTTCCTTGAAAATGCTGAGCAGAGACAGACACGGAGGCAGTCACATCCCAAAATGGTTCAAAATTATCAGAAAGACCAAGTCCAAGAAGAGAGGTTTCCAGCTGGGAAGCTCAAATCTCCCCGTCTCCCCTCTGAGTGGAGTCAGGCAGAAGAGGGATGAGGTGGGGTGTGGAGAAGGGCCGGTAAAAGCAGGAACAAACGCCCATGGGGAATAGTCCATACCTCCTCCATTTTCTCCTCTCCCCAGCTCTTCTCTCCTCCTGCTGGAACTCAAGCCCTGTTCTGTAACCTTAATTACCAAGGTCTGTTCCAGCTGAGTGGAAAAACTCCACATGTAGAAAGTTACAAACACTGCATTCCTGCCCAAAGGGACAGAGTCAAAACAGGAGCCAGGCAGTCATGGGAGTGGGGTGACACCTCAGAACAAGAACAAACTGGTTGGGGGCCATCTCCCAAGTGACTCATTTCCACACCCCCATGGATAACCCAGCCCTGTCCCCTGTCCATGGGACTGGAGAAGGTGCCTCCCGTTTTGTAAGAGTCCTAATCCTAACCTGGCATTCAGAGACAAAGGCCAGGGGAGGAGGGAGGCAATTCTTCACAGGATTTGGGCTGAGGTGCGGAGTGGACCCATTCTGGGCCTGAAATTCCTCTGACACAGAAGAGACTGTTGGTTTGATGACCCGGGATTCTTCGGGGTTTGGAAATGTTTCTACTACTGACTGAGATCTCTCCTCTCCATCGGTCCCCACAAAAATCTTGTGAGAGGGTCCCATTTCCTGCTCTTGTGAGTCAGAGAAAACTATCCTTTCCTTTCCAAAGGAAATAAAGTCTCCTTATTTGGTGGTGGGGAGTTGATCGGTCAAAGAGCAACCGAGAGGCCCGCTCCATTTTCCACGAAAAAATGGAAGGTAGAATGGGGGAAGCAAAGTGAGCTTGGGCTCTGAAGGACGAGCCCCGGGAGGTGGAGCGGAGTTCACTGCTCAGTGAACCCGCTTGGCCGGCCACGCAGCCCCCGGCCCCCGCCCCGCGCCCTATTGTCCTCCGTGAGAGCTGGGGGTCGTGACCCAGCTGAAGGCGACACCGCACCCGCAGCAGACTCGGCGTGGAACCCAGAGCAGAAGCCGGGCCGCCGGTCGGCCTCTCGCGGTCTTTGTCGGGCTGGCCCCATTTCGGCTTCTTCCAGACCCTGGCCGCTGCCAGGAGGGGAGCGAGGACCCCCGAATGCAGGCAGCTGCTTTGTGCCCTGTTCTCTTAGGCCCAGCTTCCTGGGAAGCCAGAGGCACCCCCGGGAGCAGGAACCTAGGATTGAGCTGTTTGGCAGAGCCTCCCACATGCTGTGATTTAGGGTTTCTCCGCCCCAAGTTCAAATATACTTCCCTCTCCCAAACTCTGATGCTGCAAAGACAGGGTCAGAAAGGAGTGAGTAGAGGGGCAGTTCTTTGGACTGGACCCATTCCCATCACGGTTGCAGAGTGGATCCTACAGGACCCTACATCTCAGGGAATCTGGCAATTGCTGATGGGGACTGGGAAGTTAAAACAGTCCCTTTAGGTTTATTAGACTATGTGGCCCTACTCTTCCTCAAACATCCTCTGAGACTCTTCCTACCCATCCTTGTCTCCCCTGCCTCCTAATTCATCAGTTAGCTGGGCCTGCAGGCATGGTTGTGGTTGTGGGCTTGGCTTCTGGAAGGACCCTGTTGTTCAAAGAAACTACAGAGCTGACACCAGAGAGAAGAGCAGGAAAATCCTGAGGCGTAGAGGAGAGCCAAGCCAGAGAAGAGGCTCCTGGACCTGGGAGGCAGTGAGCAGACCTCGGTTTCTCTCTGCTCCCCAAGTCCAAAGGGGATCCGAGTTCTGGGAACTGCACAGATTTTAAGGCGGCTGAGAGAGCCCTCCAGGTGTCTGGTTCAAACAGTGCACATTACCCTTTTTAATTCTCAAGAAGCAACTAAAACTTGGATACTCAAAGCTGCCACATGCTGCAGGAGAAAAATTAAACTGGGGCTAGTGAGATGGGATGCAGAAAAAGCATGCAAGGGGGGTGGTCAGTTCCATCAGAAAGACTGGTCACAGGCAAAGACTTTTTTTCCTACTAAATCCCCTAAATGTTTATTTTGGGCCCCTACCCACCCAGATAAATCAAGCTAACAGATTAGGAAGTTCATAAAATTGTATTCTTAGGTAATGATATCCAGAGAGGTAATAAATATTCCCGCTGCGCTGATGGCCGCTGAAGTTGGGGGTTCCTCCATCTCTTTTTCCAAGCCTAAAAAGAATTTCTTGAAAGGGGAACATTTTCATAAAAATTAGCTCTCCAAAGGTGGGGTGCAGATAGAAGCTGTGGAAAACCATGAGAAGTGGCTTTGTGAACCACACTTCCCCAGGACTGGGCAGAAAGCTGAGAAAAAGATGGTAAAATTGCCCCAGCAGGCTTCTCCTCCCCACCATAGCACCCCTTCAGAATCAGTCTCTCTAGTCTTAGAAAAGCAGACAAACCGTGCCTAGCAGAGGGTACCCTGACCCCAAGCTCCGGAGAAACCCTTAACTGTTTGTCTTCCTTAGTGGTCCCCCAAATACACACAGATACATACATCTAACAGCGGGAAGGCGTCCCTGGTTTGCAATCCGCCAAGTCTATGCTCAAAAAAAGCTAATGCACAGATTGCAGAGAAAACTTTGTAGGAAACTTCACACAAGCGGCAGTGAGAGGCCCTCAGACAAGCAAAGTTCCTCAGTCCTTCCCCCACCCCCGCCCCCGCCCCCAGGCTCACTTTCTCCACTCTTAGAGAAAGAGTCTCTTGTCTCCTTTGGGAGACAAGTTTCTTCGTTCCCCAGGTACTCTCCTCGGCTCAGATACTCTAGTTTTTTCCCCAAGCAGAAGTTCACCGCTCCTGATTGGATTTCCCGCCTTCCCTCCCCAAGACGGGGCGTTGAAATAAAAATTGAATGGCAAATAGAGATAGAGTTGAAATTGCTGTGCTCCTTGCCCCCAGAGCATATGAGTGCTAACTACTTACATGTCAAGGGGATTTTTGACCTGTGGGGATCTCCTGGTGCTTGGAGAGAAGGACCTTGGAAGATTGGTGTTGCCGGTTTCACCCCGTCTTCTTTTTACTTAGCCATTGGAGAGACACACACAATACGCTAGCAGGCATTCATGCGCCTTGCCTCTCCCATTACTCGGGGCAAGAAATCCCCAGCCCCACAGAAGCTGTGGCATCCTGTCTGGAGACAGGGGGCTGAGCTAGGGCTGGCTTGGGAGGGTCGGAGCTGGAGGTGGGGGAGAGGTCAGAGGCGCTGCCGAATATAAAGGCGATGGGAGAGAAAATGCTGTGTCCTCCCCATGAACCTGGGCTGTCTTCCCCACCCTCCCCCAGGCTTTCCCCACTGTTCAATCCAACTTCAATAAAAGCCCTGACCCTCAGCTTCCCAGTGAGGCTGTAGCAGCGTCCAGTGGGTCAAGACAGCTAGAGCTAGGGGCTCAGGTTGGCCCCCTACACTGGACATCCCACTCATCTCCGAGAGCCTGATCCCATTCCAGGTGGTCAGGTCCAAGGCAAAGGAGAGTTTTGGGGAAAGAGCAAAGAATGGAACCCACTGGAGGGAAGGCCAGAGGCCAAATTTTTCCAAAACTCAAATACAAGAGGGTTTAGTTTTATTTGTCAAACTATGGATGTCTGATGTTTCTGCTTTTCAGACTGAGATACACAGAGAGTGACTACATGTGGATGTGTGAGAAGAGGAATTTAAAAGGAAGAGGAATTTAAAACAGAAGCTCCTAAAGAAGGAAAAATAAAAGAACTGTCCCAATCCTTTTATACTGCTTTTCTCGAACAAGAGTGTGTACCTTTAGCAAGTTCATCTTAACATATAGAAGATAGTGAATTTCCCTCCCCTGTGTTCATCCCTTCCACTTTAGGGAGGAGAAAGAATATATTCCCCTGAAACCAAGTGAGCAAAGTTAGGAAAAGATTATGAATCTTAATTTCCATTGCCCTGTCTTTCCATCTTAACTTCCTTAAGGGATTGGAAAGACTTCCAGGTCCCCCTCTCACACCTTCCCTTTTCCTAAGAGCAACTAGACCCCCTTTTCCTGCCCCAAAGCCAATTGCATCAAGATGATGGGAGCTACAGTCAGATTTGGCCCCTAATTCACTTGATTACATAAAATCACTCCAGATAATTGTTGGCCCTGCTTCCTCACACTGTGGGCAGCATGTTTTGCTGTCCCCAGGGCACCATTGAGGGAGGGGAAAGTAGACCTACAGGACCCCAGCACACACACACACACACACACACACACACCCAGCAAGTGGTTCAAGAGGAAATAAATCCAAAGCATATCAAACAGCTTTTCATAACTTGGTTCCTCTGTTGCCTTTCACTCCAGAATTTGAGGCGAGAGGACAGCAGTACCCATGGCTTCCCTACTTATCCCAGATCTCTTATTCCTCTCTTTTCTACTTCTGACAGCCCTCCATCCTGATATTTGGATAAACTGTCGGAGAAGCTCACCAACTACCCCTTTACCTTCTCCCAACAAGCAAGCAAAAATTCGAGCAGGCCTTGCTCAGAGCCTGGTCTTCAGGACTAGAATTCTTTGGAGTCTCTGGCTTAAAGTAATCATTCAGGCAATCCAAATCAGTTTTTTGTTTGTTTTAGCCCCCAAGGAAGCAATTTTAAAAAATTTTTCTTACAAGCAGGAAGTCTTGTTCCTCCAATCTTCAAGTCCTATGGAGACCTGGGAGGTTGTAGGAAGAAAGGTGATCCCCCTGCCTCTCCCTGTGTCTTTTCTCAACATCTAGCAGGTCCATGATAAAAGTTGGGGCGGGGGGTGGGGGGGGGGGAGGGTGGCGGGGAGCGGGGAATAAGAGTGCTTCATTATCTCCAGGCATCAGGCTTTGAGGCCTACCCATGCAAGAGGGCCTCCCAGGCCTCTGGCCTCCACTTCACCCTTCTTTCCAAGTCTAAACAAACAGAAAAGCCACCCTGACAGGTCACTTTGCTGCTTTAGAATCACCAGCTCAAAATGTTTCTTCTTTTATGAGAACAGGCATGTTGAGAGGCATCTTCCTAATCCTTCAGCCCCAAAGAACTCCCCAAAGATGAAAACTCTTCTTCGTCCCCACTCCCTAAACTTGCCTTCTAATCTGCAAATTAGGCAGGCCTACTCACCAGAGGGAAGGCAGAAGAGAGGAGAGAGGAAGAGACAAAGAAGGCACCAGCTTAACTCTAGAAAAGTGAGACCCCCCAGGAGAGTCTGGCCCCTACAGACTCAGGGAGGGAGTGCCCTACTCTTCCACATCCCCTCTTCTGACATCCTCTGCCTCAAACCTATTGCTGGATCTTCTAAGGACCTTGGGAAACTGGAGTTGAGAGTTAAGATTTGTGTATTTGCTTAGAGTAAACTTCAGCAACTCTAGAGAGAAGGTGGGATGTTACCAGGCCAGAAGGAGAAGGGGGAGAAAAAGAAACCATCAGACACTGACGTAAAACTAATTCACATCCACTGGTTTATTATTGATCACGGGGCATTTCACATCGACACTAAAATTCTTTATTGCAAGTTTTACAATAATCAAGTAAATTCAGTCCAAAAACACAATAACCACGATGGGGGGTGGGGTGGGGTGTTCTACCTATAGACTGCCTCTCTGAACTGAAAGTTCATTTTTATTTTCTTTTGGCTCCTCAAACTGAACAGCTCTGAGAGGCTCTCCAGATGCATTTAGCTTTGTCTGCTGTCTTCCCCCTTCTCCTCCCAGCTCCCCCCAACAATAATACAAAAGAACTTCATAGCTTTGTTCTCCTTAAAATGACTTCCCCCTCACTAACCTCCCCTGGTGCATTTTCAATGCAAAGGGCCTAAGGAAAGAGGGGGGAAGGAGGAGGAGGAGGAGTACTGGCTTAAAAATCTTTTTCCTTTTTTCTTTTCCTCATTTCCCCTGAAATGCACCCAAACCAGACCATCACACCTTGCAATATATAATTTTTGCAGTTTTTTTTCCCTTAAAAAATAAATAACCCCCCAAAATGGCCTTAAAAAAAACAATAACAAAAAACCAGCAGGTACCATGCTAAGACAACATCACATGCTTAAAAGGGTCCTTAACAGTGGAAAGATGAGAAGGGCAGGGGGCTTGTTTATCTGTTTTGTCTGTTTGGAACTGACAAGGGGGAAGGTGGGAGGAAGAGAGAAAAGAACCAAAATATATATATATATTAAATTCTATAAATAAGAGTCAATTTGTGTGTGAGGGGAGGATGGGGGGCCTGGGATAGGGGCAGGGTGTGAGTTATGTTTTATAACCTGGTAATGTCCTCTGCCCGTTGCTGCTCCGGCGGCGTGGCGCTCTGGGAGTGGTCTTCAGAAGTGCCCGGGGTGGCTGCGGAGAGGGTGCTGGGCGCAGCGCCGGCCGGGGGCGCTGACCTGACTTTGGTGTTGGGAAGTCGGTGGTCCTTCTTCCATTTCATGCGACGGTTTTGGAACCAGATTTTGATCTGCCTCTCAGAGAGGCACAGCGAGTGGGCGATCTCGATCCTTCTCCTTCGGGTCAGGTAGCGATTGTAATGAAACTCTTTCTCTAATTCCAGGACTTGCTGCCGGGTGTAGGCTGTCCTCGAGCGCTTGGGTTCCCCTCCGTTATAATTGGGGTTCACTGAGGGGAGGGGGGAAAGCAAATAGTGGGGTTCAAAGGCAGCAGGCTCCCCGCCCCCCACCCTCACCCCATCCTCAGCTCTGTTGAAACAGGAGGAGGGGGTGATGGAAATAAAGTCATCAAGCTAAATGGGTTATAAAGAAGTTGAAGGGAGCTGGAGACTTTGTAGTGTAATAAGAGGGGAATCCTCATTGTAACGACACTGAATTATTTATGCGCCCTTAGAAAGCGAGCATAGTTTTCACACATACATAACAGATCGTAGCACATGGCTCGGACTGCCCAGAGTAGCTAAGCCATAAAATTTATGGGGGATGTAATTACCCATTCTCGCTCGTAAATCCAGTTCAATTGTGCTAACCCAGAGTCGCTCCTGGAGAGAGAGGGGGAAGGAGAGAAAGGAGGACGGGGCCGGCGGGGGCCGAGGAGGGTGGGGAGCGCCGGGGAAGAGGGGAGGGGGAGAGCAAAAAGCAAAGTTGCCTACCCGTGCTAACGTGGATTTTTTTCATCCATGGGTAGACTATGGGTTGCTTGCTGGCGGCGCTGGAGGGATGGTCAGGGGCTGGCTGGCTGCAGGCTGGCGGGGCTGGGGACGGGGAGGCGGAGGCGCCTGAGAGAGGCGCCGGCTCGCAGAGCGGCTGTGATTTCTCGGGGTGGTGGTGGCCCGCCTGGGCTGGCCCGTGGCCTCGCGAATTGCCTGGCCCCTGGAGACTGGTGCAGCTATACTGGCGCTCAGGGTAGCTAGGGCGCGGAGGCGGTGGTGGGTACAGCTCCTGGTGGTGATGCTGGAATCCCGATTCCCTGGTCCGGCCGTAATATTCCGGACTGTGTTCAGGGATGTAGCTATTTTGCGAATATTCTTCGCATGGAGGAAATTTCGGATCGATGTAGTTAGAGTCCATCAAATACGAGCTCATGATCATTAATTTCTGGAGTGGAAAATAATTTTTCTCGCTTTGTCGTTTTTCTGCTCCATAAAGCCCTCCTACTAGCTAGCGACCCTGTAAAGTTACTTTCACCATGTGACTCCGCCGGCCAATCACACGGAGCAACCCAGTCCCCGGATAAGGAACCGAATCGCTTTATTCAAAATGTATCCAATTTTTTTTGTGTGTGGTGGTGGTGGTGGTGCTGGGGGGTGGTGGTGGTGATGATGTGGGGTTAGCTGGCAGGGGCTGGGGTGCCCCCAGTACACACCCCTCCGACTGACAACGCTCCCCTGCCAAAGGAGATGGGAAGCCCCCAGCTCCTTTCCAAAGCCTGGGCATTGGGAGGCTGTTGGGAGGCTGTGATTCAGCCCCCTCCCAGAGTCTCCCGTTGGACCTCCGGTGTACCCTTCGGGCCTCGGCTCCCGAGCTTTTCCAGAGATCCCCATTCATGGCGATCCTGTCTCAATCTGTGTAGGTCACGGGGCAGCGCCCCTCTTTCGCAGGAAGAGGAAGTTGAATGAGGACTGGAGTGGCGGTTGGATGGGGAGGGGCCCAGGCTGAGCCCAGGAGGCTGGTGAGCCTGTGGTACCCCCTCATCCAAGGAGACCAGAGTCCAGCCCTCTTCTCCATACACACTCACCCAACCCTCTGGCCAGGGGGCCGGCGAGGCAGGGTCCCAGCTGGACCAGGCAGGTAGAGGCAGCGGGATGCAAATGATTCTGACGTCATTTCTGGAGGTCTGGGGGTTGAGCCCCCGCTGAAGAGAGACAGGAAGTGGTTGGCAAAAGCATAGTTCAGAAGCCTTGCCCTCCCCAAGTGCCCACTGACCCTCCCTGCCCAGCCCAGAGCAGAGGATCTCTTCCGCTGGCAGTTGTTTCTGCTCTCCATTCTGCCTGGCCTGCCGCTTTCTGACAACTACCTCCAAGGCCGGTTCCCGAGGACTTGGGGCAAGGAGGAGAGCACTCTGCCAGGGGCCAGTCCCCTGGGATGGTGCCCAGCCAAGGCCCTGGGAGCTCTTCCTTCTCCATCCCCACAGAGGGCAGACCTAGCTAGGAGGAAGGCCTGCGTGAGTAGAGCCTGCTTCCGGCCAGGGACTGTATCCATGTAACACATGTGTTTACATGTAAACACGCATCCCCAAGGGTCAGCTCCAGGCTGCCTTCCAAAAGCTGAGGGGTGAGCTCACGAAGCTGGGGAGGCTGGGCGGGACTTGGGGGTCTCCAGTCCATTCCTGCGCCCTCCCCTCTCTCTTGCCACCCACCCACAGGAATAGCCTTGATGGGGTGGCAGGGCCATGGAGGAGGGAGGGGGCAAGAAGAGCTGCTTTCTGACACCCCCCCCCCCCAGCTAGGGGTGGCCACGTCATGCCACCAATTCTAATTAACTGATCCCATAACTCAGAGTTGGTGGGGGTGGCAGAAGGGAGAGCCCAGGGAGGGAGCTGGGTCCCCTTGTTGCACTTGATAACAATTATAGTTTAAAATCATAGCTTGCCGGGGCTCGGCTATATTTTACTTGATAACAATAAAAGTGACACATAAAGTTAACTGTTTATGTTTTATTTATTAGACTAAATCTGCCAGCGGTGGTAGGAGCGCTTGCCTCGTCGCTACAGCTTTTATAGGGCTGTAAAACGTCATAAATCAGTCTCGCGGAATCGCCCGCACTCTTTGTGTCGGCGGCGGTGCAGGGCTGGCGGCCGCTGGCTGCCTGCTCCCTCCTTTCCACGAAAAGTCGTAATGTGATTTTTTTCCCCTCTGATTTTATTATTATGATCGCCGCTGTGATTAGTCAATCTACCTTTAATTCGCCGCCCTACGCTGCCTCCTCCCAGCCCAGCCTGGTTGACACTTGAATAAGTACCTTTTAAAACGGCATAACAACTATTTGAGGGTTTAATTAGAACATCTGCAATTAAGGGAATGAGGAGGGGAAAGGGAAAAAAATAAAACCGTTGCGAGAGGGAGGCTGAAGGCAGGAGATTCCCAACCTGTCTCTCACCACCTTTGGGATGCCAGAGAGGGTTCTCACTTCCAAATTAGGGCTCACTTTGAGGCTGGAGAGCTGGGCCACAGCAGATGCCCCAAAGGACTGATTCCCTCTGCCTGGGCCCGTGACCACCTTTCTTCCTGCCATGTTCAAGCCCCCTACCGTCACCCTAGGCTCACCAAGAGCCAGTGCTTGGGAGTCCCTGGAAACCTCTTGCCCAGAGGTCAGTGCCCACTTGCTGCCACTAGATGGGTGAGAGAACCGGAATTCCCTGGAGGCTGACCACCTCTTAGAGGCGATTCTCAAATTTCCAAAGTTGGTTGAGAACTCCTGCCCACTCTTATCCGGGACCCTCTGCGTGTGAAGATTGGCTGGTTTGGTTGGAAGAGGAGCTTGAGACTGTGAGAAGGTGAAGGCTGCTGCTTAGTTGGTTTATTATTGGTGCTGGGGGGTGGGTTAATTACAAGTTGTTAGAAGTGCCAAAGGGAAACCAATGCTGACTGCTGTCCTACAGAAAAATTCTGAACCCAGCCCCAGCCCCCCACCTGGGGAGAGGCAGAACTCCAAGAGCTCAGGTAGGGTGGGGGAAAGGTTGCTGAAGGAGAAAGCCTTCCAGCCCCACCCCCATCCTCCCTTCTAGGCCTGCACCTGGATCAGGCTGCCCCACCCTATGCTGGCCAGGAATAGTCTCACCTCCACCTGGCTCCCCTCCTCCCAGCCCTCACTGTCACCTTCTACCAGCCCTGCCCCCGCCTCAACTTGCTTTTCTTCCTTCTTTTCACCCTCTTGGGCTTGCTAAGAAGTACTTTCCAAGGCACGGCCCATCTTACACCCCCACTCCCCAGGATTCTGAGCTCCTGCAGGTGGGTCGAGGGAAGGGGAGCACGAAACCCACTTTGGGCCAGTGCGTGTAGTCAGATCCAAGAGAGTTCAGATGCCCTCAACTGAATGCCAAGTCCATGTGCATTCATACTATTAATATTTATTGATGTATTAAGTGCCTCCTTATGCAGCCATAAATACATGGAGTTTTCTTTCCAGGTTTGCACAGCTAATTTGACATTCGGACCCAGAAAGTAAAATCTGGGAGATTTCCCCAAATTTGTCCACATGCATCTACATCATTTACCAAAAAAACTCTCTTTGGGCTCCTATATCTCAGTAGCAAGAAAGTCGCCTATCACATGAAGAAAACAGCAAGCCAGAGTCCGCTACACAGACACACACATACAAACATTTTCACCTGGATATTATTGCGAGCATAGAAATAAGATCCCTTCTGAGGGCTCCTGTACTTAGCGTTAGCTTAATGGGTTGGGGGGGCACTAAAGCGGCTCTTGTCCGTGATGAATCCTTGTATCTCCTTTTGTGTTTTGCCCTCCTGCCTCATCAGCCCAGGGATCTCCAACCCCTGCTCTGCCCTCTACCTCTCTCAGCCCCAATTTTATTTTTTTTTATTTTTTCTGATCACCTTTTGCCAGCCTCCAAACAATCACTCTCTGAATGCTACCCGCATCCGCCCCCCCCCCACCCCATATTCTTTCTAAATCTCGATCTGGTTTCTCTTTCGGAAACGTGTTTTAGTACAAAGCGCTTCCCTTCTGACACCGCTGAAGAAAAATATGTGTCCATTGTGTGCGAGGCCTTATTGTGCCCGCATTACCATACTGACCGTTGGATAACCCATATTCCTCCCCTCCCCAGTAACAAGCTGCCGGCTGAGAGACCTCAGCGACTCCACTGATTCTCTGCTGCATTAAAATCTCACCTCTCAGACTCCCTGGATTTTCCTAGGGAGAAAAATAGTGAGAGCCAACTCAGGATTTGGCGGGCAAAGAGAGGGAAAATAAGGTGTCATTCCTTTCCCCACTCTCAGAAGGACAGGATGTGACTGTGCGCGCGCGCGTGTGTATATGGTTTTTGTTGTTGTTTTAGAGATTAAACATTGCAACATGTCTCTTTCCTCTTCCTCAAATAAATTTGACTTTTAGATGGTATACCATCAAGTAATTCATTCCATTTTTTATTTTTTTTCTCCAAGCAACTTGCAAACCCCAAAATAAAGGAAGGCTCCCATTTTCCCCGCTGTGTGTGTATATGTATATATGTATGTGTTTTGTCCCCTTCTAATGCCAGCAGGCAGGGCTAATGTATGCAAAAGAATATGCAAATGCTTAATTGATTTTTTCTTAAATCTCTTGTCAGTAAAAGTAATGAATTGGTCTAAAATGATTTTAATAACCCAGACGTGTCACCAGAAAATACTCAACCTTTTTTTTCTCCTGGAATCGCTTATAGTCTCAAAAAAAAAAAGCAATCATGGAATGTTAATTTGCCCCCCTTTAAAATATTAAAGATGAATTTCTCCTGTTTGTTCGGAGACCATAAGCAGGGTCCTCTCGTGAATTTCCCCCTCCTTGCTTTGCCTTCCTTGGAATTCAATTTTCCTCAAATCTCATTTAAAGTGGCTTTTTAAAAAGTGGCCGCATTTTAATATTGGTTAGACAGAGTGACCTGCATTTCACCTCGGGTGTTTGACTTGTTCCAATAGGTCACTGCCATGGGGTTATTGATGGGGAAACTCCATTGAAATTTGTCTCTTCGCAAATGGCCTTTAGATCTTCCAGTGAGTTCAATAACTAGTTATAATGTGGAAGGGGAAAAATGAAGGCCCTGGGCTAACGAATTTGATGTTTCATTTTTATGCTGGAGAAATTGTTAGTTAGAGGTTGGGTTCCCCATCCTCTTCTTTGCTCATCCTGGCCTCACTGACCCCTGCTCCCCACTCTCGTCCAAGGCTGCAGGATTATATCCTCTTTAAAACTAGGGTGGGGGTGTCCCTTTCTCCCCTTGATGAAAGCTTTAATTCTTATTTTTGTTGTTGTTATTGAAAAATTCTGACAGTGCTGCAAGAAGCTTGCGCTGCTGAGTATTTCTAACTTGAACTTTCCTGTTAGAGGGGGGTGAAAGGACTTTTACTTTTAAAGCACTCTAAATGTGGTTTTGAAAGATTTAGGAATTAGGCTGGCTTAGGGTAGCTTCCAGAGAGCTGACCTGGTGCTCCCAGAATTAAGAAGCCGATAGGAAGGTGGGATTCCTTTTGGGGTTGATGAGGGCATCTCAAAATACTCTAATCTGTTCTTGGCCTCTGAGCTTCCAGGGACTCATGGGTTGAGGCACCCTGGACCAGGGAAGGCAGAGACAAGGATAGAGGGAGAATTCCATGGAGCAGGCAAGAGAATCCTGGGTCTCCTCCAGAGTCAGAAACAGAATTCATTAGTGGGGACTTGGCCCAGGAACTGCTTGCTGAACTTCATAAGAAGGGTGCCTGGCAAAAGCCCAGTGCCCCCAAATGATGCGTTTTACTGGAGAGAGCAGAGGGGAAATTATTGGGGTGGGTGATGAAGATTTTACAAGGTGTCCCCTTTTTTCCTGGAGTTCTTAAGGAGTGGGGGAGGAAAGGGCAGGGAAAGGGAGGAAAGGTCTTCATTTTATTCTCCCCAATTACAGCTAGGTCGGAGAGCCAGTGACTTCTCCAGAGAAGCCTCTGTGAGAAAGGGCTGTGGAGAGCTCTTCTTTCAGGCTGACCCAGCCATACCCAATCATTACCATCATTAACCTCAATAATAACAAGAACATCATTTCTTCACAAACAGAGCTCCCTGTGTGCCTTCTTTCCTTCCTCCAGAAACTGTTCCCTTTCCTTCTCTGGGGTCCCTGGGGCCCCTAAGGGATCCAGTTAGCTCAGGCCCAAGTTTCCCCTTGATAAGCCTACCCACATCCCTTCCAAGCCTCCCTCCTTAGATAAGAGTCATTGCAAAGGCAAGCCTGGATTCCCAGGCGGGGGGAATCCAGACCAAGGGGAACATGTAAGTGCCTGAAACTAGGGTACCACCTTCCTCTATCCCCTTAAACCCGGAGGCCATGTCTTGGTGCCACCTGCACTCTCAGACAAACCTGCCTGGACAGATTCGGGCACTCCTGGGATCTGGGGAGCCGTCTTTCACTGCGTGCCGCAACCCCATAAAAAATGAGGGAGCCCGGAAAGGCCCATCGGTCGGTTTCAGGATCCGGCCTGGAGGAGGACACACAGCCTGCTCTCCCCAGACGAGCAGGAATCAATAGCGATCTGTGATAAACCTTCCCGCAGCCCCTCGCGCTCCGGGCCGTGGCGGGCGAGCCCCATCCCCGGGCCACTCACCCGCCTCGGCCCATACCTTGGCCGCCTCCTCGGAACCCGGGACCCCCAACCTCTGGCCTCGCCCTCTCCCCGTTTTAATTACGTGATTGATTTTCGCTTTGGCCGCGCCGGGACGCCTCTACCTTCAGACTGTTTAAATTTTTCGGCTCCCTTTTTGCATTTCCGAGTCCTCTTGAAGGGCCGTCATTTAGAGACTGGCCCTCGGGCTGCTGGGTCGGGGCTGGGCTGCGGCCTCGCTCTACACTCCAACGAAATGGTCTTCCGGGGCTGGGCGGCGCAGCCCGCTGTGCAGCCGGGCCACCGCGCGGGGCTCCCACACTGCGCTCCTGCCCATCCGCTCTGCTGAATTATTTTGTGCTCCATTATTCTCTGATAGAAAAATATTCCGGGTTGGAGTGAGCACTCCACGCCTGGGCTCGGAGCCGGGCCGCTCAGCTTTTTTGTCTCTTCACCGACATGAAGTATGTGTGTCTGGGAAGGTCAGGATGGAGACCCGAGGAAGCGCGATGCCCAGGCTGCAGGCTCGGCGGGGAACTCCAGCCGCTCCCCCCAAAGACCTGGCCCCGCTGGCGGCCCAGAAGCGCCGGAGAAGCGGATTCGGCTGCAACTTTCCGCCACTCGGCCCGCGTGGAACCGCAGGGCCGGCGACCCCCAGCCCGCAGTGGGCTGTTGGGTCTGATTTTCTCCCCACCCCCAGACAGAGGCCCCAGCACTCCGGCAGCCCCAGCGGGCACCCGAGCGGCCTCTGGGAGGAGGCACCCGGGTCGGCAACACGCGGGTCATCCCTACACCGGAGTGACCGAAGGTGAGGCGAAGAAAGGGAAAAAGGGGAGGCATTTTCACGGATGGGAAGACTAGATTTGGGGTGGGGAGAGGACGGGGAAGACGCGAAAACTTAAAAAGGAGCCCCTTCTCCCACCGTGGCTGACTTTCCCTGTCTCTCCTCCTCCGAACAAAAAAAGAAAAGAAACCCTCCTTTTTCCTCCCTAAACTGCTGGTCTCCTGCTTAATCTCTCATCTATTTACAAGTAATAAACACTTCTCTGATTATTCTCCCATGTCCTGTTCATTCTTTGATCTTTTCCAACGAGGCAAACTATGAGTTACTATTAGCCCTATTTTATGATTCTGTTTTTCCCTCAGGCAGAGGAGGGAGTTGGGAATGTCTTTCTCACTGGGGAAGAAGTTCAGGGAAACTTGAGTTGATCATAACCTTCTCCCCTGTCCCCCACAACCTGCAACATCCCAATCCTTGCTCCCCCAGCCCCCCTTCCCCCGCGGCAATGTTGCCGGGTAAATAAGAGTCCGCCTGCCTGGCTATTAGGATTCTGGAGACGTTGGCATCTGTAGCAATCATTAGTCAAAGCCGCGGAAGCCGAAGGAGCCGAGGAGTTGGACAGAAAAAATCTTGGAAATGATATACAGGAGCCGCGGAGGCATCAATCCCCGGCCGATAAGAGCTCGGCTGCCGGGAGTGAGGCAGCCGCTTAATTGGGCCCTGGGCACCAAGAACAATTGGGGAGGAGGCATTTATGGGTAGGGCAGTGACCCTCGCACTATTTGGGCACCCTCCAAAAATAGGGGGAGACTTGAACATCTTTCCCCAAATTTCAAAGGCCCAGTTGTGTTGGGGAGACTCATGCTTCCCTCCCTCAACCTCTCCACCCTGGGAGCCAAGAGTAGCATAGTCCTAGGACTCTTCCCTCTTCTCTCCCTTCTTAGCAGCTGTTCTGGGAGGTCCTGCAGGTTGGGGAGACTGGGCTGGGATTTCAAGTCACAGGGAAAGCCTGGAGAGGGCTGTGGTCCCTAGAGCAGGTTTTTAGGAGGCAACTAACTCCTTTGGACTCTCTTTAGTGGGAACCTTGAAGACAGCAACAGAATCACTCTCTTTAATAAGCAAAACAGCCAGAAAGATATTTGTTCCCTATCCCCAATAAAGACACTCACCTGACGTCTTTATTGACACAGAGATAGACAGAGAGATGAATTAAGTTTATATCCTTCTGGAGGGAGATCTATGCCCCTACATATAGATACATGTATTATGGAACCATCTCTAAACATACTTTCAAATATTTAAGTTTGCAGCAAAACTGCAAAGACTATAAAGATCTCCAAATATGTAGCTTCAATATGTAGCTATTTTATGAGTTGGGGCTTTTGCATAAATCTAGATAAATTTTTCAAAATAGAGATTGAGCAACACACTCAGAGTCTTTTTCCAACCAAGGGGAAAGAAAAAGCTCACCAAATATTCATCCAGATATTTAGGGAGTGCTGTACCAATACATCCCAGCCTATACATCCAGCACTATAGAGAGATTGGTAATGTGCACACAGAAATCTGACAGAGGACTGTTATGTTCACTGTGGATCTATAAATCTAAAGATCTATAAATCTGCATTTAAATATGGAGTAGAGAGAGATGGAAAACATACATCCTATTATACACGGAGCGATCTATAAATATATTTTCCCGTATACAGCTATGGAAGTGCTCAGCTTTCTATAAAGGCAGTGTATTTGCATCAAGCCTTAGGAATGAGGGAGATTCTCTGATGGTTGTGGGTTTGGGATGCCCCAACCCAGACTTCTCTGGGAAATGAAGGAGAGTAAACTGGAGCCTGTGCAAGTAAGTGCTAAGAGGGCCCAGGAATTCATATAATCTATGGCGTCATTTCCAGCATATGGGGCATTTCTCTGGCTATGGATAGGAGCCCTGATGTCTGGGCCTGAAAGCATCCTAACTTGTAGCCTGAACTGAGACAGAGATAGAAGCCTCTTTACTTCTTTTCCCTTTAGCTCCCTAGCCCAAAGCTGGCAGAGGGACCCTTGAGAAGCAGGGGTGTCTTTAGGAGGGAAAGGGTCATTAACATTACAAAATGGAGCCATTTAGGTAAAATGCTTTTTTTTTTTTTTTTTTTTTTTTGCTACAGTTCAGTTAGTAAGGAGGCTGTGGGCTTTCACTCACACCCCAGCATGCATCTTAATTACATAAATCCCAGTCACTGACTGCAGAGAATTTCCTCCATTCATATAATGCTAGATGATGCCTCAGTCCCATCCCCTCTCTTCATGAGCTCTCTCTTACACACCCAAAGTCCCACCTTGTCAAGAAGGGGTTTGGGGCTCAGGAAATGCATCACAGGGAGACGGCAGCCCCACAAGAGAGTAGTGCCCCCAGGAGTCATTGTATCTACCACCAGACTCAGAAGCTGATTACCTTCCATGTTACTTGTTTTTTAACTGAGGGGTTGGGGGAACCAAAGTCTGCATGAGCAAAAGAAAATGAAAGATGGTATGATTTTTAAATCTGGAATTTTAAGGAGAACTATGGCCATACCACCCAGAACATGCCGAATTTAGAGGGGTCAAATCACCAGTGAGCCCTTTTCATATTGGAGGCAGAGGATCTGGGGCCCCTGGACTTGCTTTGATTTTTCTGCTTTGGTTTACTGGGGAAAGAGAAGTAAGAAGGGCCCCAGGTGGGCTTGGGGAAGTGCAATCCAATCTAGTTGGCCAGTTTGGAGGAGAGTGATTTACAAAGCAAAAGCTCAAATGCTACTTCCTGAGAAGTCACCAGATCAAAACAACCTCCTCTAGGTTTTATGACCCACCACTACTCCCAACAGGAAAAGCACCCTCAATAAAGCCTCAGCCCACATCCCCATCCTCCACCCAGAGGAGGGGGAGAGACACAATCCAAAATGAGGGACCTGACCCTTACTCTCTTCATTCACACACACACACACACATGCTGGGTTTTCCAGCCAGAAAATTAACTTTTTAAAGAAGCATTTTATAGACAAGAATTTTCTCTACTATCTGAGCAAAGAAGCAGCCCTGAGATATTTGGAGTTTGAGCCTGAAGAGTGGATTTGATCAGATAAGGATCTGGCCTCATGGTCCCACACTGCCTTCCAACCCTCCTACAACTCAACAGGCCAACAGGACACTAAAGATCACCGAGAGCCTGGCTGCCACCCTCTGTGGGGGCTGCTCCAGGGGTTTGGTTTTCCAGGGAAGCAGAAAGGAAGAAACTCAACAGTTGCTTGGGGCTTGAGGGCATGAGTGTGGAGGGGGAGGACAAATGGTCTTCAGGCTGGGCTGATGGGAAGAATAGAGCAGGACAAGGACTGGGAAGTTAGTTTAAGGCTGGTTTACTGTGTCCCGCCTGGGCTTCTGACCTCTTTAATACCATACTTGGCCACATACATATACTTTTGTGTGTGATGTTCTGGGCTGGGGGCTGGGAGAAGTGGGAATCTTTCAAGGGCAGAACCTAGCCTCCTCTAACTCTGTCAGAGCTGTGACACATGCAGAACTAAAGAGATCCCAGGGAATTAAGCCCACACATTCCACCATCCCATCCCCCAATATGGGGCTGCACATCATGGCAGAGCTTTCTCTGTGTTTGAGTCAGCTGTAGAGAAGTGGCCTCCTTCCTGTACTTGCTCCTCAGCATACCCAGAGCCTTCTGGTCAACCTTTCATTGTAGCTTCTAAGGCCTGGTCATCAGAAGCTGAACAAGGTTCTAGACAGCCCAACTTTCCCAAGTCCTAAATTTCATTTCCCTCCCACTCCCCACACAGTGGATCTTCCTAGCAGTGGAAGAAGAAAATGGATCCCAGAGTTCTTCTGTAGGACTCAAGGACAAAGAGATCTCTATTACTTCAGCTCCTCAGTCCAGACTCCTTGGGCTCCTGGGGCCCTATCAAAGCAGTGAAGGGAAGTACTAGAACAGGTACACCATTGAGGTTTACAAAGACCTAGTAAAAAGGATGAGATATTCCTGGCTCTCTAACAGCTAGCCTCTTCTTTAAATTGAATCTCAGAAAGCCAAAGAGCCCTAGCTTGGGGGGTCTTGAATCCAGATTCTCTCCCTTCTCCACAGCTAAGGGCTCCAGGGTCTACAATCCCACTGAGGAGGAGGCTCAGAACAGTGCTTGTCTCTTCAGGAAAAGAAAGCACAGAACTGAAGCCCTGGACAATGATGTTTCCGCTGAGAAACTCAACCCAAAGTAATTACACAAAGAGAGGGAGAGGCAAAGAGACAGATAAAGTTGACCTGGATATTAGGAGGGGCTGAGGCAATAAAAGCTCTCTTCCAGTGCCTGCTTAGAAGGAGCCAGCCACACCTCTCCCCTCTTCTTGCCTTAGTTTCATGGAATCTGGAAACTCCAGCATGAGATATCCACACTAGAGGTGAGGATTGGTCTTAGACAAGATTACCATACCATCTACCAGGGAAAAATAAGTTTGTGTGCTCTAATTCTAGTTCATGAAAGAAGTCAGTAGAATGGTGGGATTGAAGGTAACTTGGGAAGTGAGGGCCCAGTGGTTTCTGAGAAGAGCTGCCCTCCCTCTGGCTTTTCATTCTAATCCTTCCCACCTGGCCTGTGGCATTGTCCCCAAATCAGCCCCACCTAGAAAGCAAACTACCACCACGGAGATGCTGACAAAGCCCAGCTCAAACTGGGCTATCCCTTGACACCCCCAGAGGAGGGCTTGGATGTCTGGGGACACCACCCATCAGAACTCCTGCTGCTCAGTCAGCTCAAAGAGGGCCGGAGATCAGCAGGGAGAAGGGGAGGTTGCTGGGGGGGCGGGGGGGCTGGGGGGGGTGGCTGGGGTGGGGTGGAACTCAATCAGAAAATTAACCCTGCAACAAAGCCCTGGAGACTGAGGGATGGGGGATGAAATGCCTGGGTCTGGACCTGAAAAGCAAGTCAGTTGGCTCAGGGCCCAGTCCAAGTGTTCAGGAGACACACGCACTCCTGCCATACACGCACACTGTCTGCACCATCAGCTGTTTTGCTCAGAAATAGTTTATCACCCATTGCTTATTCTGACCTGACCCATGTAAATATAAACACTAAAACCCACATCTTCAGTGGCTGTGTCCTTTGATAGCCATTGGCCAGGATAAAGCAGCAGCAGTGGCATATCTTGTTAAAAGAATGGAAAGGAAGGGGACTTAAATCCATCAACTGTTTCATATGAGAGCAGTGAGGCAAGGGTCCTGGTTTTCTGTGCTGATTCCCTTTTCCAGACTTGAAGTTACTCAACAAACTAAAGGTACCAAACACAACTTTCAAAAAGTCTCCACTTTTGCTGCCTTCCCCAACCATGCCAGAGGCGCTTTGATAAAGCTAGTGACTTCTGGAGCATTTCCAGGAAGAAAATTGAAAGAGATCGCTTCTAGTCACTCCACCTGTGCTCAAGAGGATCGGAAGAGAATAAAAACGAAAAGGTGTGCAAAGTAAGTATATAGGGAATAATCACAGAATTTGAATTCAGGGCTGGAGTTTGCATCCACACCCACTGTACAGCCTAATTGAAAGGGCATATCTGTAAAGTGCAGGGAATTGGGTAAGATCACACAGGAGAACATGGAGTAATGCAGAGGATGCCCATACAACTTCCAGTCCCAGTACAATTGAGATTGACCTCGAAATACAACTTTGATAGAACTAGAGGACAAAAGCCGCAGACTCCTGAGAGCTGGGTAAGGGACAGAGGGAAGGGGCTAGAATATTCTCAGCATCACTTATTCCCTTCACATCATAGAGAGGGAGGACCCAGAAACTAAAGAGGGTGGTGGGGAGGGAGGAGGAAGAAGAAAGCAGGGAAGGGTGAGACCTTTTTGGCTGATTGGTTAGTGGAGGCCATGTGACCCTGCTTAGCACATTTCTGATTGGTTGCTTGACCTCTTCTAGGGTTAAAGACCTAGAAACAAAATTAAAAGCTTTCCAGGTTAGTTGGGGCACCTGATGGACTGCCCATCCCCCTACTCTAGAGAAACCTAATTCCAGTGTGGGGGAGGGGTGGGAGAACCAAAAATTTCAAGACCTGTTGTACTACTACTACTTCCCTTTATATTAGTCCTACAAAACAAAAGAAGAAAAAAAAACCGCTCTGGCAAATTATTTGAGAGGAAGGAGGGTCTATTAAGGGGTGATATTTACATGGAACTTTTGAGCCTAAGAAACAGGAAAAGAAGACGAGGAAGTTATAGAAACCCTCCAAGAAATGCTATGTAAGTCTGTAAAACAGAAACACGCTCACCCTGCTACACAGAGCTGAGAGAACTAGGCCTGCGATCTCGCCAGGAGTGGGGGAAGGTGGTGAGTCTTGCCTGGGTGTGGAACTTTGGCCCTGCTTAAATTCTTTATTGAAGACCATTAGATTTGCTCCCTGAAGTACTAGGGAGGCCAGAGGGAGGGGAAGAGTCAAGTTATAGACCAAGGGAAACTCCCATCTCCCTGCTGCTTGAATGGAAAGTTTCCAGAAACTCTCCAAATTGGACTAGTGGGGAGGAGGAGAAGGGAGGAGGGCCCATAAAGAACAGGAAAGTTAATTCTCCTCTGGGCCACTGGAAGGAGTCCGTTGGGATCCTGCCACTTTCCCGGAACATAAAGGTGTGGGAGGCTGGTGGGGCAGGTGGGTTGTGAGGGACTGAGGACCCAGAGGGGAGGCTTCTGGACTTTTCCACCAGGGTGCCTGTGCTCCTCACACAGGCAACAGTCCCCTGAGGGATGCGGCTCCAGCTCTGACGCCCAGTGCCCAGTGTCTTTGGGTCTCTGTCCCCCCTCACCCTGCCAGAGTCTGCCTGGACTCCCTGCCTCTGCTTGATTGCCTGCTTCTGCCTCAGTCTCTTGGGCGGCAGGGGCTCAGTAGCAGTGTCCTCTTCCAGTCACCCAACCGCACCTCTCCACACCGCAGGCACCCAGAGCTGCTAGCCCCCAGGGCAGTCAGTCCCTCCAGGCGGCTCACTCCCTCTCCCCATCCGCTCCCCTTCCCTTTCCCAGGACTTAAGAGGCTACACCCTCGAAGGGCCCGCCTTTTGGCCCGGCTTCGGAATCCCTGGCCCCTTCAGAGTACCTGAGTTCCTAGGTTGTCAGGTAGGGTACACACTTGAAGGTGTGGAGGACACGTGCCTCCATGTCCCACGACACCTCTAGGAAGGAACGTTCCTAGAAACTTGAAGGGAGCCCAAGCCTGAGACTGGCCCCAGGGTGCAAACCCATATTGGGTCCTGAATGCTCCTTCCCCCAGAGGCCACTCTCTCCTCAGAGCTGAGGGACTTCCCTGGCCAGGCTTAATAAAGATGTTACCTCCACTCCCACACCCATTTATACTCCACTCACAGCAGGAGCCTCCTGGCCTCCCGGGCCTAGTTTTACCTCAGGCCAGTGCTGGGGACACCAGGAAAGATCTCAACAGCTAGAGGGAGAGGAAGGCATGAAACCATACTAGCCCCAGACCGGCTAAGACCCCCAGACTGCGGAGACTGGGACAGCTGCCGATTTAGGTCTGGTGGTGAAGAAAGAAAGAATGTTTGGGGACCTCCTGGGCTCCATCCTCTATCTTTAAAATGCTTCTGCCGTTTCAGGTCGCAGGCTCAGTAGTCTCAAACTCTCCTTCCCTGGCCCCCTCCCCAGCTGCCCGCCCTGCCTGGACTCTGGGCCACTGGCCAAGGCTGAACTGGCCCCTCCCCAGGACAAAGGCCCCAGAGGCCCTTTGCGCTTGCGCCTAGAGTTTACACAGTCCTACAAACACCAAACATCCCTGTGTCTGCCGCTGTCTTTCTTCCCAATTGAGAAGGGAAAGGGGGTCAGGGAGACCTAGTGAAGCTCTAAAGAATCCAAGTCTCTCTTTACCCCAGTTAACTTGCATTTGGAGGAACTAAGGGGCTGGGAGTGGGGAGGGCTGGTCTGAGGAGACAAACTCCCCCATCCTTCTACCTCCCAGCGGCTTCTCTTTCTCTCCCACCATGGCCTGGGGAGGCCTTCTTCCCCTCCCCTTAATGAGTGGGAACTGCCTCCTATCTGGAGCGGGGTTGGGGGGACATTAAGTAAATGGGAGAAAGGGTCAGAGAGAGAGAAAATTAACTTACAGCGTTCGCCTGGGATTCATTTGCGAAGATGTAACCTCTCTCACCATCATCCCCAGCGCCGTAATCCCCTCTAACTGCCAGGCCCTCTGTCCTAGCATTAAACCTCACCAGCAGCTGCGTGGCTGGACAGTTAAGATTATATATGATGTAAATATATTGTGGGTTTGTCAGCTCTCCCTACACCATAAAACTTGGTTTAATGACATCACGTGGTCCCCCAAGAGCCACTCACGGGCTTGCCTTCAGGCCATTCACATAAATAACCTCCAAAAGTTTCAAACTCCTAAATTCACATAGAAGCCATGCGTATTTCTCCAATGCTCGGTTACACTAAAAAGCCCTTTTGCTGCTCCTTTGCCCCACCCCCACACACCCCTTGCAGGGTGGGGAGGGGGGGGAGGAGTGGATCCTTATTTATTTATTTACTTACTTACTTATTTCCATAAGGACCTGTCGCCTTCAAGGTCGTGTTGATATTTTTCTTCCTCCTATTTTTTTTTTCCTCCTCTATCCTCTAATTGTTCAGAGTGGGCCGTGTACCCCTCTTCCCACTCCCCCGGGAAGGTAAGTCATGTTTCTTCCCCTTATTTCTCGCTGCCAGAGGGGGTGGGTTCCAGGGTGGAGTGGAGATGCAGGCTCCGTGGTCTCTGGTCAGACCCAGAAGCCCCTCCATTAAACTCCCCCAGAGCAATGCCAAACCCTAGTACTTGAAGATCGTTCTAGGAGGCTGGCTGGTAGGGGAACCACCCCAGACTCCAACACAGAGGCCTCTGCTCGCGGTGAAAGCAGGGGTCTGGGCTGCACCCACTCCCAGTGCACGGGAGTAGATTTGTAGCCTCTGTCTAGGTTATGGTTGCTGATGCCGCTGAAGCAGAGGCTGGGGCCTGGGCGCAGGCCTGCAGACTGTGACAGAGGGTGGAAAACTGGCTGGCACGGCTCTGTCTACCCAAGTCCTCCAGCTCCTCCAGGGAAAGAGGCCCAAACCCTGTGGGGAGAAGGCATCTGTGCACCCTGCTCAGCAGGTCTGTCACACTGCCTCCACCCCTGGTTTTCCCCCTGGGGTGGTGCATCCCTCCCCCCACCCCCACCCCCACCGCCAATGGGGAGGAAGCACAGAGCCTGTCCCCTGGCAGTCAGGGAGGCTGGGGTGGGTGCTGGTGGGTGCCACGGCCTCTTTCTTAGTTAACTGTTACCCACTGGAGACGCCAGTGCTTCTCCATGCTTCACTGCTCGCCCAATAGTTTTACTCAGCATGGAGAAAAAATTAAAATAACTCCCTGAAGAAAATCACACATTTTATTTGAGAGGAAGGGGGCTTGAGAGAGATGAGTTGGTGCTGGGCTGGGTTGACTGCTGTGAGCTAATGGAAGAGAGACATTACGGGTGCCCTAACCTGGTGAGTGCTCTGAGAAGACGAAGGGTGTAGCCAGGGGTGCAGTTCAAGAAACTTGTGTAAGACCTCCTGTGTGTTAGGCATGGAGTGAGGCAAGGCTCTTGGATCTTTCAAAAAAAATAAATAAAAGACAGACTGGCAGCTTAAGCAGTAGGATGCAGAGAAGTCCAGCCTTATAATAAATCCAAGTAGCATCAGCGTTAATAATCATAAATATTCCCCTTCCCCCTCCCCAGATCCTCTCTGCTCCCTCTCCCTCTTGGCTGCTGGAACAGCCTCCGAGCCCAGCTCCCGAACTGGCCCCCGCCCCCCAGTGTGGGGGGCCTAGGCTTGGCTCCAGGAAATTACCCCGTCGTGGGAGGCAGGAGAGGAAATGCAGTAAAGTTTTATGGACCCTTCCCACATTTGTTTCTCCCGTAAAGTACTTCTTTCCTTCATCCCATCCCAGGAGCCTGGGGCAGAGCAGTTCTGGGCCTAGGCCAGCCTCAGGCACCACCTGAATTCTCTGCGTTTCCCCCTTCTCTTTAGCTCCCCCTCCCCCTCCACACAAAATCTCTGAGACTGAGATAAATGATGGCGGGCCAACAGACGCGACTCAGGCACTGGTCTACGCAGCTCCTTTCCCAGCTAATTGTCTGCATAGCCCTAGGCTCTAGAACGTGGGGAAGACAATCTGAACATTTCCGGCCAGGCAGGTACAAACTGCAGGTTGCCCCACTGCTCCCCACCCCCAACAAAGGTCACACACTTCCTCCTGCAGTGCCCCTCTACCAAGCAGTACCAACTCTTTCTGAGCATCGTCTGGGCGACCAAATAGGCCCCTAGACTGAGAGCTCAACCCTTCCTCTATGTCCAGTGAGGCCCCTCAGAGACCACCTAGCCTTGAGAGAGCTCTTCAAAGGCCCAGGAGGGCCTGAGTTTGAGCACCTGGGAGCCATGGATCCCTGGTCCCTGCAGATTAGCTCTGGCATGCAATGCGTGCGGCGGTCAGTCTAGAGGCCTCAGATTCACCCAGTCAGGGTGGGAGTGGGTGCTGAGGCCTGAATGCTTAGGACAGCCACAGCACAGGAAAAGGCAGTAGAGACGGTCTGGGTGTCCTCCCCTTCCCCAAGAGGTTCTTCTTGGAGCCAGGGTTAGGAAAAGGGCTCAGTTTCACCTGCCTCTACTCAATGCTCCTAGACTCTCCTAAAATTCTTTTGAAGGAGCCGCTGGAAGGCTGTGGGCCTTCCCCAACACCCCGCAGCCCATTTAGACACTTTTCCCAATACATGCCCCCCAAACAGAGAGGAGCCACTGTATCTTTCGTCCTGTTCTCTCTTTGTCTTTATTTGATATGACAAAAATATAGTTTCAGGAAAGATGTGGAGTTAATAAATAGTTGGACAATAGCGATGGGCAGAAGGACACCGAAAGTCGTGGCAAGGACTACTGGGCAGCCAGGAGCCTCTAGAACCTTTGTGGGGTCTAGTAGTAGGGAACCCCAATAGTTGAGCTAGCTAGCGGTCTGAGGCTGGGGGCCTGAGAGGACATGCAGAGAGCGCAGGCTGGACGGGTTTCCGGGTTTTGGGGTTGAGGGGGCGCAGGTTTAGAGAGCATAGGGCAGCCGAGGGGGCCCTAGGCAGACAGTCATCTCCCCCTTTCATATGCAGACCATTTAAAAAATGAGCATCGAGTTGAGTGGCTACAAAGAAGCACCCCGAGATGGTGCCGGGGTTTGCCAAGCACAACCATGCTCTCACCAAGCCGGCAGCCCGCCTGGCCCGCCTAAGCCCGAACAAAGGAGAGGGCGAGGCCGCAGGGTCCGGGCGTGGGGCCTGCCGCGGCGGCAGGGCCCACCTGAACCCCGGCGGCCCACGCTGGGGCAGGAATTCTGAGAGGCGGCCCAAGCCAGGTTCGCTCAGCACCAGCTCCTGTGCCACAGCCGTCTGGGGGTCCCCTGCGGAACTTGTCCCGGACCACGGTGCTGAGCAGAACTGAGGGGAGTCCGGTCGGCGCGGGCAGCCCCGCGGGAACCTGGGGTCGGTAGGGATGCGCAATGCCAAGGGAAAGAGCTTTTGTCTGAGGTGGGGAACCGGCGCTCCAGCCCCCGTTCTTGCCCCCAAGATATCTAGAGAGGAAAAACCGACAGGGAAAGGCGCGGGACCGAAGCGGGCTCGGGGTGCTCTCGGCGGGCCTCCCCGATGCCTCTAGAGAGCCTCTTTGCTTTTCATTTTGGAATCTTTCTTCCACTTCATCCTGCGGTTCTGGAACCAGATCTTGATCTGTCTCTCGTTGAGACACAAGTTGTTGGCGATCTCTATGCGCCTGCGGCGAGTGAGGTAGCGGTTAAAGTGGAATTCTTTTTCTAGTTCCAGAGTCTGGTAGCGCGTGTAACTGGTTCGGGACCGCTTGCCGTCTGTCTCTGGAATATAAACCCCCCAAGCCAGGAAGGGGTGAATAGCGTGCAGCACCCCAGCGTCCCCATCCCAGCCCCAGGCCCCCACCCGCGGCCAGAGGGAGAAGACGCGAGCGGGGCCGGACAGGCCCGGCGGGCCGCAGGCGGGCCCGGCCCAGCCCAGCCTGGCCCCGGGAGAGGAGCCTCCGCCCAGGCAGGAAACTTTCCGCCGCAGCCTTCACTCAGCAGCCGGAGGGGCTGGGAGTGGGGGGAGAGGGAGACCCAGGCTCGGACCGAACAATAAGCACCCTCGAGATCCGAGCACCGGGGACCCCCCTCCCGCCCCTCCCGAGTCGCTGGAATCCTCCGGAGCCGCAAGCGGCGGCCGAGCCGGCTCCGCAGGGGAGGGAGGAGGGACCGCGGGGGGATCCCCGCTCTGGAGCCCCGCGCTCCTCACCCTTCAGATCCCTCTATTTTTTTAACTCCCTCCCTCTCCCCCAAAAATTGAATATTGCCTTTTATACACGTTTTGTTCCTATGATCCAATTATGTCGTCGTAAATTTGGGCGCACACAGCCTCTAAGCCTTTTAGTGGACAGTTTTACGAGCCATTGATGCCTGGATCGTAAAATTTATGGCCGCAGGTTTTTTTTCTTTATTTGCCCCGCATGGCCTATAAAACCCAGGCGGACCCGAGCGCGCAAAATGAAGTCCTAAAGTTTACCGTGGCTCATGTGCAGTTTGGTCATCCACGGGTAAATCTGTGGCGCGGCCGGTGGCTGGCTCAGTCCGGCAGGCTGCCCTGTCTGCGCCTGCTCCTCTTTGATCTCCCCACTGCTCTTAGCTCGCTCCTCCAGCGCTGGGCGAGCCGCCTTCTGACTGTACATCCCGGGGTTCAGAGGAGCCGCTTCATCTCTGCCCAGAGCGTGTCCCGGAGCGGCTGCGGCGCTGCAGGCGGGGCGGTCGGGGTGAGCCCGGGGGTTGGCAGCCATGTCTACCCCGTGGAGAGAGTTGGAAGGCGCAGGCGGTGGGAAAGTGATGCTTAAGTCCAATCCGCCGTAGCAGTACCTGGATGCCTGCACCTCTGAGGCCGATCCATAGTTCCCACAAGTTTGCATGTTATAGGCAGGGATATTGGGGCTCTGCTTATAGAATGAATTGGCTACGTAGGAGCTCATGGCGGGGAGGGCCCAAAAAAAATTTCTGCACCCTTTTTGATTAAGGGTGATTTGTGACTCTTTGAAGTTGAGGGGTTTTTTGTTCTCCAAAGTGCACAATTTATAGGTGGAGATATCTCTTTCTTTATCCTATGCGCTCTTCCCAAATAAGGGAGCCTTAAATAGAGTCACGTGACTCGAGCGGCCACTCATAAATTTGGCTTGATGACCTCCGGGAGGTTAGTGATGGAAGCCGGCGAAACGCATCTTGATATGTTGGCAAAGCCCAACCAAGGGGGAGAGGGAGTGAGACAGAAAAGGAGAGAAGGGGGAGGAAAAAAAAAAATGGTTCTTGGAATTGGGGGGTAGCCGGGACAACAAGCCCACAGCGACACCTGGTGCCTACTTGGAGGAATTGCATCCTGGCTTGTTGGCTGGCCTTCAGGCCTCTCAGGATTTTCTACCCTGTAGAGAAGAAGCTGGGTGTTGCAGCAATAAACTCCTGAAATGGCCTTTTAAATTGTATTTAATTTTAACTGGAGATAAGGCTTCACCAGGATGCGCAGAGCGTTTTTTGATAACGGATAGCCCCATCCTCCACAACCCCAGGGAGTTTCAATGTTCAAAAATGGCTGAGAAGGGGATTGAGGTAGGAGAGCCCCAACCCAGGCTGGAGGAGCCTTATCTCAGGTTCTCTAAATCAAGGGTCCAGGTCCCTTTCCTTTGAGGCCCCGGAGCCCTGATACCGCTGAGGAGGTGCCTGTCAGACTGAGAAAATGAACCCAGCCTCTGGAGAGGTAGACAGGATGCCCATGAGGAGTGGTCCTGGGTGGACAGAGCTAGATAGAGGGCTCCTGGGACTAAGATTGCTGGGGACTTTGGGGTAAGCCTGGAGGTAAGGAGCCAGGGGAAGATCGGTAGGCCTCCTCATCACCCCAGGGACTCCAGAGGGACATCAAGGCAATTTTCAATTGTGTGTGTGGGTGGGTGAGTGGCTAGCAGCCTAGGTAAAGAATCAGACATAATGAACTGGAGGACTGCTCAGCATCCCTGTGTATGACCTTCGTGTGGTACCCATGCCAAGTATTTTGGATGGAAAATACATGTTCATTGAGGGCATGGAGAAGCAAAATCCAAGCTTCTACAAATATATGAGCAGGGCAAAGGAAAAGGCCTGTTTTGTGCCCTTTGGGGAAAAGGCCTCTGAACCAGGCTTTCCAGGGACCTGGGTTCAGAAGGTCCAAGGGAGAGCAATTTCTGAGCGATCTGGAGGTCTCCCAAAGGACCTGGTTGGGGGCAGGGGGGTGGGGGTGGGCAGGGCAGGCGCCTGGTCTACCTTCACAGCCTGAGACCAGGGCCTCGGCAGCCATTAGGCCCCTTTCCGACCCCCCTCCCCTAGCTCCAAGTCTTATTCTTTCCTGCCTGTCTCTCCCCAGGAAATCTCCGCCCCTGCCAGGGGAAGCCCCCCTTCGGCCCCCCCCTCCCCCCCCCCCCCCGCTGGTGGAGGCGCTGGAGGGGATCTGGAAGGTCTGGAAAACTCTGGCGGATTTTTTTCCTCCGGGAGACCCCCTCAATACCTCACCCCCTACATCCACTCAGGTTTCTCTGGCTGGGCTTAGGAAAGACGGCCTGAGCTGGGGAAGGGCTAGGGTCTGGCTGCGCTCTTCACTGGCCTAGTTTGAGGGGAGAAGAAACAGTAAGGAAAAGACGGGCTGGAGAAGTAAGGAAGAAGGAATTTGGTCCCGGCCACGTCAGGAGTCCCAGAGCAGGCGAGAGATCAGTTTCCAGGCTTTCTTTTCCGAGATGTCCTTGAATCGCTCAGGCCCTGCAGAAGGGCTCAGATCCCGGCGGTCTTCTTCCCCTCGGCTCTCCGCCTCCGCCACGTTTCGCAAGAATCCTGGCGCGGGCCGGGGGCTGCCCTGCTAGCTCCGGCGCCTCCCTCCCTACTCCGGGGAGTGGGCGGGGGCGACCTGGGGCCTGGATGATGCAGCCTTTCTGGCCTTTGGGGGTCCGGGGTTCAGAAGCCGAGGACCCCAAACTACCAAAGACAGGAAGAAAGGCCTGTGTGGGGCCGGAGACCAATGCGGCCAACCCGGGGTCCCACTCTACCCCCAACCAAACCCATGCGGCCTTTTTTTTTTTTTTTTTTTTTTTGCGGTTTGAGTGCGTTGCTCTGCGTGGGGAGCCCAGAGAGGCCTCCCAGCCCCCAGTGCGACCCCCGGGAGAACCGCAAGGCCGGGATCGGTGCCGGGCCGGGCCAGGCGCGTGCAGGGGGCCGGGGGCTCGCAGGCAGCGGGCAGACGCGGGAGCGCTCAGAGCCTGCTCCAACTTTCAGCCTGAGGCCGGCGGGCGAGCGAAGTAACAGAAATCCCGATATAAACTTTTAAAAATAATATCAGTTTTATTAAATATTCGAGAACGGATCCAGAGGTCGGATTTATACAGGAAGGTAACACGAGGGAATTTTTTTAATTTATTTTTTTTCTCCTACTGGCTAAACAAACGTCGCTCACTTTTTTTTTCTTTTTGTAATTTTCCCTCTCTTTTTTCCCCTTTTTAAGATTGGATTGGAACACGGACGGTGCTAAACATAAATATAAATACAGAGACCACAAATACAGCTAAAAATATTCACACAGAAACGGTCACAGTTTGTAATATGCCATAATGACCCCCAGGATTCTTTAAATACAATTCGCCTGGGCTGGGCATTTGCTGGGGCAGAGGGGCCGGGCGGGGGCTGCGGGGAGGCCCTGGGGGCTGCTGTGGGGCCCCGACGCGCCCTCCTCGGGCCTCCCGCCCTCCCCGGCTGCCAGGCCGGGCCCTGAGGCCCGGGAGCAGAGGCCCCCGGGGCCCGGGAGCCGGCTCTCTGAGCGGGGGCGGGGATGGGGGGCGCCGAGGGGGTGGGAGGCCAAGTCCTCGTTTGGAGGGAGATCTGTGGAGTCTAAAGCGAGGTTCTGGGACGAGCCCCAAGGCCTGGGCGGGGGAAGGGGCCTGCAGACGAGCCGAGAACGAGCTAGCGAGGGAGCGAGGAGGAGGAGGCGCCTGGTGAAAAGAGTTTGTGCGGTGAGGGAGGGGGGCGTCCAGAGTTGACTTTTCAGGTCCATATTTGACTCCCTAATTTTGTCTCAGGGAGTCCAAACACATCAATTGTGCCAGTGATAAATATAGAGTGTGTGATTAGGAGGGTATTGGGGGGAGCGAGGGAGCAGGAGAAAGAGGGGTGGCAGGGACAGTCCTGGTCACTCTTTCTGCTTCTCCTCTTCTGTCTCTTCCCGCTTTTCCTCTTTTCCGCCCATGCTGTCAGCCGCGGCCCCTCCGCCGCCCCCTGAGAGCGTGGACGTGAGATTAGACTCTTTTTTCCACTTCATCCGGCGGTTCTGGAACCAGATTTTGATCTGTCGCTCGGTCAGGCAGAGCGCGTTGGCGATCTCGATGCGCCGGCGCCGCGTTAGGTAGCGGTTGAAGTGAAATTCCTTCTCCAGTTCCAGCGTCTGGTACCTCGAGTAGATCTGGCGACCGCGCCTCCGGTCCGCTCCATAGCCGACCCCTAGAGATCCGGGCACAAAACACACTACAAACAATCAGCAAGGCATCCTCTGCAGATGATCTAGCCTAGCACAGCCCTGACCCTCCCAACTTGGCCAGCACTCACGGGCCCCTCCGGCTCCAGCCTTCTCCCCTCTGCTGTCCCCACCCCCACTGGGGGTACAGCCAGGATCCTAACCTCATTCAGTTCCCCCCCACCCCGGTTGGTAGGTGTGTCTCAAAGAAAGGTGTGTGGGGGTGGGGGGACAGAACCAAGCAGGAAGCTGTAAACTAAAAGCTGATTTTTCAGAAAAATCTCAAAACACTGGGGATGAGGCCCCATTTCTCAAGGTCTGGGCTCCCCCATCTCCCCAAGCGCCCTAGCTCCTGGGAAACTTCTCCCCACTTCTCTGTCCCATTCTCTGCCCCCTCTCCGTTCTCCTCAGTCTGACTCGACTTTGGGGGCTCCCCCACCCCCTCCCCTCATCCCCTGCCCTGTTCCTGCCCCCTCAACTCGCCTTAGAGCCCTCCAATCCGTCAGGGGCCGAGGGGGCCAGGCCCCTGCAAGCAAGCAGGAGGCGAGCAGAGGGGGCAGAAGAGGGGGCCCTGTCTCGGCGTCGGCGAGGAGACGAGCGTGATTGTTTTTATGGGGCCATAAAAAACTCTCTCCGCCCGTTCTTCTAGGGAAGCCGGTCATAAAGCCAGTTCAGTTTATTTAATTTATATCTCGGAGCTGTAAAACTCACCACTGTGCGAATTCATTCGCTGCATCCAGGGGTAAATCTGGATACTGGCTTTCTGGTCCTGGGGCGCAGTCCTGCCCTGCTCAGAACTAAAATCCTGAGCGATTGAGGTCTGTGTGTTATGTCCTAAGGTGTTTTGTCTGCAGTTTGAGAGCATGTCTTTCTCCTGGTAAAAGGAATTAGATCCATAGTCATACGGCCCTCGGCTGGAACTGAACACGACATTCTCCTGTGGCGAATAAAAGGGAGTCGAGTAGATCCGGTTCTGAGCCACGGCCGCTCCATAGGTCGAGAAATGCCTCACTGGATCATAGGCGGTGGAATTGAGGGCGACGTTGGGGAGGACGTCCTGGCCCCCGGCGAGGTGGCAGGATAAGGAAGGGTTAGTGAAGTAGGAATTCATCCCTTTGCCTTTACCTGGTCGGGCTATGATTTCTTTAATATTTATTTCTGTCTCCAGTTTGTACTCGGAACTAGATGGTTATAGGGACGGCTCCAATCCAGGACAGACAAAATGACAAAGTCAGCTGACCCCCTCCTAGCCAATCGCAAGCCAGATGTCAAGAAGGGGGAAAAAAATCGCTTCTGCTTCTGTTGATTCCCTAGTTGAGACTAAGTGTGTGCTTTGAAAGTAAGACTTGGATTTCTTTTAAAAATATATATGTAAGAGAACTGATTTGAAGGTGAAGGAAAGGGTGAATGTCCTCTAGCAGGGCCTTGAGGCCCAGAAAAGGAGAGTTGCACTCCCAGGAAATCTCTCAGCCCCAGCTAACTTTGCTATGCTGTGGCCACAGGAGAAATCTCTGTATTTTCAATCTGATTTCATCTTTTATATCTGCCCTCTTCTAAAATTACACTTTGATTTCTCCATAGGAGGAACTCCTTCCCAGCTCAGGGGGTTCCCCAGAAATCTTACAGGAAATCTGGTTTGATACTCCAAGGAGCGAGTTCCCATCTTTAAACCAGTCTATTTTTACCCGAATAATTTTTTTTTAAATCAAGAATGGAAAGAAATTGCATAAGACATGCTGTTTAGAGGAAGGAGAGTATGTCTGAGAGTTGGGGGTGGCGGGGGGCATGGGGGGAACCCCTAAGTCTAAAGAGGGAATGCTGAGTCTTCAGAGTGCAGTGGCAGAGCTGAGGTGTGCAAAGGAGCCATGCATCCGCTTCCTCTTTCTCCTAGCCCTTCTCTCCCTCCTCCTGCTCAGGAACCCCTTTTGGGGGAAACTCTTAAAGCATTTTTGCCTAAAAGGGAAAATTTATTTAAAAATACACTAGGAAAGGAAGAGAAAGAAGTAAAAGGTGGGAGAGAGAGAAAAAAAGGAAGAAAGGAAGAAGAAAGAACTCTGAGAGTCTTTCTAGACACATCAACTCCTGTTTATGTTGGTGAGAATTTATGATTTGGAGCCAGCCAGGGCCGTTGGGTAATTCACATAGCATCCAGCCAAAGAGAGAAAGCTGGTGGGGCTCTGATGGACACAGAGCGTCTTGCAGTCTCAAGCCCCTGCCCAGGGCAGAAACCCCTGCCCCTCTCGGATGCTGTCCTGCCAAGGGAAATGCCCCTGGACCTGAGCTCTGGGGCTTGGAGATTCCAGCCAAGGTTTCCTGGGGCGCTCTCTCCCAAGGGCCAGCCACACCTGGTGGGGCCAGGCCTCTCAGCAGCTCCCTACCCCCATTTTCTTCCCACCTGGGGGCTGAGAAAAAGGAAGAGAAGGTTAGGAAAAGGCAGCTGAGTCCGAGGCTTCTGAGGAGCCGCAGTGGGCGAACAGAAACAGCGGAAGGTGTGCAGATGGGCTTTTTCCTCCTGATTAATCCAAACTTCTTTTGATATTGTAACATAGGCCGAAAATGCTCTGAGTTGACAAAGAGGGGGGTGGTGGGGCAAGCGAAGGGAACAGTGGAAGATCATATTTTCCCCTCACCATTTTGGGGAGGGGGAGAACTGGCTATAACAAGAACCCGGATGTCGCCGGATTTTATGATCTTTTCCTTCTGTGTAACAAAGCGGAGTAATCAATGGGTAGCAATAAAGCCATAAACGGGACTACACTGGGAAAAAAACTCGTTTATTCATCTTCTGTAACGTTAAGGTTTCCCTGGAGTGTCGCTAGGGGGGAAAAATAAAGTTTCGAACCCAAAAGCAGACAGTATGTAGGAGCTGATGGAGACAACATGTTAGTTAATACATGAACCTCGTAACGGGATGGAAGAGTCTTCCTGTGAGACAATTTGTGTTGGCTTATAAAAATACAGCCCCAGTCCTTCAGAGAGGAGAGAAATGTGTTGGTGTTTAGAAGGGCAGGGGGAAGGCCCCTATAATTATAAAGGCTCCCTCTCCTGGACCATACTTTCCTCTCCCCAAGGAAATGAAGGTGAAGTATAGAGGAGGATTCTTAAAATAAGAAAGAAATTTTGAGATGAGTTGTCTCTTTTGGGGTGTCATGGCAGGTACACAAACAGACACCAGCATAAGCTGCTTTTCGCTCTAGAATCCAGCTGTCCTCGAATTCATGGCATGCCTGGGCAGGGGTTTCCAACAGCTGGCTGGGGCTCCAGGCCCCCTGGAGGGCAAGAGGGAGAGGGAAAGAGAAGTGGGGAGGGGGTGGAAGGCCGAGGGGGCTGAACTAAGGAACAAGTCAGTGCCCCCCTGGACACCAGTAGCCGCTCTCAGAGTTCCCAGTCTCAATTCTGCCCTAAGGACAGCAGTGTTACACGTAGAACAGGCCGGAAGAGAGAGTAAATTCCCTCCCCACCCCCCCTTCAGAGAGAGATTGCTAGAGGGATAAATCATGTCAGTGATATTTCCTTCAAGATACTAAATTGTTGCAATGTACAACAAATTGAATGATGGAAGATAGGATGTCTTAATGAGGTTTTGCTTTCAATGACTGTTGATTTTCTATGTATTTTAAAATCTCTTTTATGGGTGGGTGGGGGAAGGAAGGACCTTGGAAGAAAGAAGGGGCTTCTGGGGAAGCATGCGCTGCAGTTCCCCAGCAAGGATGCCTGGGTTTGTTTTCTTGAGCCCCTTCTAAACCAAGTGTGGAGAGGAAAAGGGTGCCTAAGTTGGGGAGAGTCCCCTTTGGGGCCTAAAGGCAGTGGGCGCAGGGGGTGGGCGCCCTGAGGAGCAGAATGTAAGTCTCAGCCCCGGAAAGTTAAGTGTTTTATTACGTCCCTAAACAGAGGGCAGAGACTGAAAGGTCTCGCCAATTTATAATGAACAGGAACCAGCTGCTGGGGGTGGGGGGAGGCAGAAATGCTGGAAGAGGGGAGAAGGGGAAGCAGAAATACAAATAAATTCTGCCACTGCTTAAAGACTTTCGGCAAAATTAGTTTCTAACACACTTTTCCCCCATCACCTTTCGTTCCTCAGGAAAGAAGCCTTCTTCCTTCAGTTAGATCTTTAATTATGCAGCTGAAATTTGCTGGAAGGATTCGCTCCAAGGGGGGAGAACAAGTCAGATGAGCCGAATCTTCCCTCCCTTGGATTATATTTTCCTTTTCTCATTTCATGTTAATTTTATTTTTTTGGCAAAAGAACGACTGTCTATGGGGGGAAAGCTGGGACTTGGGTTTTTCTAAATATATTTATATTTTCCTGTTAAATTTGTCTGAAAACAATTATGGAAACTCATCAGCAGAAGCAAGAACAGATGTTTTATTAAAACTGCAGTTGAGCTCTTGTAAATATGCACAAGTCCTGGGAAGGAGGGGGGAGAACTAGTTCTTTGTTTCTATAAAACAAGCCTAGAGAAATCAGAGAACATCCCCTCATCAGGCCCATAGGTCTCCGACTTGCTCTGCCCCTTCGGCCTCTGGAATAGGGAGGGGGGTTGGCGGCAAGAACGGATTTTCGCTTTCGGAGCTGGAATCAGTGGATTCAAAAACAGAATTCAAAAAATACAGAAAAGGAATAAAGGGGGAAAGTTGCGGCTCCCTGTCCCAGCAACCAAAACATATGCTTTTCATGAACACTAATTATAGGAGAGAACTCATTGTAGGTGCCCTGAGCCTAAATGGGGGGCAGTCATTGGTCGGGAGTCCCCAAGGGTTGCATTGGAGGCTGGACACTGGAGGGTTTCCCAGGGCAAGTGTTAAGGCTCCTATTCTAGCCTTATCCTGCTCCAGAATGGGGGTTGGGGGCCTGTGTATCTCTGAACTGGGGAGAGGGTGGCTGGGTCTGGCCTCTGGCCCTGGAGAGGTTCATGGGTGGGCCTCACCTTGCCTGCCTTTGCTTTCCACTCTGCTCTGGGAAATATATTAATTAATTCTAGGGGAAGAGTATGTGAAGTGAGAGGCATGAGATCTGGAATTTTTATTTGGGGCCAGTCTTCTCCAGAGGTCCTGGTTAGTTTGTGTTCTGCCAGTCTTCTCTCTCTCCCCAGATCCCCCAACTCTGCACCGCTGTCTGTGACTCACCCAGCCTCACACACAGATACATACACACTCCATTCCTGGCTGCCGGCGCCAACTGCAGCCCGGCGCCTCCGAAGGCTGCTCAGGGACGTGGGCACTGGAGCCGCGGGACTCAGCAGTCGGCCTGAACGCCTGGCTGCCTGGAAGCCCCTACAGCTGCCCGGCCCACCCCCTGGATCCTCGACTTCCAGGGCGGGAGAGGAGCGGTTGCCCCACTGGCCCCTTTTGTGCCACTGGGCGAGGGCTGAAATCCCTCTTGCAGAGAAAGCTGAGTTTCAATAATTGTTCAGCTCACCTCACAATAGCACTGTTTGGTTAAGGCTTTGCTGTTCTAGAGTGATTGCTCAGTTGGCCCGACTGGCTTATGATAGGATTTCTTTTTTATTTAAAAATTAAAAAAATAAATCCTACTCCAAATGCCTAGTGTTTTGTGTAAGATCCTTTGATCTTCACAGAATGCAGAGTAAAAGGCTTGCAAAGAGTTTCCTAGTCCGTCAGAGAACCTGATGCAGGGAACTGGGTCTGCTTGGGGATACCCCAGCATAGCTGACCCAAGGAGCCCCCAGCTTCTCAAAGATCCAGTGGGGAAACTGTCTGAGCTCATACCTCTCCACACATGTGTTGTACTGCAAAAAAGAATGCTCTTTCTCCTTTCAAAGTTGAGGCATGGAGACACTTGGAGAAAAGTGAAATTTGACACACCCAGCCCGGAAATGGATCCCATTTGGGGGTGCTAATATTCTGGGGACAGGGCCCCAGGCTGGCCAGCTGAATGGAGTTGGGGGGCAGCAGGGAGGGGGGATAGAGGAAAAGGCCAGATGGGGCATGTCAAGCTCCTGAGAACTGCCCCAAACACCTCAGAGGCCTGCGCTTTTGAGCTGAGAGGTTGAGAGGCTGCCCAAGCTGCTTTTGCTTTATTTGCAATTAAACAGAGAAGAAAGGTACCTGGAGGGTCTCAGCTAACTCACATCATATTTTCTCTTCTCCCTCTCTCTTTCCAGATTTCTGCCTGACCTTTCTTTACCACCACTCCACTTAATGCTGCTACCATCAGCAGACACAAACTCCCACACCGGCATTTGTTTGGCTTCTCTGGCTGAAGGTTAAGAAGTACAGTAGGTCTTCAACATCTCTGTCCCATCGCACTCAACCCTGAGCCCATTTGGGCCCCCTCTGGAAGAAATCATTTCTGGCTTTGGGGGCCTGGCCCCCAAGCCTCCAACCTCTGTCCCAAGCAGCTGAGTATCAACTGAGGAGGGGGCATACAGAAAGCATTCAGACATACTGTCTCATCCCCATTGGGAATGGGGAGGGAATTCAGATCCTGAGTGACATTTCAGGGAGGGAAAGCAAATAGTCCTGTTTGGCCCAGGAGGGAAAATTAAAATCCAGAACACTCAGAATATTTTTGGCCTCCAGAATGAAAACAAACGATCCCCAATTTTCTGGCTTCTCTTATATCCCTCCATGCAGAGTACTGCTTGGATCCATTTTGGAAGTTTTGAGAATTGTAAAATTCAAGAACAAGAACGCAGCATTTATGACATCACAGTGAGTTGTCATGAGGAAATTGTAAATATCATAAAAGTTACTACATACAGCAGGAGTTTTGTGTGTGGGTTCCCTGCCTCCCCTCACTTCCTCTCCCCCCACCTGTCTCCTTCTTCTTCCCCTGGTCTAAGTTTTCCCACTTGAAAATAAAATGTTATTAAAGTTCTGGAACAATAAGCCAACAAGAAACACTGTCTTTATTTCCCTATAAATAATTTGATCCTTTATTGTTTGCAGATCTGAAAGAACCATTTAATCTGCGCTGGTGAAAAGAGGAGAGAGATGGGGAGGGGGGAATTAATTTCAGAAACGAGAGAATATTACTTACTTCGATAATACTCTTTCAGATTTGATAGCCAGGAGCAAAATTAGAGGCGAACAGCGGCCTCTCCGACTCTACACCTGGCGAGATTGGAGATTTATAGGATCTTTAGTGAAGGGGCAATTTAATTTTGTAGGATTTGCTTAAATTCACTGCTATTTTGGGGGGCTGAGGAGAAGGGAGGGTGATGGGGAGAGCGACATGCTTTATCTAGCTTTATGAATCCGCCAACATTAGCCTGATTTAAAACCCAACAACCTGTGTCTCAGGGAAAACTCCTGCAGAAAGGAGTGGGGTGAGGGGGATTCGGCTTTCTCAAGGAGTGTGGCCCCCTTAACCGAGCAGTTGCCAGGGGAAAGGAAAAAAAGCTGGAGGCCAGGGGAGGGCTGCTCTGTCTCTCCACCACCAGGACACCCGGAGGTTTATGGTATCCCCATAATTCCCCCGACCCTATAAACAGCTGCCCTATTTTAGGACGATTTCTGCTTCCTCCTCTCGGAAAGGGAGAGTGAGGGAGGTGGGAATGGCGGGAGCAGGGTGCCGGAAAGGGGAGGGAGTTCAGGACAGCGCCGCACTTTGTTCTCCTGGGTGAGTTTGCTGTTTGGCGGGTTTCTGACGCAGGGTGGCAGCAGACAAAACAAGTAAACAACTCACAGACACAATAAACGGGCGGCTGCAGCGCCGTGGCAGAGGCCGTGGGCCGTGATGAGGGGCACACTTTGGGGGTAATGTCACCCTGGCACTCGGGGCCGCCAAGGCCTAAAAGCTCAAGGCTGCCCTTGGTGCGATAGAAGATGGGAAAGAGCTGCACGCCTCGCACCCGCAGCAAGTCTGGACAGGAGATTCTGGGGAGGAACCTGATCGCCTAGGGAGTGGAGTTAAACACCCGCCAGCTCCTCTCCCATCCTTACTTTCTTTCCTGGGGGTTTTAATGGACATTTATACCCCAGCCTCTGTCTTTCCTTGGCCCCAAATGGGAGAAAGAAGGCTGGTTAATTCTCAGCCCTGGCTCACAGTCAGTGCTCTAGGCCCACTGGCGGTCAGACCAAGCTTCAGCTATCTCTACGGCTTAGGTAGCAGAGAGGATTAAAATAAAGTTCCACCAGTAACCAGATCTAGGTTTCTGGGGAACTTTGAGATCCCCTAGTCCGCTCCACATATGACACAGGCAAAGCTGAGACCCCGTCAGCAGCCAGAGCGAGCAGGAGTGGGGAGACAGGCATTCACCGCACCCTCATCCGTCTGGCTGGCTTTCTCCAGCGGCCTCTCCAGGCACCTTAGTCCGTCCACAGCCGCCCCAGATCATTGCCCAGAGGCCACCTTATTAACCACTCCAATCTTCTCTGCCGCCTCAGCGAGGCTTCGAACACCAGGGCCCAGCGACTGCTCAAAACTGCTCACAGGCATGCCTCACCGACCAAAGTTTCCCACCGAACTCACTTTCAGCACAACTGGGCTCGCCTGCTCAAACAATCCTGAGTTGGGGAAGTCTGCAGGGAGGTGTGGAGAGGAAGCAGAAAGAAGTCAATCTTTCCCCAGCCCAGCTGCTTGGACAGCGAAGGCAATAAGGTCTGAGAAAACCTTTGTGGCATCTCTTGGTTATTGATACCCGCATACTCCGATTCCAGCACGAACACATTTTCAGCAGAGCACGCACAGAGGGCACCCAGTGCCTCCTTGAGCCCAAGCCCATCTAGTGAGGGCTAACAAAATTTCGCACGCACATAAAATGGTGTTTGAGCGCATATAGGCATGGTAATACACAATTAACCACTGAGGAAACATGAGTCTGTATATATTTGTGCAGAAGTCTGCGCCCGTACATTTGAGCCTCTATCTAATAAACGTATAAAGCTACCAAGCCTGGTTTCGGAACATAACAGCCAACCCAACAAGGCCGCCTTCTCCAAACAAGGTCGCATTCTTCGTGGGGATCACAACTGTCAGACCAGGGGGAGAAAGGGTTTGCTCTGCCCATTTCTCCTTAGCTAGGAGCTGGCGCATGAAATACAGCCCGTGGCAGGACTGACAAAGCCCCGTAAGGGACAGGCCTGAGGTACCCAAAGAGTGGACTCAGTGGAGACTGCTGGGGGCCCTGGGCCCAAGGGAGTGTCACCAGACCCTGACCCATGGATTCAGGGCTTCTGCACAGCCTTAGCTCTGGGTGTGCAGAGTCCTTGAGCCTGATTCTATTCTCAGCTGCTCTGGCTATTATTAGATAATCACAGCAGTGTCCTCCTGCTCTTAGGACCTTGTCCACAGGGAATTTGGCCTGCAAGGAGGCTGAGGGTTGCCACGGGTGGCCCCTTTTGTGCTTCTGTTTGAGTGCCATCGAGGGAGAGAAAGAAAGGAAGGAAAATTGAAAGTAAGGAGGGAAGGAAGGGGCTGGCGTTTGGGGCTGGGTTTTTCCCCTGGCCAGACTAGAAAATGGAAAACTAGGGCCAGTCACTGCGGCTAGACTGTCTCTGCATCCCTCTGGGTCCTGAGAAGAGTCTAGGGGTGAAATGAGTGGGAGCCTGCAGGACCATAGCCAAGAAGGGACAGAAAATCAATGTATAAAAATAATATATAAGGACATTTCAGGATGGTGCTACTAACCCGACAACCACCAACCCTACCAATGTGAAATCGCACCAACCACTTTCGTTAGGTTAGATCCCTGTAGGCCGAAGGTGATACCCCAGCCTAGCCCAGGCCCACCCCTCCAAAGGGAGGGGGCCCCCTCTAGTATTCCAGGTGAATCCCCACTGGCCCGAGTGGCCTTCTCCGGAAATTGTTGTCCTGGGGGGGGCGGTGAACAAAGACTTGTCCCCCTCCCCCAGTCAGTGCGGCCATCTGCTTGGGCGGGGGCAGACAAAATACAGCGAAAGAGAAATAGAGGCCTCACCGATCGGCGGTTCCCAGAATACGCCAGGAGAAAAGCTCCCATTTTCAGGCCTCCGGGGCCCCTCCACTGGCCCACGGTACTCCCCTCGCCCTTTGCAGGTCGCACGGACTCGGGGTCTGAGCGGCCGCGGCCTGGCTCCCCGGGGCGTCAGCCCCAGGGCCGCGCCGGGGCGGCGAGAGAGCGCGCGGCAGCCGGAGCGGGCGGCGGGCTGGGCCCATTTGGGGAGAGCCAAGCGCTTTTCTCGATCGTAAACAAGGAACGCGAAATTAGCCCCTCGGCAGACGCCTCTGCCGACACACACAAGTCCTATTGCGGGGGGGTGGGGGGGTGGGGGGAAGGGGGAGAGAAAATGCCATTTCTTCCCCCGGGAGAATACCTCCCAGGCCTTTATGTCGGCTGCGAAAGGGGAATTTTGGGGGGGCAAGAGAGGAAGGGAAGGGGATTGTGGGGCGAGGGGAGGGAAGATTCACCGTCAACTCGGGCCCAAGGGGTTTGATTTGAATGCAGTCGAACTATATTTTTAAAAATTTGATAAAACAGGTTATCTTCCCCCCCCCCCCCCTCAGGCGACTAGTCTGGGTTTAAACAGGAAATCGAGGAGCGGTCCCCTCCCCCACTCGGGCTTGGCGCAGAAGCCCAGTCGCGCGTTTGGGAGAGGATGGGGGGGGTGCTCTTGGCTCGGGCTGAAGGGGACTCTGGCCCCCAGACTCTCGGATCTCTCTAGAAGTATGCACCCTCCCCTCCCCCAGCTCTGGGGTGTGTCTGCCTTGGGTGTGTAAGCGAGTGTGTGTGCGTTGCCCTTTATAAACAGAAGCTCACACATATAGGGGCCGCCTCGGACCCAGGCCAGGGAGCAGGGCGGGGTCATATATCAAGCTGCAACACATTCAGGGCCACGTACATTTGGAAGATATTAAGCCACTGTGTTATGAAACCATATGTGTTGGGTTAAGACTATACAACACGCCATTAGCACCAATTATTAGGAAGATCCCCAGCGCCCAGGACCCTCCGGGCCGCCCAGTTCTGAGTCCCGACCCCATAAGTCAGTCGTGCCCCAGCCGTGCATTGAGACCTCACTACCTCTGCTCATTCAGGAGGCCCTGCCGGCGAGGCCTGGTCACTGTCCCCACCCATTCTAGGGCCTCTTCAATTCCCACCTCCGCCCCAGACAGGGCAGATCACAGCCCAGAGCAGCCAGGCGACGCGGGTGAAGCAGTCCAGTTGGTATCCTGGGTCGGGTGGCCGCGGTTGGGGGTGGGGAACGCCGGGCCGCGGGTGGGGGGAGAGAAAGCAGATTGGCCCCCATTCTCCAAGCACAAGATGGCCTTTGAGTACGGAGTCCCCCACCCCCACCCATCCATCCGCAGTGCAGAGCACCTCCCATCTTTCCATCCGCTCGAGTGGGGGTGGAAGCAGGGGGTGGGCAGACGCTCTCCTCTCCGCTGACGCGCACCAGCCACCAGCCTCCCCCCTAATTGCCAATTAACAGGCCCCGCCGCCCGCCTAGCAGCGCTCTCTTCCTGCTCCGCGGCCGCAGGCCCTGGGCCCGCACTGCGCATGTGTGAGCTCTAGCGGTCGCGCTCTCCGGGAGGGAGGGGGCTGCGGAGCAGGGAGGGGGCACTGGAAAGTTTGTTTGGGGGTTGGGGGGCTGACTCTGCTCGGAAGGCATTGGTTACAGCTTACAGGTTCTCTCTTCTGCCCTGGATTTTGAGCTCCCGAGCCCCCTCTGTCCCAGTCCCGTTAGCCAAGAGGCCGCAGATCTATAACAGGTAAGGACAAGGTCTGCGCACTAGACCCCGGCCTTGAGCCCCACGCAGTCCTCTGGCCCCCCGACCCCCAACTTCAGCGTACAGTGACATAAGGACAACATACTTCCCCCACTACCATATTCCAGTTTAACCCAATTTCTCCCCCACCCCCACTTTTCCTCCCCATAATTGCCACGCGCCCACCATCTCGCCCCCTCTCCTTTCTAACCAAGACAAGCCGCTGCTGTCCTTATCTTGAAACCGCCACCCAGCTACGGACCATTAGTTACATATTTGAACCAATAAGGAAACACTTACCGGGCGCTGCTGTCACTCTCCCTCTCCCTCTCTCTCTCTGCCTCTCTCTCCCACTCTCTCTTTCTCGTCTTTGCTCATTCTGTGCCGCTGCCGAGCCTGTCTCAGCTCCACATACATATATATGTATATATATATACTTTATAGAAATTTTAAAATAAAAAAGAATAGTCCCAATAATTTAAAAAAGCCAAATAAAATTAAGGAGAGATGCAAGAAGGGGGCAGGAGGGAGAGCTTAGGAGAGGGGAGGGGCGGAGGCATCTGCAGCTCCCTGTCTCAACTCCTGTTCCCGCATTCCTCCTGCCCCTTGGGGGGCTAGAGGGTCGGGAAGGGAGAGACGGGTGCCCTCTACTCCAGCCTCTCCCCCCGCCCCCCTCCCCAGGTGCTCCCAGCTTCCGGCAACTCCAGCTGGGAGGAAAAAAATTAAATGAGGGGAGAAAATAATTATTAATCAGATTAATAAAAAAAATACTAGTAATGAAGGGAGCCCCCAGCGCAGGTTTCCCTGGCAATGGTTAGGCTCTTACAGGGAGGACTGTTCTGCGGAGCGCTCCGAACGGACAAACCACAATAAAAAGTTCACGTTCATGGATGGAATCCACATGACTTCTTGTGGCCAATCCAACTTGTGAGTCGATCGTAAACTTTTATTACTCAGCTGTAAATTTTCTGCAAACAACCGGGAATGCGATGCATTTGTGTAGCGTGTGCAAATGGGCGCCGCGGTCGCCATGTTTACCCAATTCTCTCGGAGAGGGAGCATCCCCCGACCCCCCACCCCACCCCCACCCGCCGCCCACTCCCCACGGGCCGGGTTGCTCCTGGCTAGCGCGGAAGGGCGAAGGGGGGACCTGACAGGAGACAAGGAAGGATTCTGGCGCTGAGTCGGCTGCCTCCCTCTGCCATGCCGAATTTTACATATTTTCCTTAATAAATGGGGTATTAAGGTTGGCTCTGGGGGAACCACAGCTTTGCAAAGATTTGTGGCATTGGGGCAGTGACGGCAGCCCCGGCGGCGTGAAGGGACTGAGAAGGGATGCTCAGCCTACCCCTGTCATTTTTTTCTAGGAAGAGAACAACATCCTTCCCACTGGGGCGTAGGGGAAGCCCCCACTCCACCCCAGATGGGAACAGGACGGGGAGGCGGCTGGAAGCCTCATAACCAAGACTGACCTGGCCGTGGTCTGAAGAGCAGAGAGGGTTTAGGCCTGCGGAGGCAGCTTGGGGAGGGGGGGCGTGGCGGACGAGAATGGGGAGCAGCCTGCAGAACTCCCAAAGCGCCCCTCGTCCCCAGATTCTTTTCTCCGGGAAAGTGACATTCCTACCCCCCCACCCCCCAAGATCATCCCTAGGTCTCCTAAGGATGTCACGTCTCCTCAGTTCCTAGGTTCAGATGGCAGCTTCCTCCTAATCTTTTTAGAATTAAATATAAAATTAAGGCCTATGATCGATCTTACTTCCCAGTTGTTTTTCCTTTGGGTGCATGGTCATAGGAAGCCTTTTTCTGTCTGGTCAGGTGGCCCAAACCCATCTGCCTTTTTCAGAAAAATTCCAATGTCTGGGCAACTAGGACACACCTTGCAGGCCCTGAAAAAAGAATCTATTCTTTCCTTAAATTCTACCTTCCATGCTAAACACCAGAGCACGGGAGACTCCAGACCCCTGATTTTGGCAATGAATCCAATGTGAGGGAGCCCAGAATAAATTTCCCCATAGAGACTATTTGCCACCAGTCACCACCCAGCCACTCTCCCCAACAAGCTGGAGATTTGAAGGCCCAAAGCTCTTCTCTTGGTTCCAGAGTCATATTGGCATGGGGACTTCCACGGCTGGGTGCCCCACCCCAACCAACAGGGGGTCCCCTCATCCCCTCCCCAAACTTCCTCTACAGTAAGTGAAGCAGTTCCCTCAGCCGGATGCAGGGACCTCGTTTCTTTTACAAACCCACCCATAAATTTTATAACAGGTAGTTAAAAATTACGACAAGGAAGCACTGGCCCAGCTTTTCACAATGGGCCTCGGGGAGAATGGGACAGCTCTGCGGTCAGTTCACCGGAAATTTTACTTCTAGTCTGTGGCACAACCTGTCTTATAGTTCGCTTTAACTGGCATGGGGTGACTTTCTCCAGCACACAGCCGCTGGGGCATCTCATTTGGGGAAGCTGAGGCTGGGGAGGTCAATCCACTCTCCCATCCTAGGGTACCCCAAGGAGCCTTTTAGGGCACTTATTACCTCCCTCATCCTCCTCCCCTGGATTCCCTACAGGCCCGCAATTCCCTTGGCCTCTACAACGAAGTGGGGAGGGAGAGATAATGCCGAGTGTTTTTTGTTTTTTTTTTTTTAAATCCTGAGAAACGAATTTGCCCCCCAACTTAATAGCTGCATTATCCTGTCTCTACGGTTGAGATTAGAATAATAAATTCAAGGCGAAATGAGCGAGATGCTTCAACTCAGCATTTTGAAAGACACTATTTTTCACAAATCACAAATAGCTTTCGGAAGCCACTTTGATTGGCTAATAAAAAAGTAAAGAATGGGAGAAAGTCCTAGCTGCTGCCGCCGAATGGTCCCCATTCCGGTAATGGGACGGCGGGAGTATTTGGGAGGACGCGTTTCTAAAGAGAGCGCATCCCCGCTCGCAATTAAGTTCTCCCATAAAACGGGTTTTGCCTCCTTTTCTCTCCAAACGAGAAAACAGAGGCGGTGGGCACCACGGGTTGGGGGGAGCGGGTGCTGTAAGAGAGGGCGGCTGGAGCTCTCTGGGTCTGGCCCACCCGTTGCCTCGCATCTCAAGCGATGCTGGGCGCCAGACGCACCCCGCCCTCCGACGCCGGGCTTGGGGCCACGGGCATTGCTGCGCACGGCCGGGGTTGAATGGGGCATTGGGTGCGGGGAAAATTCGGTGAGGTTCTTCGAAGGCATTTAGTGTAAGGTCAATGGCTACTGGGCCAGCGATTTTTTATTAATAGCAAGCATAATTCCACATTTCAAAATGAAACGACCCTCGCCGGCCCTCGGAGTCTGGACGCCCGTGGGAAGGCCTGAGGTCAGAGCGAAATGCTCTCTATTCGGGCCTCCCCGGCGGGCAGCCGGTGTTTCCCCGCAGCAAACGGGGTTACCTGGCTGGCCCCGCGGCTGTCAGCTGGGACCCCAGGTTCCGAAAGATTTACCCCAGAGCTGTTCAAAGCTGTTCCCGACTGCCTGCCCGCAGCCTGCGCTTCCAATCGGTAGCCTCTCTCGGGCCGCAGGACTCCCCTATTAACGACGCCTGACCCAATCCTGTATTCAAGACCACTTTGCGTGGGAGCCAGGGACTCAGACGCGGGTGAAATTACACAAAACTAGAGTCGACTTACTGGGCGTAAGTCTGGGGAAATCATTGAACGGGAGAACAGAGACTGAGAGAGTGAAGGGAGAAAGAGAGAGAGAGGTCTGACCTCAAAAATATTTCAGTCTTTGGGGGTCTGGGTTTTTAAGACCAGAAGATCCCATCCCCTCCCCTCGTCCCATCTCTTGACTGAATCAGACGGCTTGTATCTCTGGAATTTGGTATTATTTGACCAGAATCTTGCTGGCATAAACAGATTTCTCTGTCTAGGACTCTCCAGGGAAGACCGAGAGACCTCTTGCCCCCTGAGCCCCTTAGCCTTCAACCCTTTATTTTGGGGAATGGGGAGTCCAGTGAAGACTGTCCTTACCCGGCTGTGGCTGGAGTGTGGGACTGATCACTCAGTGGGCCCACCCCCACCTAAGCCAATGACCTGAATTATAAGGGCAGGGCAGGCTGCCCAATTGCCAAGGTGAAGCTGAGAGGGCTTGAAACAGCCAGGACCGAGGCTGGAGTAAGCGCAAGCGGCTGGGTGACAGTGATGGCTCTGTGCTGGCTGAATTTGAATTTCAGACAGTGGACTCGGGCTGCTTGCCTTGCCAGTCCCTCCACCTTTCCCTTCTCTCCTCTCCCCTAGGCTTAAGCTCCCTTACCCCACTCTCAGGCTTCTTCCAACCAAGTCCTCCAGACTGCCTCAAGCCTCACATCCTTTCTAGTGCTGGGTGCTGAGTACTAAGGGTTGACCATGAGAGATCAGAAGGAATCACATGTCCTCATCCTTAGCCCCAGCCCCTGGTTGAAAAAGGCCTAGTTGCTGGAGGGGCATGGGAGGGGGCGCAGATTTTTGATCTGGGCTCAGCCCAGGGCCAGGAGGAAGAAGATGGATGAGTGGAGGAGAAGATGCTTTCTTCCCACTGGGACCCTGGCATCTACCAACCCACTTTGTTTGGAGCCAATGTTCTCCCAAGGGCATTCTGCTCTGCTTCCTCCTCCTCCTGTTCACCTCCCCACTTTCACCTGCCCTCCCAGCCCAGCCAGTCCTCTCAGCTCCTCCACTCCTCTCCATGTGAGTGCTCCCCAACCCCAAGTCAGATCAGTGGAGGAAACCTTTACTAGAATATTGAAAAAGGGTAAGGAGGGGAGGGGTAGAAAATGGGGTATGATGGGGAAAAATCGAGTCAGTCATTACAGCTTCAAATATTTTTTCTCCAATTTTTATTATGACTCACGTATACAATACAAAGTACTTCGACCAGAAACAGAGCTGCTGCCGGGACACAAAATCTACATTCATAGCTGGACATAAAGACGAATGACCAAAAATTATTATTATAGATATATTTTTAACGTTGTTTTTCTTTCGAGCACATTGCATAAACAGAGGATTCAAGACAGTTAACTATACATTCAGTGCAATTTAGTTCTACTCTACTGGGGTTAGAAGCACAATAAAAGCGCACAGGACCGGCGGGCTAGGCAGTCTCAGTTGTTGGGTTTTTCTTAGTGAAATAAGCAGCAACAAACGACAACAAAACTGCATTACAAATACTCTCAAAGCAGGATTTCTTCCTATAGGTAGTGATAAAATACGTTGGAGGTTTCTTTCTTTTTTTTTATTTTAAATTTTTTCTCTTTTTTTCTCCTGTATTAGGATCTTTTTAATTTCTCTTTTATTTTTTCACGATTATTGCAGGTTCCCTTTAGGTAGTATGTTAAAGATTTACTATGATTATTATCAGTATTATTATTATTTTCATGATTATGGCGATTTCTGAGCGCTTATACCAGTGCAGCTCAGAGGAAGCTGGGCCCAACAACAGGAATTAGACAGCTGAAGGGGAGGAAGGCATGGGCCCGAGTGACCAAGGAATGGCTAGGTAGGATCTGAGCGGCAACTGCAGGCAGGCGCCTTTCTACCCCGTGAAAAGGGAGGGGGGAAGGGGCGACCTCGTCTCCTTCAGGTTTCCATCAGGTTCCTAGAGAAAGTCAAGGGGGTCTAAGTGGGGACCCCCAGGGAGGGAGAGGGGATATTCCTTGCTATCATTTTTAAAATATCTTTGAATATCTTCCCTTTCTTTTCCTTCCTTCCTTCACTTTTTCTGTCCTTTGGGAAAAAAAGTCCATCTAAGACACTAATCCTAGCATGAAAACAAAGCCACGAGTCTTCTTCCACATTTTGAGGGGGCTCCCCTCTAAAATAAATACCAGAGAAGCAGGGAGGTGGCAGTGTGGCAAGAAGGGGCCGGGAGAAGGGGAAAGGGGGCCAGGTCTCAGACCTTAAAATCCAGGCAAGACTAGGAAGGGTGGGGGTAGGGAGAAGTGTGTGTGTTGGGGCAACGACTGAGACAGAGACTCGGAACTTTTCGCTGTGTCTCAGTATCCCCCCTCCAGCCCCCAAACAAATAAAGGTGGGGGGGAAGTCCAAAGGTAATAAAACCAGAGCTGCAAGTATCTGACAGGTAGTTAGAGTTGTGAGTGTCATTCTATTCTCTATAAAAGCAAATGACAGTCGTAAACTTCTCAATTTATCTGCTACCATAAAATGAAACTTCAAGGGAGTTGCTAAAGGAGGGGGGGGATGTCTCTCTTTTTTTGCTCAGTCCTTGTTTTCTTCCTTTTCCTCCTCTTCTTTCTCCTCTTCCTCGTTTCCTTCTTCCTCCACCTTCTCCTCATCTCGGGCTCCGGGCAGTTTATCCTTGTTGTTCTCCTTTTTCCACTTCATCCTTCGGTTCTGGAACCAGATCTTCACTTGTCTCTCAGTCAGTCCCAGGGCATGAGAGACTTCAATCCGACGCTTTCGTGTCAAATAAGGATTAAAGAGAAACTCCTTTTCTAGTTCCAAGGTCTGATACCGGCTGTAAGTTTGCCTTCCGCTGCGCCGCCCCGGAGCTGGACAGAACAGAAGCCCAGTCTGGTTATGTTTGGGTAGGGGCTTGGCTTTCCCCTGTCACTCTTCCTCCCCTGAAATCCCCCCCTCTGGTTTCCCCAGTTCCCCTCCCTCCTGCAGAAAAGGCAGAGCAGGCAAGGGCAGGAAAGTTTGGGGGATTTGTTTTGGTTTAGCTTCACCTTGGGAGGTAGGGTAGGGGTGGGGGCAGGGACTAGGATCTGTCTGGAAAGCCGGGGCTGGAAGAGGCCAAGGGAGCACTGCAGAGTCCCCCCAGGCCTGCAGTTCCAGGAAACTGGCCCTTGCAGCTTTGTTTACAAGTGCAGAGGGGCATTGGGTGAGAAGGGCTGGGGACAGAGTCTCTTTCCAAAAGGAAGGCAAAAGGGCTGGGGGTGAGGAAGTGAGGCTCTGCTCACTGCCCCTCTTCAGATCTCTCTGCCTTATGCCTTGCAAGGAGGAAAAATAATTGATCTCCTGGAATGTATCACTGCTTGGCCTGATTGCTAACTAGAGATCAGCAAATAAATCACGGGCCATCCTTGCTGGAACTTGTCGCTTTCTAGCTTCCCCTTTTACTTCGAAATTGGGCAATGAGGGGCCACCCTTGGAGGGGCTCATGACCTGAGCTGCCCTGAGGGTCTCAGAAAGACCCCACAAGCCTTTGATGGGGGGCAGCTTGGCGAGGGTCTTCTGGACATCAGAGCCCTCTAACCTACATGGCCTCCCTCCTTTTCAGGACTCTTTCCCCCCCCCCCCTCCTCTCTGACTCCCTCTCTTCTCTCCAACTGAGGGAAGTAGAGCAAAGTTGGGGTAGTGGCCCTAAAGCTAGTTCTCTCAGAGGAGGTGGTGGGTACCCCAGAGAGGCAGATCACCTGTCCTTGGGGTCCTGCCACCCCCTGACCCAGCCAGGGGAGGGAAGCAGGGGTCTTCATCCCAAGACAGCCTGGCCACTGTCCTGGACTGGGGCTCTCTGCCTTATGGAGAAACTGGCTTGTTCCAAAAGCTGATAACCTCAGGGTCCCCCGCTCCTTCCCAGCCACCTCCCCAACTTTGACTAGAGACGGTGAGAGAAAGAGACAGACAGAGAAAGAGGAGGGGAGAGAGAGAGACAGACTGACAGAGGTGGAGAAAACGTTTTTTTAACCCTTTGCACCCAGATACCACCTTTTCCCCCACTTTTACCCCAATCCCCCAAATCTCCCAGACAAACCCGGTGCCCCACCCCCAGCTGAACCTCCCAACCTCCAGAAACCCACTCAGGCCCGGGGGTGGGGCCCGAGAGAGCCCCAAGCCAGGAGGGAAAGCGAGGGCAGACAAAAAGGAGGCGAGGGAGGGGGGAAGACCCCGGAGCGCGGGAGACTAAGGGGGAAAGAGAAAAGGCTTCTCACCGTGGGGTCTCATCCATGGAAACATGAGGCTGGGAGACGAGTTTTGATTTAAGTGGCCTTGTCCTTCGCTACTGTTAGTGTTGGCGGAGGATTTACAGTCGGGATATTGCACCACGCTCGCCTCTTGCTGAGCCCCATAAAGGGACTGTCTGGGGAGCGCCTCGTAGCCATAGAATTTGGAGGCGTCTCCGTGGCAGCTCAGCGAGCACGGGTTCTGCTGGTAGCCCGAGTTGGAGATGCCCGAGGTGCCGTGGTGGAAGAAGTCTTGGACGTGGTGCGAGGCGTGCTGGAAGCCGGGCGCCGAGCCGCCGGGCCCGTACACCAGCGCATGGCTCCGGCCCACGCTCTGCGGGAAGCGGCAGTCGTAATAGGCCGGCTCCAGGGACTCGCCGCCTTTGTACTTGGAGAACAGGGGGTTGACGAAGTAGGAGCTCATGCTGGGCACATGAAAACCCGCCGCCCCCTCCCCTCTGGCTCCCGACTCCCCCGCCCGGGACCCCCGAAACTGCCCTCCCCCCGGGAGCGATCCCCAGGCCGGCCGGCTCCCCGGGGCGGCGGGCCGGGCTGGGCAGGTGGGGGGCGCCTGGGTGCCGGCGGCCGGCGGGGCGGCGCAGCTCCCGGGCTGGGCGCGGGCGGCGGCGGGCAAGCGGGCGGCGGCGGCGGCGGCGGCGGCGGCGGCTCTCTTCACTGTCGGTAGGTAGAGCTCGCGCTCTCGCACTTAGCTCTTTCCTTTAACAGCCCAGGCGAATTCCTCAGACTCCCGGCGGTGGCGGCGCTTACACGCGATTCGCGTTCATCAATCCACGACATGAAGACAGGCGAGAGGGAGAGAGAGAGAGGGAGAGAGAGAGGGAGAGAGAGAGAGAGAGAAGGAAGGGAGGGATGGCGGGCGGGGGGTAGAGGGGTTCAGGGCTGGGGGGACCTGGAAGAAGGGGAGGGGAGGAAGGGGGAGGGATGGGGGTGTGGTATGTGGGGGGTGGTGGTGAGCCAGCCCCAGCTAATGGCTGGGGCCAGCTTTTCCAAGGTGCGCATTCAGATTTGAAGGTGCCTCTCCTCCCTTCTCTTTTCCTTCCTCTCAGAGAGAGAGGTACCTGAGCCAGCAGGTCAACTCAGGTTACCTCAACAGGTATAAGACCCCCGAGGGGGCTGAATGCCAACCAGAGAGAGTGGTCCCCTAACAACCAAACGTGGGTTCCCCAGGGGGTCCTTAAGTCTGGGGACTTTAGGAGGAAAAGCGCATCTTATCCCCAGACACGTCAGCCATCAGAACCCTCTTGCCCCTATCCAGCTGCCCTGTCCCCCCTAGATTCTTAAGATCCCTTGTCAGCTGGCTGTGGGTAGTGGAGAGGGCCAGAGGCAAGGACACTCCATATACCCAGTCAGGGCTGCACTGCCCCTTCAGACACCAGCTCATGCCTCAGGCAGGAAGCCCGGGCAATGGCCACGAGCTTGTTGGAGGCTCTGAGAGCAAAGCCGCTGGTGGGAACAGAGGGAGAGGGCAGCTGTGGTTCTCTGGCTTCTGGCTGGGCTGATCCAGGAGGTTGCTTCTTAGGAGACCCCCTGTATCTGGGTTGGAGGCCTCTAAAGCAGGCCTCTTACTTGTCCCCACATACCCTAACCCCATAGGAAATGCTAGTTTGGCCTGGAGGGGCCTCCTGGCTTCACCGCATCCCCCCTCCCCAACTTCCCCAGGCAGGCTGCCCAGGCCAGGATGTGGATGGGAACTGTCAACAGACACTCTTTAAATATTTACCCACACTTCTCTGGGGGGTTCCCCCATCCCCAAGACTGGGTAAATTCAAGTTAATGCTAATGGATGAAAGACCCTTATCCCATCAGCACCCTTCTCTGGCCATAAACATGTACAGTTACATGGACTGAACACAGACAGAGAGAAAAGGGAGAAAGAGAGCTGTGGACACGTGTGCTCTGTGCAGGTGAATGAAGAAGAATGATTTTTCTGGTTCTCCCCCTCCACAGTATGTGAGGGCAATGCGGGGCCATACTCAGGATCCACACATGTTGTATATGCTCTCTTCCACCACGAACAACATCAAATGCACACACACTCAATTATCAGAAAGCACCCCTGAGACTTCACAGACACTGTGCACACTTGTGCACACCCAGACATATGTGAAAATAAGACCTGATAAACACACATGCATCTTTCGCTCTTTGCATCATAAAAAAAAAAAAAAAAGCTACCTAATTTCCTTCCACATTCTGGAGTTTCAGGGTTGGATGAGGAAGGAGGCAGTTAGAAAATCAGATCTTTTTCTTCACTATCCATCCAGAGCCCAGCTCTAGGGATGAAGGAAGAAATGAAAGCGCAGGGGAGGATGATGCAGAGAAAATGAGTCTCCCCCTTTTGAATCTAAATAATTGCTGGGGAAATAGTCACTCTCAGCCACATTCCCAAAGGAGAACCACTGGGGCCCCAGCAAGAGATCAGGATACCCTGAATTTGGAAGAATCCACCCCCATCTGAGTGAGGTGGGGACTGCTCCAACTCTGTGACACCACACCAATAACTCTGACCCTGGAGCCACAGGAGGGGAGGTTCAGAGGGCCATGCCAGGGCTGCAGGGTCCAGGGCAGTAGGGGACATGACTGAGATTTCCTCCACTACCAGAGCACGCTGCAGCCTTGGTTCAGCCTCTGCCTTCTCTGAGCCTGCTCTGTGGGTACTAAACTGACAGACTCTGGACTCCCAGCTTCTAGGTCACTGGGGACTGTCATAAATACTTTCCTTTTCCCTCCTGGAAAGCAGAGGCTGGGCAGGCCATATCCGCTCTGGGGCCTGCGCCTTATCTTTTAGGGGGTGAGGGGATATCTCAACATTTTATGGGCCAGCGAAAATCCTGCCATAGAGCTATCCTTCCGGGCCTTTGTGTCTTGGAATGCAACTGTCCAGAGTGTGCTGCATGCATCGCCTGCTTTGAGAGCCCACCAGTCCCCAAAGCCCCGGCTGGACTTGATTTCCCCTTTCAAAGGTCCCTCGCCTTTTCTCTCTTCAGTTCATTTGATTGATTGTTTTTTTACATATATTTGGTTGATTTCGCTCCTCGAACCTGGAAATAAAGGAACCGCAAGCAGCCATCCTTGCTGGGGCGTCTCCGTCCCTCGCCCCGAGGCCTGCACCGCCCTCCTAGGTATCGTGGATTTATGTTCGTTTGTCCGGGTCATTCTGCCTTTTCGCGTTAATTACGCGTTGCCTGCTTCGTGCTTATCTCCTCCGCAAAGCGATTATTTTCAACGCCCGCCCTTCTGAACCTCCCGAGTCTGCTGGCAGAACGAGGGCCCATCTCCTGCCGCCACTCGCGATTTATTTACACCTCGCAGGTGAGAGGATTGATTTGCTCAGAGCCAGAGGGGCCGGGTTGGGCCGGGGCACCCGGCCTTTTAGTCGCTGCTCCTCGGGGCCGGGCCTCAAATGTCAGTGCGGCCAGGCCGGCTGGGGGCACAGCCGCCGCCTCTAACATTGAGCAACAGCGCCACCTCGCGTCCACTTTCTCCAATGCAGTTCGGCCGGAAAAAAAGCCAGCAGCTAAGAGCAAGCAGGTCCCCAGGCTTGACCCAAAGGTGGGGGGGTGGGAGGAAGGAGTTTCCAAATGAATGCGCACGAGAGGGGTCCCCGGAAGGGATTCCCCCCTCCCCAGGAGCGCTGTTCTTTTGTGTTCTAAATCCTCGAAATAAACCTTGTCCAAGGTTTTATACTATATTCTCTTTTTGTCACCCTCCCTTCCCGCATTGAGACACTGTGCAAAAGGAACTGCCGCGATTTGCCCCGCAACCAGGCGCATTTCTGGCCTCGGAACACCGCGCACGCAGACACTCGCACCGAAGCTCCCGCGACCGCCTGCCCGTGGCGCGCACTCTAAACTCCTCGCTCCTCTTACCCTGCCGCCTGCTCCGTACCGCCTATTCCGCCGCCGCCTTCAGGACTTTGGGGTGGGACTCTGACTTCTCCCGGCTCTTTGCCCCCTGGTTTGTGGCCCAGCCCTCTCTCACGCGCGCTCTCTCCACCTCTCCCTCCCATCCAGTGAGGTCCTGTTCTCCGTGGGCCATAGACAAAACATTCCTATAATCCGATTTCAAAGGAAAGAGTGTCCACCTTATTTAAACCATAAAACAATTAAGCCCAGACGTCTAGCCAGCTCCGCGCTGCTGTTTTGTTCGGCCCCATTCAGAATCCAGCGCAGGGAGACAAACAGCGCCATAAAAGTGGCATTTCGGGGCCTCGGAAATGTACCTACCCTCTGCCTTCCCAAGTGGAACAACCTTTAGGGTTTTGTGATTCTGACAAAGGAGCAGAGGAGAGGTGGGAGGGGAGGATTAGGGCAGGGGGGCGTTTGCAAGCCCCTCTTTCGTCCCCAGCTTTCGTTTCTTTCCCCAGATGTGTGTCGTGTTGTTGTGGTTTGAGTTCACAAATGACAATAAATAAAAATCGAATCCAATCCTGACCTGCAGGCTGGAGGCTGAGCTGGTACTGAACCGCGGGCTGGACCGCGTGGGCCTGCTGTGGATCCCACGCTCTGGTCAGGGCCCTCCTTCCTGCCGGGAGCCAGACCGGCTCGGGAGGGCCGCAGGAAGCAGGCCGCGCTGACGGACGGACGAGGGGAGGCGACAGGGCCTTGGAGCAGGGGCGGGGTGGAGGCCCGGAAACACCGCCGAGCTCGGGCCGGGAGAGAAGCTTGAGTCCCCGCGGTCAGGACCGAGGGAGATGGGTGGGTGCCTTGTCCTCCGCGCGGGGCGCAACTGAGGCCAGGGTCCCAGAGGAGGAGCGAGGTAGCCAGAAAAATACAGGCAAAGCACCTTTCAAAAGGACCAAGAAAACAATCGCTTCTGGAATTGGGAGGTCTCTTCTTAAGCGGGAAAGAGGAGGGGTGCTTCAGCGACTGGGAAAACCAAACCGCGACTTTAAATTGTCTCCCTCAAAATATTATCAAAAACAAAACGTTCACCTCTTCCCACCTTCCTCCAGCCCCTGAAACTGGACTATTTAATAGGAGGAGCGGGTAGGAGATTCAAATGATGGGAAGGGGCTGGTCCCTACAAGTGCCTCACAATCCTGTAAGGTGATGGCCATGGGGGGAGCTGCTTAGGAATCGGGGTCCCCAATTATTTTCTTTTACGGTGGTATTCCCCAAGTATTCAGAGCAACACCCTGCACTCTCGCCAAAATGGGCAGCCTGAGATATTAAAGAGCTATATTTCAAGCAGTCTGAGTTTAATAGTTTCCAGATTGGGGGATTTCCGAGAAAGGGGGCGCTGGGCTGAAGCATACCCAGCAGCTTGAGTCTGCTTCTGATTAACAGATGAAAACTGCTGGTTCTGGGGAAGGCTTTCGGGGTGCTAGGCAGTCGACCATCCCCACTGGGCTGTTGTTACACACACATATCCCCAAATCTTTGCCCCTGGGGTCCCAGAGCCACCAGAGAACACCCCACTTCTGGCTAATCCCTGCCCAGCTTCCTTTGGTCCTAGCCTAGGGATCTCTTGAAATGCTGCGGTTGCTCAGCATAACCACTGTCACCCCCAGATCAACATTCAAACTTCACCCCCAGATCAACATTCAAATTAAGCACCAGAGAGATAGGTTGAATAGAAAAGAGAGAACTAGGAGATGGAGAGAGGAACTGAGAATACACTGAGAAATAGAAACTAAATCTAATCTTGATTGCATTGGTTTTGCCATCTTTCTTCTCTCCCCCTTCTTTCCTCCCTTTTCTTTCTTCCCTCTCTACTCTCTCCCCCTGCTCTCTCTCTGCATCTTCTTTCACTCTCAATGTCCAGTGCCTGTCCAGTTCCCTGAGGCCTGCAGGGCCTTCCTCTTCACCCTTCACCGCACACCCTCCTTAGCAGCCTCCCCCCCACCAAGACACCCCTCAAAGCACAGATGCAGCCAGGCAAGAATCCAGCCCCGGCCTGCACCCAGCATGCAACCTTCATCTTTACCTATCTCTTCCCTCCGATCTCATGTACTCATAAATTATTACAATTAATTACAGCCAAGGAAAACCATTCATGCCATACCCCCACCCCCAGGGACTCCATCGAGCTACCAGGAGACTCACAGGCAGCCAGCCAGGGAAGGCACAGGCGGCACCCGGGCCTCAGCAGCCTCCACCACACCCCGGGAGCCTCTTAGCCCCATCACACCCTGCCTGGGGAGGAGTGGCGGGCACTTGCCCTTCCGAAGTAGGGGGAGACCCTTGCCTGGCTCCCACCTCCCCTAAAGGATCTAAGCACTTGCCTCCTCCACGTCAGAAGCCTGGGAGCGACAAGGAGGAGAAATAATGAGAACTGGATGCAGTTGGGTTTCTGGTTTTTTAAGTGACTTCGATATATTAACACAGAGCTGTTCTACCATAACAAACAGAAGCACGTTACAGACCGACTCTGAGGATGAGAGGAGACACTGCTATGTACATGCCAGAGGCGCCGGCCTGCGCCGCTGGACCCAGCCTGCGGCATGGTCCCCGGCCCTCGCCTTTTCGCTCCTGGGCTGGGAAGCATACTTGTGTATGTTGTATGTGTGCGCGTGTGTGTGTTTGTACAAAATCTGCACACAGAGCACCCCAGGCCTGGGGAGTGATGGCCCGGACCAAATACAATACATGAAAAAAAATAGAAATATAGCGATTCAAGTACTGGCTTCTCTGAAGAAAGAAGAAAAAAAAAATCACATTTGTGTGTGTCATTTATTTCAGTTGCGCTGGGAGAAGAGAACGCGGTTTCTCTCCCCGCCTCCTCCTCCTCCTCGCTGGGTAGAACTAACTCTAAAACACCAATTTCTCAACACTGAACCCTCCCAAATTGCAAGAGTTTTCCTTTTCCCCTTCCCTTTTTTTTTTCCTTTTTAAGCCGATTGGCTTTTCTCTATCTTGCTCTTTCCTTTTTTCTTTCAGTGCTGTCTCCCGCCTGGGCTGGGGTATTTTGTGGGTTTTTTGTTTTGTTTTGTTTTTCCCTTGGCTGTGCGAGGCAGCAGGCTGGGGCAGGGTTTAGGATTGCTCCTTGTCGGTTTTCTCTTTATTCATCTTTTTCATCTTCATCCTCCGATTCTGAAACCAGATTTTGACCTGCCGCTCGGTGAGGTTGAGAACCCGGGCCACCTCGTACCGACGGTCCCTGGTTAAATACATATTGAAGAGAAACTCCTTCTCCAGTTCCAGCGTCTGGTACTTGGTGTACGGGCAGCGCTTCTTCCTCGTGGAACGGGCGTGAATCCAGTTGGCCACGGGGTTGCCTGGAGGGCCAAACACAGGCAGGGGTCAGTGGAGCCCCTTTCCAGCCCAGGACCCCTGCCACCCCATCCTCAGGCTCAGCCTGGCTCCCCAAACCCAATAATTGAACCTGAATTTGGACACGTTTTGCTTTAGGAATTCCACCCCCCTTACTGCTTTTGCGGTCTCCCCCCTCCCTATCTTTCCCCTCCTCAGTTTCCAGCACCTAAAACTATAGGAAATCGAAGCTATCAAAGCCTCTACAGTCTGGTCCTCCTCAGCTTCAAGAGTAGTAATTCGAGAATATCCTCATAAAAAGTCCAAATTCCCAACCGTTTCATAGGCCCATAAACGCTTCTCTCTCTTGTTTTTTATTTTTATAGCGAGGTCTCTCTCCTCCCCACTTCCCTCCTCCTCTGCCCCCTCCCATCCTCCCAGCCCACGACCAAGTCCTGAAATTTCAGCAGTTCTATTTCCTGACCCTGAGAGTCCCCAAGCCCCTCAGTATCCTCTCCAGAGCCCCATCTCCGCTCTCGGAATTCAACCCTGCTGAGGCGAATTCTCAGGGTGATGCTGGGATGGGAAAAGCCTTTCTCCTCTCCCCAGGGAGCTGCTGGCCTTGGGGACAGGCTCCCCTATATCTTAGCTTCCCTCTTTGGCTTCCAGTGCCCCCTCCTCCTGCCAGCCCCAGGACAGGCTCTGCAGGAGCCAAGCCTCCAATTTCAGGTTTATGGGAGTAGCTGAGGGCAAGGAGGGAAACCTTCAGAGGGGTATAATTAGGCCCTGGCCCCTGATGGGGCTGCAGGAAATCCTTTCCTGCAGCCCCCTCCTGGGTCTCCCCCAGACATTTCCTCACACCCAGGGGCTGCACCCCCTCCTCCTGCTGTTTCCCCTTCTATCCTCTTTCTGGCCCTGCAGCTCTCACCTGTCCCCCCTCCAAAAAAAAAAAAAAAAACACCTACCCTTGCCTTTCTCTGCAATACTCAGAAGGCTCCCCTTTCCCTGATTGGAGTGTGTGTGTGTGTGTGTGTGTGTGTGTGTGTGTGTGTGTGTGTGCAATTCTCTAATCTGGGGAGATGCTTCTCCCCACTCCTTATCCCTGACCCCCATTCGCACCCCTCTCTCCTGCAGAGCCTCAGAAGAGGGCTCTCAAGTTTAAGGAGACTGGGACCCCCTCTTCTCTCCCTCAACTCTGGAAGTCCTGATCCCTCCAAGTTCCCAGGCTGAGAAAGCCCTCAGACCTCTCATCCAGGGTTCCTGGGGGAGAAGCCCATGGACCTTCTGTTTTATGAATCTCTAGTGGGGTGAGGACCCCCACACTGCCTGGGAGGTAGGGGTGGCTTTTCTCCTTGGGGTTATTTCCTCTCTATCCCCAGTGTCCTCCTCATCTCTCCCCCATCTCATCCCAAACCATAAATGAACCTCGCCCCCACCCTATCCCCTGGCCCTGTCTGCATTTCTCCGAAAGTAGTGACTGAGCCAAAAAGCCTGGGCTGGGGGTGTGGGGGCGGGGGTCTCATCAAAGCCAGCTCCTGGGAGAGGAGCCCCCCTCAGCCTTCTCCCAACCTGGCTCCCTGGGCCCCCTTCTCAGACCTTCCTGCCCCTGAAAGCTCCCCAAGGTAATTCGCTTTTATTGAGTCCTCGCCCTCACCCCTCTCCCGCGCTCCCTGCGCCGCTCCGAGGGGCTGTAATCCGCTCCCCCCGCCTGGCCTCCCCTCCCCTCCCGCGCGGGTTGTAAAGGAAAATTGCTCCCAACTTACTGGGGTCCAGGTCGGCCTTCTCCTCTTTGTGCTTGCTGCCGGCGAGGGCGTCCGCCTCGGGCGAGGGCAGGGTCTGCGGGGCGCGGTCGCGCAGCTCCCCGGGCGAGCCGTACATGTAGTCCGGGTAGCTGCGGCCGTCGCCCGGGCCGCAGTCGGCGCGGCGCCCGGGGTAGGCGTCCGGCTTGAGGGCGTAGTGACGGCCCCCGGCAGGGAAGCTGGGGAAGGAGACGGCGCCGGACAGCGGCTCGAGCCAAGTCCGCATGTAGCGCGTGTCGGCGCCGAGGTGGGGCTGGGGGCCGTACGGGTGGTAGACCACGGACGACTGCGAGGGCACGGGCGCCCACGACGTGCTGAACACTGCCGGCTTGGGCGCGAAGCTACAGGACGGAAAATCGCTACAGTCCGGCACCAAACCGCTGGGTCTGGCGGCGGCGGGGTGAGCCCCTGTGGCCGGAAACCTGGACGCTAGGAGGTCTTCATTGTCGTGAGAGATGAGCGAGTCCACGTAATAGTTACTGATGGGCCCCGTCGCCGACATCGTAACAGGGTTTTACATACATAAGATTATTGTATGAACTGTATATGTACTTTTTATCTGCTCACAGAACAATCAAGGCAGGTAATTATTTTTCCAGCCTTTTCCCCGCAGCTCATTGGCTCCCCGGCCCCCACGTGATCGTATTTACCCAAAAATACGGCGCGGATCAATGCGCAGGGGCTTTTTTTCCTGGCTTTTTTTTTTCTCTTCTCCCACCCCCTTCTCTCTGCTGATCCCCGCGACCTGCGTTTTCCTGGGGGTCCGCAACTCTGGACCCAAGGACCCGCCGCCCCCTAAGGACAACTCGCATCTCAGCACAGAAGCCCCTGCCCGTGTCCACCCATAAGCAGATGGCCTCCGCCCCCACCCCCGGGAGGATTTCTTAATGGGGTGCCAATGCCAGTCCCCGAAGCCAGGGTTCCCGGACCCTCGGGGCTGAGCTGGGCGCTGGAGCCCCGCAGGGGCAGAGAGCCCGGCCGAGGTAGGTGGAGGAACTATTTCTTGACGTAATCCGTCTCTGTCGGTCCCGACGCTCCCGCAGTCTCTGCGCGAGCCGAGATCAGCAATTGTCAGTTCGGAACGTGGCTTTTAAAAATGCGTTTTTAAATAGTGTGTATGTATGTATTTCTTTCTGGAGCAGCAGCAGCGAGGGAGGGAGAGTGGGAGGGGACTGGGGAAGCTGGGGTGGAGGGAGGGAAGGAGGGAAAGGGGAGCGTCCTTCTGCCACTGGCCAACTCAGCCCCCCAAATCCTGGGCAGGGGAAGCTTGGGGAAGGTGGCCCAAGGCTGGGAGGGGTAGGACCTTGGGAACTTGTACACCTCTGTCACCAGAAGTCCTCTCTTTGCTTTGGCACAGATATGCAAACGTCTTTATTTTAAATTTATTGTCTGTATCTTTATCTTTCTTTGCCAGCCTGAAGAAGTGGAGAAGAGATCTACACAACTTCAGTGGGGTGTCCCCGTCCCGTCTTCCTGTTCGCCCTCTTTTGCCCTCAACTCCATCTCTGAGACATCCTACCCTCCCCCCAAAAAAGAAGTCACTACCGGGGCTCTCTCTACAGAGAGCCAGGGTGAGAGCGGGCAAGGCGAGAGAACGACCTCGGTCGTGGGCAAGTAGCTTGTTTTTACGTCCTTCAATAAAATTTTTATGAGGATCATTTGATTGTTCATAAATGTGTCTTTCATTAAATAAAATTGTAGGCTGTTTTTGGAACGAAAAAAAGCTATGAAGGAATGGGAGAAAGCAATTTCTTTGGAGTCAGACACAGGAATTCTGGAGGGGGCAGTGTGATGGCAGGGAAGATCACACAACTTGGATTCCTTCCCCCTCAGTAAGTTGGTTGTTACCCTCCTCTTTGAATTTGGGGTGCATTCATTGCCCAGCCCTCTGCTTTTCATCAGACTGTCCCATGGTGGTTTAGCAAAGGTGGGCAAAGGCAAGCAGGAAATTCTCAGTGTGGGTGCAAGAGAGGGGCAGGGAAGTTGGTGGGGGTGGGGGAGAAGAACAGGTGATATCCCCAGAGACACAGGCGTTCTAGTCAGGGCAGAGTGAATTTGAAGGAGGGGTGCAATTTCAGGGTCAGCAGGGAATAGTCCAGTTTGCGCCAAGGGAAACAGGCAGGAGCTGAGGCTAAGACACAGGCTCTGAGGCAGCAGGGAAGGACAAGGTTTCTCAGACTGGAGATGCCTGCTCTTCTTTCCCATTCCTGTCCTCAGGATGGGACCAAACACCAGGGGTGGGGGGGGGGGGGCGCGGAGGCTGCTTTTTTCTTGCATCTCTGTCAACCTGTCTCCTTTAAGGAGGAGAAGGGCTAGAGAGAGGTGTTCCAGAGACTAGTGTGTGTGTTTGGGAGAAGGGGGGTGAGGAAAGTTGAGGGGGAAGGGTCTGTCTGCAGCCCGCAGCACTGACCCCAGCCTGCCAGGCCCCCACCCCAGTCCCTGCTCCTCCCCTTCTCGGGTTCTCTCCTTTTCGGTCTAGCGGGGCTGGGATTTCGACGCATGGGGGGGACATGAGAAGTACCCGGCTGGGGAGAGGCGACCCGGGGCCTCAGCCTCTTCACCCTCAGCTCTGATTATCTTCTCCTCACCGCCCCCCGCCCCCTGACTGGACTGGTTTTGGAAAAGTCAAATTACAGCAAGAAACAGAGTATCTCTTTGGCCTTGATGGAGCTGGGTTAGCTGTCAATCAAAAATTCTCCCTCACTAGTTCAAGGAAAAGACTGCAGGTTACAGTCCCCCTGCCTAGGCTTCCTCCCAATTCCCAGCGCCATCTGCACCTCCCCCCCAGCCCTGGCGGCAGGGAACCCTGCCTGGTTCTTGGGTGGCTGCTGGCAATGCTGAGCAGAGCCGCGGAGCGTTCAGAGGGCCCGGGGCCAGACTGTGACCAAGAGGACATCAGGGGACAGAGCCTGAGAGAGACTGAGCCCGAGACAGCCTGAGACAGCAAGACTGAAGCACGGCGCCAGGTCCCCAGAGAGAAAGGGAGGAAGGAAGGAGGGAAAGAAAGAAGAAAACGGATTAGAATAAAAGAAAGAGGGAAGAAAGAAAAGAGGGGAGGCAGGATGAAAGAGAGGGAAGAGCAAGGAAAGGAAGGCATGCAGAGAGAGTCGGAGGAAAGGCGGCGACAGGCAGGCAGGACGGGGCAGGGCGCGGGCTGACCGAGCAGCCGTGGCATTGTGCAACCCGCTGGCTGGCCGGGCCTTTGCCGCGGGACTGGCTCTGGGCGCGGCGGCCACTTCTGTCCGGACACAAAGGAGGAAGAGGCCTCCTCTCCTGCCCCTCCCGGGCGACCTGCTGGGGTGGGGACACCAGGCCTCCAGGATATAGAACCCTATCTCGGCCCAGGCAGCTACCCAGGCAGCTGGGAGCTGAGCCACGCTCTCAATCAAGGAGCAAAGAAGACAGGATGAAGGAGAAGGTTTCAAGCCCGCCGGCTCCTCCTTTTCGTCTTCGCCAGGGGACAGGGCCCATCTACCCCTACCTCAGTCTTCCTAGAAGGAAGCTGCCCCCCAAAGCCCCTCTCCTATGGCCTTCTACTATTTGGGAAAGCCCCCCAGACACAGTGGCTGTAAACAGATGCCCCTTTCTCTCCTACCCAGCTTGGCCACCACCTTCTTTTCAACTCTTGAGCAGCCTGCCCACCCAGCAGAGGCAGCAGCAGTGGGGCAGCCAAGATCACCAGGCCCACGCTCTCTGCTGCCATCAAATTCCCTGTGAAACTGAGGGGAGGTTGTCGCCTTCGTTTCAGAGCATGAATTCAGACCCTCCCCACTCAGGCACAGACACAGCTGTGGATCTGGAAGCAGGCCTCACCCACAGCCTCCTCCCCACCAACACCCCATTTTGCCTGGGCCTTGCTAAGAGAGGCAGCCTGGGGGAGGGGGGCTGGAAGAGGCTGAGAATCCCTGAGTTCACCAGGCCACCAGGCCATCCCTTGGGTTCCACAACTACATGTGGACGGTACCCCCATCCTCTGCATTTGGAGGTGGGGTGGCAAGTCAGAGCTCTGAAGCAGACCCTAGGGCTCTCCCCAAATCCAGACCTGGAGGGCACCAAGGATGTGGGGGCACCAAGGATGTGGGAGCACCAAGAAGGAGGGGTTTGTCTTCCCAGGTTCAGTTACGCCTGCCAGGTTCCCAGACTCCCTCTCACCCCCACCACTCCCCTCAATTTTCCTTATCACCGATGGGGAGCCCGAGGGACTGGAGGCCACTGGGAGTCCCTGTTGGGAGATGGGAGGACTCCAGCTTTAGCTAGCAGCTGTGCATTCACTGTGGTTCTTAGAGCTCTCTTCTGACCCCCAAAGACGGCACTGGGCAGAGGAGAGCCCCCTCAGGGGGAGGAGCACCCTGACTACATCACCTCAGACCTGGACAGCTGGGATCACAATCAAGCTAGCACCACCGTGGGCAGGACAGACAGACAGAAACACAGGTTAGACTGATCCCCTCCCCTGGCCCTGCACCTCCCTTTTAGTGATTTAAATTCCCTCCGGTTCAATCCACACCGTCAAGTTCGGATTATATTTAAAACAGGCTTTCTCCCGGTCCCCCAGCGGGTCATTCCCGCAGCCGCAGGCAGGGCGCCCGCTCCCGGCTCGTCAGCACCCGCCTGCGCGGAGGAGGCCCTGCGTGCTCCATTTGCTTTCGTTTTCCTTCTCCCCCTGAAATGGGCTCAGTTCACCTCTCCGCTGCCCTCTCCTCCTCCCCGCCCCTCCTCGGTTCCCCACTCCTTTCCCCCCTTTTCTCTCCTGATCCCTCTTTGTTGGGAAAAACACACCCACACACACAACTCCTCCTAGCTCAGGCCTGCGCTGGAAGCAGAAACTGAATTCTCCTGGCCCGCCGCGAGGAGACCAGCGTCTTGCCCCCACCCCAGGTGGGTATCCGGGATCCCTACACACCAGGAGTCCAGCCGCTAAGCCCAGCAGGAGTGAAACCCCCAGGGCCTGTGAACGTGGCCCTCTCAACGCCACGGCCTACATTCCCTCCGGCCCCCTGCCCTGCGCCCCGCAGCAAACGGGGCTATTTCCGCTCCCCCAACCCGATCTGGTTTCCCAGCCTGGGGAGTGGCTGGAGGGGGAGCGGCCCCAGAGCTAGGGGTGCTTTCCGCCCGGAGCCCCCCGTGGTACTGGGCGCCTGGTTACCTGATCTTTGTGTGATGTAGGTGTCGCAGGGAAATTTGCAGTGACTTTGGATCCCAGACTGAGGAAGCGGAGGTGGCGAAAGGAGAGACAATACGGGTCCGAAGTACAATTAAGGAGCCAGAGCCGCTAGTCTCTTCCCCCGCCCTCCCTGCCAGACTAGGAGCTGTCTGGCCTCAAACCTCAGGGCAACCCGCGAACCTGGAGCCGGAAACTCAGCCCATGGCGGAGGGAACCAGAGGTTCTGGCGTCCAAAAAGCAGGAGGAAAGCGCCCTCCAACTTGGGGGCCCAGCCACTAGCCCCACTGAGTCGCCGAGAATCCAATGAATGAAAGTGCACATTCCGACGAATTTTTCCCCGATTTTTTTCAGCCTTTGGCTGGACAGCCTAGGGTTTAGGACGTCTCAGACGGACAGACAGACAGACAGGCAAACCGCATCTCCAGAGGCAGGCAGACTCACAACATGAGTGTGAGTCTGAAATCAAATGCAGGTTCAACATTCCCCAGGCCTCTCTGCCAGGCCGGGCGGGCGCCGATCTCCCTACCTTCTCTCCCCTCCAGGGCGTCCGGCAGAGACCCGGAAGACTCGGTCTCTCTGGCTTGGTCCAATCCCGCCTCGGGAAGCGCCTTCGTTACCTGCTCCTCGGCTCCCCACGGCCACAGATGCAGGGCAGCCGCCTCCGCCGGGGGAGGGAAGCCCCGGCCACCGCAGCCGCCGCTGCCCGCCCTCCTTCCCTCCCTCCCTCTTCCTCGCCCTCCCTCCCTCTCTCCCTCCCTCGCGCGCCGCTGCTCGCGGGGCCCTCCCGCGGGCAACCTGTTCTGGACCAAATCCAGGTATCTCCGAAAGAGACAAAAAAGAAAGGACCTCTGATGTAGAAAAGAAAAAAAGACTCTGAACTGCATTTATTTTTCACGCTCTGACCATTGGTCGGCCTCAGTTCAGGCGTCCTGGGCCCGGCCCTGCGGCTGCAGAGGTGTGCTGGCCTGCTGCCTCGCCCACGCCGGCCGCCGCGCCCCGCGCGCTGCGCGCTCCACACTCTGGGCCGCCGCCCCCCGGCAGCCCAAACACCAAGCAGACCTCAAGGTCCTTCCTACAGACTCAACATCCGGTTGCCCGCCTTGCCGCTGGCCTCTCCGCCTGGGAGCCCGCTCCGCTCCATCTGCGGCCAAAGTCCTCACACAATCCACCTTGTCCGTGTTCTCGGGGCCCGGCCCGGACACCCTTCCGAGCCAAGGCGCCCGCTGACCACCCTCAGGCCTCGGCCCTGCCCGGGGCTGCACACCTCCTCCCCTGCACGGGGCCCACACAAAGCCCAGTGTCCCGACGCCCCCACCAGCGGCCCCTCTCCCCGACCCCGCTGCCCTTCACCTGTTCTCAAGAAGGGCCGCATCTCCGAGCCAGCCGAGGCAGGGCGGTGGGCCGGGCCGTAGGGTGCCCGGGAGCCGAGGTCCCAGGAAGGCCACAGATGATCCGCCGCCTAAGCCGGAGACCCCCGCAGCCAGCGAGAGATCTCAGAGACCAAGGCTCTCCTTGGCGAGCTCTTGCCTCTTCCTCCTTCTCCCGCAAGTCTTAAACACTTACACGCCGAGAGTTCAGCTCTATAAATCCTGCTCCTCTTTCCCATATCATAATTAAAAAAAACCAGTAGGGGAGGTTTTAACTTTTATTGCGATTTCTGGAGTTAGGCTGCAGAGCATATATTAAGTTTACGCTTATGCGCTCTCGGCGGGGAGGGTCCTTTAAGAAATAAAAATCCATCTTAATATCCACAGACCAGAGAGATAATTTTTTCCCTCCTCTTCACGCTGTTTCTTTTGAAGACTCCCCTCCAGCGAAGCAAATAAATAATCACCATCGCCTTAGCCATGATCCACGGCCCCAGGGCCCTGCGGTGGACACTGGCCACCAGACTGGCCCTCACCTTGGCCCTGTGAGAATGCACCCCACTCCCCAGGATGTTGGGGGGGGACACCCAGACCCATGGCTCTGTGGCCACCCCCCTATAAGCCCACCAGCTCTGAAATGGAAATTGGGGCTGAGAGACCCAAAGCGCAGAAGTCGTTCATTGGTAAATTTCGGCCCATCAGGGGCACTGTCTCAAAGCCAGGCACTCCTGAGCACCCCGCCCCTGCCTGGGACTCCCTTCACTCCAGCTGGCCCCCGGCTTCTGACAGCCTGAAAACTCAGAGACTGCCAAGGGCTCCCAAACCGGGGAAGCCCTTGCCTGCCTCGCACCAGCTGGCCTTCCTCTCTGAAAACTTCCCCATTTCTCTGGGAGCCATAGGGCGATTTGAGCACTTCCTTCCAAGGGAAGAGATTTTTTTTTCCCTTACAAAGGGCTGGGGGACAGACAGAAAGACAGACCGACAATTTCAGCTAGGGAGAAGGGAGGCTCTATTACTATTCTTTCCTCTAATCTCCATGGGATCTCTTTGTATAAGAGAGAGAGAGAAATACATGAGTATGCACAAAAATATATACAGGGGATCTGGGAGAGCCTGGAGGAGGCTGAGATATAGAAACAGAGACCCACACGCATGCAAGGTTCAATATATCCCCCAGCAGACAACTGCGTGAATAAACTTCATGGATATACTGTGTTACAGGGACATGACTTTGTTTCCCTGTCTGAAAGTTTCTAATGTTTTAATAATCATAATAATTCCAAAGTAAGAGAACCAAGAACCTGTCCTTTGCCTTTTGACTTTCTCTTTCCCAATCTGAGAGCAGGGGTGTACCTCTCCATTTTCCGTGACCCTCCCCATTTTTCTCTGCAGGCAGAGAAACCTGTTTGGAGAGCCCTCTCTCTAGCAACCAGGACCAGAACTGAGGAACCAGAGGGGGCAAGGAGGGGAAGAAGCTTTGCAAAGCTGCACATTGCTCAGATGCCCCTTTACTCCAGGTCCTCCCCTCCTCCCCCTGGCATCAGCCAACAACCTCTCCAACAATATGATAATGGTGGGCGCTGGCAGCCTCCGTTCACCCAGACCTTTCCACACAGTGCAAAGACAAGCAGCTGCCTGACAGGCACAGACACAACAGACCAAGGCCTACGGGCAACAGACAGCTAGAAAGAGACCAGAGCCAGATTCTTGCCCTGATGTTTCCCAGTAGGGTGTGTGTGTGTGGGGTTTCTACTTGGACTTGATGACTTTCTTCTAGCCTACTAACACCCTAAATATGCCCTTCTCCTGGGGATGGGGCTATACAAGAGGAAGAGGAGATGGCTGAGCTGGCACACAGAGTTCCCCAGCTCCTGGGACCCCCCACGCACCCCACTTTTCTAAGAAGCTCTAGCCCCAGTTGACTGGAGGCAGATTCCCACCCCCCCCCCCCGGGGGTGGCAAGTGGGAAAAACTAACCCTTCAAAGACTCCTTTCTATTTCTGTGGTCTTCTCTCTTCTAATCATCCTGCCCCACCCTGCTACCCAGCTGAGCTGGCCTGCCAGGCCACCTCTTACTCAAATTCCTGAATTTCCTTGGAATTGGTTAGACCTCCTTTGTCTGTCTCCATCAGCTGGGCCCAGGAAACAATAGCTGCAGGAAAAACTCCTCTCCCTCAAGCACGGGGATTGGGACAGGCTGAGTGGACAGATAAACTGGGGTTCTCCAGACTTGTTGTGTGGCTCCACTCACAGCTTGCCCTCCTCAGTCTGTACCCATTTTGCCCTGTCTAAGAGGGGGCCTGGGGAGCAGTCCCACTGGGGAGGGTAGGAGCGGGATAGGTGGGTTGGGGCCCTCGACGATAACCGACTGATGTAACTCAGGCAGTTTCTTGTTGCCGAGTTCAAAACTCAATCCCAACAACATGAAACTACCTAAGCCACAGATCAGCTGAGCGAGCAGGGCGGGAGATTCAGCTTTGCATCTATCGGGAGGAGAAGGGAAGGGGGTTGGGGAAGGAAGAAATTCAGCCCCGTCCCCCTTTCCGCCCCCACAACCTCCCTAAGGACTAGAGGGTAGACTTTGGGTGGCTGGGTGGGCAGGGGGTCTGACTGCCTCATCAGCTTAATCGCTCAGGGAGACTCTGGTGAAATGGGACCTCAAGCCGCCAAACCCCCGCCCCGCCCCCAGCACCGCAGTGGGGCTATCCCCCTGCCTCTGGCCCTGGGGGAAGCTGGAGTGTCCTTCCACTCTCGGGCTGGGTCCCCTGTCTTGCCCTTCTGGCTCTCCTGTGCTCTCCTAGCTTTCCTCTGATCCTCTCTGTCTCTCAGCTGAACTCCGGCTTCCCTTCGTCCGTGTGTGACCGAACCACTCCAAAGCCTCTTCCAATCAGGCCACTTGCCTGGCAAAGCCCCACAGCCAGAGCAAGTGGGGACCGAGAGCCTGGCTAAGGCTCACATCTAAACCAGCAGAAAGCAGGAAAACCTAAGCTTCAAGCTCCAGCCCTCACCAGCCCATCCTCCTTCTGCCTCCCCTCAGCAGACGACCAGACTGAGCTACATCAAGACCCATGTGTCGAGCTCCAGGCGACCCTGAGTGACCGAGTAAAGAAAGAAGCCAAAAACCACCAATTTACCCCTTTCACTGCCGAACCCCAAGGCAATGGGTCAGGGAGGGGGAGCTTGTGGCCACTGCCCTCCGCTTCGAGCCGCCACAGGGCAAGCCTGGGCTCCCAGCAAGCAAAGATGCTCAGAACACCTTCCACCCTGCTCTGCCCAATGCGTGCTGGGCACCTGGGGACACCGCTAGTCCCCACTCCGCCGCTAAGAGAAGAACAAGAAACCGCTTCTCTTACCTTGTCGCTGCCTCCTCCTCCTGCCACTGCCCGCGCTTCTGCTGCTGCTGTCGAGAAGGGGGGGGGGTGCTCAGCTCCTCATCCCCCTCCGGTGGTTAAGTTTATTCCTCTCCTTGGATAGGTGGGGGGCTCTTGGGGTTCCCCCCAGCAGCGGTGGGGTGCGCCTGGCCCAGCACCCCAGGCAATGGGATCCGTCTGCTCCTCAAGATTGCAGTTTGCTTTCTGCCTCTTTCCCTCCTCCAGTCACCTTTAAATGCATCTTTTACTGCAGCACCACATTATATTTGCAGATCATAAAATCCACCTCTCGCGCGCACCAAGACCGTCCTGACATTACTGTTTTATGACCTTGACTTATTGTGGTCACCTGGATAATATTTAAATCAACGTTATGGTCTCTCACTTACATTAAACCCGCCAAGAGACGTTCTAGAAAGGCTCTAGGAGATGAGTCGAACACAAAACACACACATCCACACACTCAGCCTCTTTGGGGGGAGGGTGTCGCTAAAAAAAAAAAAAAAACACTAAAAAACAAAAAAACCACCCATTTGAGGATTACGATTCTGGAAATTTATTAGGATTTTTTTTTTCTCCATTAAGGAAGCTACATGCAAAAGATACAACATACAGAATATCTTTAAATAACACAACTCCCAGACAGGGACAGGGTTATATTTGGGGGAGGGGCATTCTGTCTTTGCTTCTCTATGTTCTATTTTTAATTTTAAAATTGTTTTTTGTTCCTCTGAATGGAATTTCTGAGATGGCAGTGGATGGAGGATGTAGGGGTGCTGGGAGGATGGGAGAAAAGCAGAAAGCAGTACAAATACGAGACTTCAAGCAGATTCTCAGAGCGACTGGGAGGTAAAGACACAGAGAGGGTTTGGCAGAGGCGCTGGACGCTACAACAAACACACAAACACTAGCTGAACTTTCCAAAACGTCTATTATTCTAAGGAGGAAATGCAGCAAGGAAGAAGCGATTCTGATTCTGACTGTGCTCTGCGAGATTACAGACCTTCTCTGGTTGATTTTTTTCCCCCTATAATCGGGTGGATTCGACCTTAACTTTGCCTGGAGAACAGGATGCTATGTGTGAGTGCGTGCATGAGTGAGGGGTTGACACACACACCAGCCACACTCCCACCCTCATCTATGTGGGCACACCACACCCCACACCCCAGCACCCCATTTCTCATGCTTTAGGTGGACGCATCTTCGGAGCACGAACCATAGGTCCCTTGGATGGAGAGTCTGAGGTCTTTGCCTTTTTTGCAGGCGTGTTGCATTTATACTCAGGGAGGAAAAAAAAAATATACCACCAGGCACAAAGGGAGGAGGGGCGGGGAAAAGAAGGTGGGGGGGGGGAGAAGGGAGGGGGAGGGGAGGCCCCCGAGCTCAGGTGAAATTAAAATTGGAGGTCAGTTCCCGGATCCGATTCTCTCGGTTCATTTTCTTGAGTTTCATTCTGCGATTTTGAAACCAGATTTTGACTTGTCTGTCTGTAAGGTTAATGGTCTTGCTAATCTCCAGGCGGCGCTCTCGCGTCAAATACATATTGAACAGAAATTCTTTCTCCAATTCCAGCGTCTGGTGTTTAGTATAGGGGCACCTCTTCTTCCTTCCGCTCTTTGCTGTCAGCCAATTTCCTGTGGTGTTTTCTGCCTTTATCTCCTCTGTTAAAAATAACATTATTTGCATAAGTATCCCTGGAAGAGGCAAACCCTCGCAGCACTGCAGCCTTAGCCAGCTTGCTGTGGGGGCGGCTGAGGGAGCCCAGGGGAGCTGCTCTCGCCCCACAGGCCTGGCTGGTGGGGTCCTCTTGGGTTCAGGGCTTTTAGAATTTCTCTGGGGTCTAAACTTACAGGGAAGAAAGACAGAAGGTACTTGCCTCCAACGTGTCTATTAAATTTAAATCACCCCAGTCCACCTTGACTTAGCAGGTTCTGAGTACTCCCGCTGTCCCTCAGCTTGTTGACCCTGGTGGGCTCTCTAAGCCCCACCAGACCCTCCCTCCTCTCTGTTCCCTTCCAGCTCTAGGGAAAAAAAAAACCCAACCAGAAGGAAAGGTGTTTTCCAGGCCTCAGACTGGGTAACAGAGGCCACCCCGCTGCCCTGGGCAATTCCCAGAGAGCTTTGGCCCCTTTCAACTCAGTGCAGGGAGGTTGCCCCAGTCTCTGCAGCCAGAGTCAGACCCCCAGCCCTGACTCCCACCCCAAGTGCCACAGAGCGACTCTTCCCCCACTGGATCTCCCATCGCCAGCTTTTCCTCTCCTGGCTGTTTTCCCCAGGAGTACCTGAGGCAGGGAGCTTGTGCAGGCAGCAGAGGTCAGGGGCAACAGCTCTGGGGCATGCTGAGGGGTCCTCAGACAACTGCCCTGGCCAGAGACCTAAGGTCAAGGGAGAGAGATTCTTAGGAAATGCAGCCTCCTGGAAATCTCCTGCCTCGTCTATGCAGATATGCATGCATGCATGTACATGTGCATTTCTGCAGCGACACACATTCCTCCCCATATGCACACACAGGGATATGTACATGTGTGTCTATTTATATAAGGAGATATTCTAAATATACTGTGTATTTCCCTTTCCTTCATGGATAGCTTCTCCCCCTGGCACACATTCTCGCTGAAATGAACCTTAGGCAGCAGAAGGGACCTTGGCTATCTTTTCTAGGGAAAAAACCCAGAGTCCAGAGACCCGAGAGGGACACCAAGCAAAGGACTCTGCTGATGGCTCTGTGCTCTATTCCCCTCTATGCCCAATGAAACTGCCAAGTTCCTGGATCTTATCTTGATGGGGAGTGGGGTGGGGGCCCTAGGGGAACCAGGAGGCACCAGAAAAATGCAAACTTGAGGCTCTAGTTTAAAACACTTGAATGTCCTTAATTTTGCTCCCACCTCTGCACCTGCAGCCTCCTGCCAAATTGTTCAAAGGCTCTCCACATATAACTCTGTGCTATTGATTTTTTAAATTGGGGTTTAGGGGAAGGGGAGAAATTACAAGTGGGGAAGTCTGGCCCAAAGCGGGCTTGCCTCTGGCCTGGAGGAGGTACCAAAATGGGGGGATGGAGGCAAGAAGGGCACAGGCAGAAGGCAGAGAAGGATTAGTTTGGGCTGGAGGGTTTAGATGGTGTGGGGAATGGCAGGAGAGAAAGGAGAGTCTATCGGGCATGGGGGCAATTTGAGCTAGGAGGTGGGCTTGTTAACCTTGACTTTGCTTTTGGTGGGGCTAGAATGCAGCTTTTCTTACCCCAAATCTGCACCCCAACCAAGCCCACGGTGTGGGGAGATGGTATAAAATTAAACTTCTGTGCTGCACATGTGCCACCACTAAGGCTTCGTGGGTGTGTGTGCCTCTCTCCCCCTCACCTTCAGGAACACACCCGTGCCCATCTTCTGGCCAGGGTCTCCATGGGCTGACTTGCCAGGGCCCACCTTTGATTTGCAGAGGAGACCCAAAAGGGCGAGGCTCTGCCCTCACCCTCTGAAAGAGTGAGTGTGCATGTATGAGAGGGCATGTGTGTGTGTGTGAGTGTGACACAGGTTGCCGCCGGGCATGCATGTGCACCGCATCCATATACAAAGCGCCACAAGACCCAGGCCGCCCTCAGTCTGCTCAGTTCTCACTATTTCATCTGCCTCTCCACCCAAAGAGCCCTTCTTACACAGAGCCTCCAACAGCCAGTGCTGTGGGGAGCAGTTTATCCGCCCCCACCTTGTCTGCCAGTTAGGCCTTTTCTGATGCTTTTTGCTCCAACTTTTCATGGAAAACTGCCTCAGCCTCCCTCCACTGCTCCCATTTCCTTTACATTTTCTCCAGGTGTCAGAGAAGGGTCCTGAAGGCCCCCAGCTCCTTCAGCAGAAATGAATCTTGAACTCTGAGCTTGAACTCTGCCTGGGCTTTCCCTCGCCAACCAAAATCACAATGAAATCCAACTAAAGCCACACTCCCTTGCAGGAGAAAACCGCTTACTATGCACACAGAAATTTCCCAACCACTCATTTGTAGTCTGTTTTTGGAAACCAATGAGAAAACTACATTTTTAAAAATGCAACTAGAAAAAAAGGAAAAGAAAAAAAATTTCAAAGGGAAGACAAAAAACTTAACAACATTCCAAATGCCCTGTTCCAACGCCATAGGCGGCCTAGGCATCTGGGGGAGGGAGGGACGCAGCGGGCAGCCCTTCACCTCCACCTCTTCCGGCCCCAGCCCTGCGGCCCGAGGCCCCTGGCCGAGCCAAAAACCGCAGAAGCCCAAACCACACGCAGGAATCAGACCCACAAACAACAAATCGCGCTTCGCAGGAAACCTTTTCAACTGGGAAAACGCAGTAAAGCGAAATCCCCCGTCTCCCAAGCTTCCCTTAGTCCCTGGCCCAAGATCGCCATTTTAAGCTTTTTTGCAAGCTTCTGACCTGAGGGGGGGTGGACATCAGTCCCCCAGGACAACAACGTAGAACAAGCAAACCAAAGGCAGCACACACCCAGGCGCGGTCACCCGCCTTGGGCAGCATAAGGCGCCCGCAGGCTGCCCGCGGTGTGCACCACCCCGGTCTCGGCGCCCACGGCCGCTGCCGGCCTTACACCTCCACTTCGCCGCTTACCTTCCCCAGCCAAGTGACGCGCCACCAGCCTGGCGCTCAGCAGACACGAGTCTCAAGCTGGGGTCGCATTCCCAAGACCGTCCAGGGCCTCATCGGCCCAACCCTCTCCCTGCCCTCGCCCGGGGCCACGAAGACCCAGTGCCCGAGCGTCCCAGCCGGACCACGGCCCAGGCGGCCTTACCTTTTGCTTCGTTATCGGAGGTGTCTGGGCTGGAGTCGGCGGGTTTGGCCCGATCCTTTTCGCTCTCCAAGGGGCTGCCTTTGGGGCCTGCCAGGTTCTGCTCGGTCTTGATCTCATTGGGACTGGGGGTCTGGCTGTCGGACTTGGGGGTCTCAGGGAAACTCACTTTACCCCCGAGCTGGGGAGACTCCAGATGTTCGGCTCGCGGGTTGAGACTGGCCCGCTGCTCGAAAGGGGCTTCGAAGTCGTTGGCCCCGGCACAGTGGGGCGGCTTGTCCAGCGCGGAGTAGCTCGGGCTGGCGCGATAGTAGCTGGGCACGGGCACCTCGTGCTCCCCGAGGCAGGACTCCTGCAGAGGGTGGGAGTACAGAGCTGCCTCGGGGCCACTTTTCGCCCGCTTCTCTGCGCTGTACATGCAGCAGACATTCTCCTCCTTGACACTAGGTGGGTAGGAGCAGGAGGACAGCGGCCTGCCAACAGGTTGTTCCAGGCGGTAGGCGGCTTTGGGGTCGCCCCAGGAGTCCAGCTGCGAGAGGTAGGACGGGTAGGTGTTGAGGGCGAGGTTGGGGCTGCTGCCCTCGTCCCTCTTGGAGAGCGAGGGCGCGAGCCCGCAGCCCCTCATCACCCCGCAGTTGAAGTCACTCCCAGATTGCATATACATGCCTGCGCTCCGGCTATAGCGCTCTCCTCCGCCCGGCGCAGCCAAGGGCTCCGCGTACGAGTTCGGAGTTACATTGCGAGGGCATGTCATTTTCAGAGAGAGGGGTTTTTAAGGAGCAATACTACAGCGGAGGAGCTGACATCTTTTTTTTTCCCCCATCCGGGAGGGGGGGCGGTTGAAGGGGCGGGAGGGAAAAGAACGGGAGGGGGGGAAATATCAGCTCCATAATTATCCGCGCATTCGAGCCTCACCATGTGACGGCTAGACCAATGGGATTTGAAAATGGCCTTGATGATTCAGACGGCCGTGACGTCAGCGGGGTCAAGTTGTCGGCAGGCGGAGTGTGCAGCGTGGAGTAACAGCGCCACCTAGCAGCCGCCTCGGGGTAGGGGCGTCGGAGCCCTTCCCCGCGAACAAAGGAAGGGCCCCCGGGGCGACGGGGGCAGGAGGGAGGTAGAGGGGGGTGCGGGGGTTCTAGGGAGAATGGGGTTTGCTTACCCGGGAACCAGCCTGTAACTCCTGGGGAGAGGGGGGCGGGAGAAGGTGGGGGGAAATGCAGGAGAGAGTGAGACAGCGAGGCAACTCAGGGCTCAAAACAGTCAAATTCAAATTAAAAGGTCAAGACACGATTCAGGTACTTCTTCCCCTCTCCTCACCTCTTTTCCTCGCCTTGGCCCCCGCCCCCACTTCTTCCCTTGGGATGGGAGTGGGGTGAGGTTTGGGGGAGGGCTCCTGTGGACAGAAAAAGGGAGAGAAAAAGTTAAGGACTCCCGAACAGAACTAAAGTTTCTCCTCTCCTGCGTCCTCCTTCGTCGGGCTCCTTCCTTGGGGCTGGGAGTTCAGCTCGGGACCGCCTGTCACGGAAGTTGGTTGAGTCGCCAGTTCCCTGCGGGGATTGACGGGGAATCTCCAGTGTCCGGGGCAGGCCAGGGAGGGGTCAAGACGGCTTTAGAGCTGCGTGGGCGAGGGAGGTTCCGAAGGGGTTTAGGGGTCGCGGGAGGAAGAAGCCGGCAACCCAAAGCGCCGGCTCCCCGACCAGGGAGTGCGGCCTGGGCCTGGCTGGGTGGGCGGCTCCGGGGTTATCAACTCAGGGGCTGGAAGGCTTTGGCCTTGGAGCCGGTTCGGCTGCTTTGCTCCGAGCCCTGGCGGCCCTCGCTTTCCAGTTGACCTTGCCCCCCATGAAAACAGGGAATATTCCCAGAGAGAAAGAGGGAACCTTCGGGGCCGCCTCGAGCGGCTTGGGGGGAGTCACGTATCAACCGGGAAACCGGGACAACAGAGGCCACGAAACCCGACCTACAGAAGTGTCCTTTACGAAGCCAAGGAGCTGGGGGCATTTTTGAATGGAGCGGAACCAGACTATTTTTGTGGTTGTTATTTTATTTTTTTATTTTTATTTTTTGTAATAAGGGAAAGCGAGAAATAAGAGACAAGGTATGTTTCAAATAGTTCTTTCCGTTTCTTCATCGCCTTTCTCCCAAAGCGAACTAAACTCTCTACCCCTTCCTCAGGAAACGGAATGTGGAGAATATTTTGTCTTTCCGGTGGCCCCACATTTCCCCCGGTGCTGAGCCTCGGGTTTCGATTTTCCAAAGGTTTGGAGCCGGGCCGGGAAAGGGACCTGAGCCCCGGGCGCCCTGGCGTGGAGTGAGGAGACTGGATCCCTTCTAGGGAGGCCCAAGCCGGCGGCTTCTAGAAGACGATTTCGGAAAGAAATCCGGGATTTCTTGCATCCAGAGGGTGAGAGAGAAGGCTCAGAGGTTCCTGAACCCCAGGAAAAACTGGAAGAAAATGTTTGTAATGTGTGACTTGCTGACCCGGCCAGCCAAGGGAGATTAGAAATGCTTTCGTGTTTTCATTTGCAGGGGTCGCAGTGGGCTCGGCACAGGGGGTTGGCCCGGGCAAGGTTAGCCTGTTTAGGCCCCAGATGAGACTTGGCCAGCCGGGGCGGCAGTCAATCCAAGGAGCCATTTGTCCCACCACCCACCCCGCGGGAAACGCGGAGACTTTATGGCCACTCTGTTTGTATTATCTGCATAAGTCTTTCCCCACCAGTTTGATCGAAACTGTTCGCTTTTACGAGGACCCAACGAAAATTCCCCGTCATATTTGTCAGCCGAGGATAAAAATTTAGTATGGGAACTGATATTTCCTCATTTATGGGGCGATGAAATTAAAGACCAAAGCAATTGAGAATTATATGGCTTTGGGGGGTTCCCTCCCCCCTCTTTCACGTCTCCTTTATTTTCCTGCCTGGTGTGCCTGTCCCTGGAGTTTGACGTCCCATCCCTTGCCCTTGCCCCCCATTTTGGGGTCTGCTGGGCCCTGTCCCCCACACCCAGGGGCCGCTTGACTCAGGCTTTTCCTGGTCTTTCTCTCCGTGTTGGAAGCTGAGGGCCGGGACATCATTCCCTGACCCTCTCTGCCCAGGCCGGGCTGGTATCTGCTGGGGTTGTGGAAGGTTTTCAAGAGCCTTGAAGGGGAAGAGTGTGAGCCTAGCCCGGGAGGGGGTGAGGGAGGCGGCAGAGTGAGGGGGACAAACTCCAGATAACCTCTCAAAAACATCCAGCCCCACGGCTAAACCTGGGGAACCAGCTGGAGGGAAGCAGACTCACTGGGCCTCGCGACCTGTCTCCCAGACCAACCTGACCCCGGTCCCAAACCCACTCCTTACCTCAGCCCCGGGTAGGGACAGAGTTGCTTTCAGAATCCTCGTTATTATTCATGGAAATAATCCCCCCAGGGGAGAACGAACTTCCCGCCTCCACTCCCACCTCCTCACAAGAACGAATAGTGTTTAAGGTTGAAATAATTAGAAGTATGATAAACACGGCCCATTAATGAAAAAAGAAATCAAATTCATCAGCCTAAGTGGGACCCCCGGTGGGACAAATGTTTGCCTTTAATTACGCAGGATAAACGCAAACCCAGAGCTGTTAAACAAGTACCCGAAGCCACAGACTTGAATAACTTGTTGGGTTATTGCAGACTGGGGTTTCTGCCCCAATGGAGGCGAAAAGAAGGAAGATGCATGGGCGAGAACGGTGAGAGGGGGGCGACTGTGTGGGTCCGAGTGTGGGTCCTGGCCCTGCCCCCTCGGGCTCCATCGAGCAAAGGCCGGTTCAGTCCTATTGCCCGGGCCTGGTGTTCAAAGGCACTCAGGCCACCACGGCCACCCCGCTTGCCACCGCTGTCAGGCGCCCATCAGCCCAGCCCATGGGGCCTAGAGCCTCAGGCCTGCACCCCTAGGGAACTGGATTGGGGTCCAGGAGAAGTCTGTGTTGCTAAAATCACCATTAAGCCATTTACCCAACTTTCCCTGAAAGTGCCGAGTCTATGCCTGACTCAGGATTGCCCTCTTCTTGCCTCAACTTGGGGATGCGAAAATTCAGGGGCTTTAGGCCACAGTGAGGGGGGCTCAGGCTGCACCTATATTTTGACAATCCCCCCCACCCCAAGCACCCTGGCCCCTTGTGCCCTTCTTCACAGTACCCAGACCCTGGAAAGGGCACCAGGGATGGGAGCTGGGCCTCCTGCCACCAGTGGGACTGTGACCAAGGGAGAGGTGGAGGGTGCTCCTCACAGATTCCAGGGTGATCGGCGGGTTCTAGAGGACAGGCTGAGGGCTGGGGCGCTAGGGGTCCCCACGTGGAAACAGAAGCAGGAAAAGGTAGTGCTCGATGAACAGAAAGGAACCTTGACTGCTTTGCCCGCTCTAGCCTTCAAAACGCCCCAGAGGCACCCTTATTCCTCCAGGGAAAACTAGCGGAGTCTCCTCACCAGGTTAAGGAAGTCATCTAGGAAATTCCAAAGGTGAAGTGAAACAAAAATAAAATGTCTCTCCATTTAGGATCAAATAATACAATAATTATACAGTCTGTGTGTGTTGAAATATCTTCAAGTGAAATGGAAAACAAAATCACACCAGTGGTGAAAACTGCAGAGTTTTTTCCCCTCTTGTTTTGGAGGCCCAAATAAATCAATCTCTTCTCAAAACTTGAAGGAAAAATTTGCTTTCTTCCTTAACACCGACAGGGCTCTGCTCCGGCTGAACTGGGAGCAGAGAAATCTCAGGCAAAAGAATGCTTAGACGCTCCCCAGCACCCCCACCCCACCCTGCAAACAGATTTTTAAACAGGTACAAGAGGCAAGTGGGAGGCCGAGGACAGGACGCATGGAGGGGCCTCTGATCCACCCCGATCTCCTCACCACGCCGGCAGCCCAGCCATCAGAGTCGCTCTCACATCTGGACATTGTACACATTTGCACCCAGATGCTATGGAGGTTACCGCCTCGACATGTGTCTGACTAGGCGCTTAATTGTATGTACAGGGCCACACATAGTCACTTTTACCCAAAAATGTACTCCCTGCGATTCCCGAATCCCGAAGTCTGATAACCAGCACAACTGCTTTCTTGCCCCGCTGAAGCCAGCTAGTTATTTAACTTTGCCTCCTGAATTGAAACCAGACAGCAAACACATCCAAGAGAAGCTTTAGGAGGAGGACGGATGGGAGGATGTCTGGGGAGGGGGAAGACTTGCTCCCCACTTTATGGTGTGCTCCCAAGTTACCCAGTAGGTCGGGTTTCCAGTCTGAGTCAGGTCTGCGGTCGCCCGGCTTACTCCAGAGAGAATCTCGCTCCTCCCTTACCGGCTAAATTCCTTTTTGAAGATCTTTGTTTTCCATCTTCCTCCCCACCCCTTTCTTTCTTTCCCCATCTTCTTCCTTTCTCGTTATTTGCTTCTTTCTCTTTTTCTCTGGAATCCATTTGTTTCCTTCTCTTTTTCGGATTCTTTCTCTTTTTAAATTAATTGTCGTCCTTATTTCTCTCTTCCTTCTTTATTATACAATTTATTCTTTACTCTTCTTTCCTCCTCAATGCTGTCCTTTCCTTTGACTTTCTCCCCCAGCTCTTCTTACTTTTCTCTGTTGCACCCGGCGCCCGGAGAGGGGGAGAGCACCAGGTTCCGTAGCATCCCTCCCCAGCCCCGCTGCTCAAGCTTGGAGTTGACCTTCCCCCGCCTCCAGCCTTAACTCGGCTCCTCACAAGGCGAAGTGTAGGGCTGTCAACGGCTGGCAGCCAGGCCTCAGCAGTCGCCATTAGAGAGAAGGAAAAGCAGAGTCTGGGGCACGTCCTGACCGACTCCGATGGCTCCCTGAAGTGCCTAGCTCCAGGGCTTAGGTACCTTCGAGTCCATCACCCCAAAGGAGCCTCATCCGCCAGGCCTGTCTTTGGAAAAGTTACTCCGTCTTTGTTGTGACTTCCACAGCTGAACATTAAAATAGCCCTTGTTTCAGTCAACTTGATGTCCCGAGGCTGGAGTTAGGGGAAATGAAGGAGTGGGGTTCCGTCAGTCCCAGGTGGGGGGCAGATCCAAGGAGTCACAAGCAGGCTTAGCAGCCCAAGGCCACGTCTCTACACAGGCACCTTTGTTCTGCACGCTCCTGGACTGCAGCCCACTGGCTTTCCTCTTCTCTCAGTCCTACAATCGCTGCAACCTCTGGGCAGGCAGTTCTTGTCGTTTTGAATTCTGTCTTTCATCAAACCCTTTGTGGACTTTGCAGGAGGCAGGGATGCGGGTGTGTGTGTGCAGAGACTCTGCCAACTTGGAGGTCTGAGTCAAGGTTATGGGTCTCCACTTTGTGCAGTGGGTTGAGGGTGCGCAGGGTGTGTGTGTGTGCGTGTGTGTGTGTGTGAGAGAGAGAGAGAGAGAGAGAGAGAGAGAGAGATGCCTACAGGAAAACAAGAGGATGTGATGGAAAAGATCTGGTCCAGTTGACATCGTCCAAACTTTGGGGGTCTGTTAGTGTGTGTCTCAACAGCAGAGTGGCTGAGACTTTCCCAGAAGCCCCCAAAGCTGGGTCTAAGGTGGGCCTCAGGAATGAGTAATCCCTACCTTTAAACCTTTAGGTCTGAGTGACAAAGAAGCCTTAGAGATGCAGCTCCAGACATCCCCCCCCCAACACCCTGGACCCCAGAACCTCTGTCTCCCCACCCTCCCAGAGATCCTGAGACTTCATTCCATGGCAAGACCAAAACTTTAATTTTTTTTAAAAAAAGGGAGGAGGAATCTTGTAAAACTTTTATGCCAAACAAAGTTATAAAAACTTCCCGGGCGTTGCCTTTTCCAAAGGTTTATATGAATAATAAAGAGTGCAGTCGCGTGCACACAGTTCTGGCGGGCTCTGAGCTGGGAGCCTTTAGCAAACAGCGTTATCCAGCCCTGGGGCACCAGGAAACCCCAGGGGCTGCCCTCTTGAGGGAATATTTGCTCGGAAAGGAATTGCCCTGTAGATTCCAGAGAGGGGTGGGGAGAGGGAAGGGGTGTTGCCCTTGACTCCCTTGAAGTTCAAAGTTCTTTTTTGCTCTGGTGAGGAAAAAACCCCTCTGCCTTCAACCCACTCGAGAAATCAGCCTCAGGTAGTTTCTTCTTCTCTGGTTGAGGAAGGGTTCCGGGTGTCCCCAACTCCGTCCACCTTTCAGACACCTGGTCTGTGACCTTCTTGCTTGTCCAAAGCAGAGCTCCCCACCGGCCCCATCTGGGACACCTAGAACCTGTGGGTTTTCTCTCAACGGTGCTTGATGGGGCTTTGTGAACCTTCTTTCAAGTCTCCCTTGCCTCACCATCCCCCAGCAACCCCAGGTCTGAGCGACAAAGAAACCCAAATTCAAGACTGGCCCCAACCCACTTTTCTTTTCAAGTTCCTCAGGTTCCCCCGGCACCCCCAAAGCCATAGTGGGAGGGGGAGGGGCCCAGAGTGCTCTCTCAGCCCACACCACTTAATACCCTTGTAAACTCCCACGTGCGCTATAAACTTGGATTTTTACAACCAACATTCCTCCTTAGCTCCAGGAAACTTTGAACTCGGCCTCGGGTTTATTTACTGGGGTGGGGGGAGGGGATTGGGGGTGCTGGGAGCTGAGAAAAGCAGGAGGAGAAGAGGGGGGAAATGCAGGCAAGGGGGTAATGGAATGGGGGTCTGGGGTGTGTTGGGGGAGCCGAGACTATCCACGGCGGGTTTGTTTACTATTTGGGGCGGAAGCGTTTTCTAACACAGGCCAGACTGGGTCGTTAAGGGCGAAATGAAACTGGGTTTAGAGGCGCGGGGGGGGGCGCTTTATGGCGGCGTCTAGACGAGGCTCTTTTGTTCCCAGGCAGCGCCGCGGCTGGAGGGGATTACCCGAAGAGGTTGAGCCCAGAGTGCCCCTGACCGGCAAGGGGGGGGTTGGACATCCCAGGGGCCCGGAGGTGGGTTTGTTTGGGGGACAGAGACCTCTTTTTTCCCCTAACTTTTTGAGGGTCACCCAGGACTGGCAGGTTCCTGGGCTTGAATCCTAGAAGCTTTTGTTTTTCTTTCACTATGTCACTCTGCGTTTTCCTTCAGAAATCCTTCTAGAGCTGGGGACCTTTTCTGAGCTTCACAATACAGGGAAAGTGGTAGCTTTGGATTTTTAATATTTTCCTTCATAATCAGGAGCCATTTGGAGATTAGTATTTTGCTTTATAAACAGGTTCCTTCTATAGTATTATCGTTATCTCCTTCCTATTTTATTGGAAACACAGCCAGCAGGTCAATATCCCTTGTTATTACTGGTGGACAAACACCACACCTAGAGAAATCTCTCCTATTTCTGTGTATACGCATGAACACGTGCAAGCTCACACACACACACACACACACACACACACAGGCTCCTCAGCTGCATTGCTGCTCACATTCACTAAACACCCAGAGTGCTTACACACCTCGGAGGATACTATCTCTAGATGTGCATGTGGTCAATTCTACTCCACACTACAGGCAAAAACGCACACATAACATCCTTTTCATGTGCACTCATAGGCACCCCAACTTAAATATTTGTGTGCAAGCACATGAAAGGATTGTGGGGCTACGTATAAACCCCAGTTTGCCAATTTCATCTCAAGACCTACATTTACAAACTAGAGATTCAGATACCTCTGTCATCAAAAATGAGAACCTAGATGCAATAGTCAGTCCATAGTCATGGTGCTTTTTCTTTCATTCAACAGAATTGTTACTGACAAAAAAAATGTTTTCTTTGAATTACAGAACAGTTCCAAAGAGAAGGGAAAGATGAGAGAATTGCTTCCGAATCTCAGCCCCCAAAGAACGAATTTGGAACAGAGACCACCAGAGTGCCCTCACTGAACGCGCTGAAAGGACTGTGGTTATCTTTATACAGAAGAAAAATGCAGCAAATATAGATGGGTGTGGCGACGGTCTCACAGGTTACCTCCTTCCCCAGAGCCCCACCCCAAGCCAACCCCTTACAAAACGAATCTCTGGGGCTTTCTACTCTGGGAAACCAACGTATAAACATCAGGGTGGCCAGCCCCAGCCTAGGGTCTTGTTGTGTCTGGACGAAGTGGCCATTTGTGCTTGAGGGGAAGGGGCCCAGCCCCACCTTCCCACCCTCGGGGACCGGCGCAGAGAGGAAAGGTGGGGGCCGATTTTCCCCCTTCTCCCCTCCCTCCCTCAAAACTGTATATAAAAATTCCAATACAGTCTTCTCATGGTTGGGGGGGGAGAAAAAAAGGAAAACCGAAAACCCTACCCTCGACCCTACACATTTAACTGCGACAGACGGAGACATCTGGCAGGAGGGCGGTGGAGCCAAGAAAATTCCTATAAATTTAAATTCGATGATGGTTACAATTTACTCCACAACAAATGTGTGCTTAAACGGAAAGCATTGCTGGGCATTTGGACGAGGCTTGAGCAGTGAGAAAGGACAGCTTTGAGACTCACTGTGGAAAGTTCTCAGCCTGAGAGCTGGAGGAAGCTACTGCCACACTCCTGCCCCTGCCCGTGGAAAGGAGGGAGCAGGCCCGCTAGCTCTGGCCTACTTCACCTTCACACGCTCTGCCCGCCTGCCTCCTCCTCCGCCTGGAGAGCACTGAGGGTTTTAAGAGGAGAGGGGCTAATAAAAGGATCAAATAAAATCATAATATTGAACAGAATGAAATATCTTTATTTGCCACCAAAAAAAAAAAAAGTCACAGCAATCCCTCTGGGACAGGGAGTGAGCCGGATGGGGATTGCACATGTACACACACTCACGCACATGGAGATGGGTGATTCCAATCTCATTCCAGGCCAGTCCTCCCCACACCCCCTCAGGGTAGAAAGAAATGCTTGTGAAATTTATTTACAAAAAATTCAGGCCCCAGCATAAGGGAGGCGCCCAATCCCATCTCCCTATTGCCTCTTCCACCCTAATCTTTTTTATTTTTTTCCTTAACAACAACAAAAAAGGAGGTAACAAATGCATAGACTATAGCTATAAATTCATGGAGTGGGGCACGGCTAGGAAAAAGATTAGGAAACCTCAAAGCACCAGTTAAGAAATTTCGAAAGAGGGTTCTACACCTTCAAGGGGAGAACAGCTAGGCTCGGGTGGGGCCTGGGCGTAGACGGAGGTAGGACACGAGTTTGCACACCTAACACCAGGTCAAAGGAAGAGAAATTTCACAGCAAGGCGGGGTCACATTTAGCTGCCCCCTACCAATGGAGCTAGGTGGGGTAGGGATGGGGAGCCGGGGAAGTCTCCCCTCGCAGACCCGGTGTCCTAGCAGATCTTGTCACTTGGGCAAGGGAAGGCTTTTAGTTCAAGGATTGTTCAGTTCAGACGCCCACTACTCTCGCCCCTCCCCCACCCAATTCGAGCAGCAAGACATGGTCGCGAGGTGTGTTTTCTTTTAAATAAAGAATCTTGGCCTCGGCGCCAACGGTGTCCACTCGCCGTGGGTCAGACACTTTCCTTCATCCCCCATTCCAGGCCCTGTCCCTGTCCCACATGGAGTCAGACCAAGGTGAAGGAGGTTGTCCAGAAAGACGTGCGGGAAACGGCAGTGGGGGCCAGCCCTGGCCACAGTCCAGTTTTCCACCCGCGGAAAGTAGGCGAGTTAGAAAATAAAAAATAAAAATAAAATAAAATAATTTCCCCCTTTCCCCCCTCCCCTCAAAAGGGCCCAGTCTGCGGTTACAGCAGAGGATTTCCCGAGAAATACTGCAGCCGGTCTCTGCTTAGTTTTTTTTCTTTCATCCTTCTGTTCTGAAACCAAATTTTCACTTGTCGGTCCGTCAGGTTCAGCATCCGAGACAGCTGCAGCCGCTTCTCTTTGTTGATATACACGTTGAAGAAAAACTCTCGCTCCAGTTCCCGGATCTGGAATTTCGAATAAGGGCAGCGCTTCTTGCGGGTGCGGGGGGCGTCTGGAGGGGAGGGGAGGGGGCAAGTGCGAGGAGAGGGGGAGAGAGACACGTGAGACCCTGGCGACCCCAGCCCCCCGGAGCGCTCGGCGGGCCCCTCTGCCGGCCCCACCGCCGGGCAGCCCTCCCACCAGGCCGGCCGGCTCTCCTCCCGCAGGCGCGGCGCTGGGCCGAGCCGCGACCCCCAGCCTGGGCGGCAAGCGCGTCCCACGTCCCGGGCCACCGCGGGGGCCCGTGCCCCCTCCCCTGCGGCGAGGGCCGTGGCTGTGGCGGGGTCTTCGGGAGATGCGCGCCAGCCGCGGCCAAGTGCGTCCCCAAGGCCCCCCGCCCGCTCAGCCGCGCTCCTCTGCTCTCCGGGTGGCTCTGAAAAACCACCCCTATTCCCCACCCCCAGAAAAGTGGGGGGACCGCGGAGAACAGGCGCAAAGAAGTGCGATCCGGCGAGAGTCACTGGGATGCGGGGAGGAAGCAAGAGAGCAGGCACCAGAGACACCCGAGAGCCGCTTCCGGGGGCCCTGGCGCCCCGGGACGCCCGGCGGGCCGCTCCTTCCCCGAGGCCGGGCCAGGCCGGCGCAGAGGCCGTGGGCCGCAGGGAAACGCCAAGCCCCAGGCCTGGAGCAGAGGGGAGCCCTGAGACCGCCTCGCCCCCACCCCCTGTCGCCGCTGACCCTCGGGTCGCTCCGAGCCCTGCTCAGGGACCCGCCAACACAGAGTTTGAACATTTCAAAAAATAGTTTTTTCAAAGAAGCAGAGCGGCCCTGGCTGGACTCCCCGGGCTCCGGCTCTGCTCCAATGCCTCTCTCCTCCACCACTCCCCCTCTCGGAGTTTCTCCCTGTCTTTCCCTTGCCCTCCCCTTTCTCCCCCTCCACCCCTCCCCTCCCTCCCACCCCCAACCCCGGCCGCCGGGCTCCCCATCCTTCCTTAAATGCTCCTCTAAGTTCACGATCAAAGTTAATATTGCCCGCGATGGTGGCGCTTTTAAAAATTTCACAGACCGAAGGAGATAACGGAGAGGGGGGTTCACCCGGCTTTTCCAAAGAGCCCTTTTCCCTCCCTCCCCACCCCTTCTCCATCGTAAAAAGTCGAGTCGTTGGGAGAGAGGGCTTTGTAGGTTATAATAAAATCCTTTGAATGCTTATAAAACTCCACATAAAATTGGACTGACCCAAAACAAGAGGCCGTCCCCGCTCCCCTCGCCTCCCCCCTACCCTCGCTCGCCCTCCCTCCCTAGCTCCCTCCCTCCTGCCCGCCTGTTTCCCGGCCGCTGCTACCTACTGGGGGCGGCTCCCTTGGCCGGCTCCTTGGCCGCCGAGTGGGCTGAACCGGACGAGCTGGGATTCGTGTTCTCCTCTTCGGCCTCGGCCTCGGCCCCCGCCTCAGCCCGGGACGCCAGTCCCGAGGCCGGGGGCGCCTCAGGCTCCCCTTTGGCCTCACCCTTGCCCGGGCAGGGGGGCTCGGCGGGCGGGTCGCTGCCGCCGCAGTAGGCGTTGTCGAAGAAGCGGTCAAAGGCTTGGGGCAGGACACTGTTCTTGTTGACTGAGGAGTAGAAGCCGGCGGGGGCGGCGTGCGGGGCGCTGGGGTGGTGGTGGCCGCCGTAGGAGCCTTCGTTTTTCATGAGGATCTCGGTGACGGTGGAAGGAGGCAGGCACTCCCGGTGCATGAGCTCGTCGGCCGCCGCATAGCAGGAGGAGTAGCTGTTCCGGGGGTGCCACTTGCCGGAGGGCTCCAGGCCGTAGGAGACCTCTCGGACCGGGGGCACTTGGGCCGGGTAGGGATAGGAGATCTGACGAGAGGGGGCCTGGGGCAGGAAGGAGGAGACCGTGGAGAACTCGGGCACGTAGTAAGTGCAACTGGGCAGATAGAGGTTGGAGGCGCAGCTCCCTCGCTCGCCGAAATCGGCGCCCCTCTCCTTGCGCGACGGCGAGCAGAAGTTGCCCAGGTTGACCGAGTTAAACATCGTTCTCTTCTGCCGGCTCCAGATGGAGGTTTTGGACCAGGTCTAGCGAGGGGGGAAAATTTGGGAAGGCGAGATGACGCGTTATCCGTCTTAGTCTCTCTCCCCGAGCACGTGATCCAAAGTAGATATTGTCATATATCAGTTCGGAGCACTTCGCAGTCGTAGGAGGGGTTCTCTCTTAGGTAAGATGGGGACGTTCAGGCGATTGGTTTGCAAACACCGCAGAAACATTATGAAAATCAATTGCAGATTTGTATTCGTTTTGCTCTTGACACTCCCCTCCTCTCCATTCCACAGAGCGAGCAAAGGAGGAGAGAGAGAGAGGGTTGGGGTGGGGTGGGCAGTGGGATGGGCGGGGGCGGTGGCTAGGAGGGGGTAATTGTATTTTTTTCTAGCTGCTGCTCTTTTTTTTTTTTCCCCAGGATTGGGAGAAGGAGGAGGGTTCTCACATATGGGGGGTCTTGCCTTCTCCCTGTGATCAGCCCAAGACAGAGGTGGGGATGAGGACCTCTTTCTCCGCTGCCTGATTCCTCCAGAGACATGAATCTTTCCCCCCAGCTCTCAGGGACTTTTACCCCACCAACCCGAAGAGAGTCAGTGCCTGTTTACAAGAGTTTGAAGAAGTCGATTCTTTTCCTAGCCCTGGCTGGGTATCCAGGCTCGTTTTCCCCTTTGGAGGGACTCCCTGGAAGGGTATCTGAAGTTTCCCAAAGGTGAGGCGGCCCAGCAACCAGCCAGTGTCCCAACTTTGTCTGGCTTGCTGTGCTGCCAGCGGCTAGGGACTCAGATTGGTCATAAACAGTGGTAAGCAGTGAGCCAGCCGCCCAGCCGGTGCCTGGCGAAGTCTGGGAAAAACCTTCTCTAATGTTGTGTTAAATATTTAGTATGAGAGAGTGGCCCTGGGTGAATATTTCATGCCTGCCTTTATTGTCAATCAATGCGCAGAAAGCTGCATCCACAGTGGCTTTTTAAATTTCAACCCCCAAGAAAAAGGTTGCAATGAGAGTCCTACGTCTTCTCTGTTGGGGACCCTTTGGATTGGGTGCTCAGTGTCAGCTTCTGCGCAGTAAAGAAGCCCAGTGTTGGGTCTAGGTAGGATATGATGGGGGATCTGGGTTTGGGGGTGATATCCTTGAATGATTTGGGTGGACAGTATAGATCTCTGGGACAGACCAGCAGGGCAGTGGAAGGGAATTGAGGACCCTGGCAGGCTGCCCAGGGCCAGGGGCCACTCCCTAGTGGAAACCCCCAGCCCCATTTACCCCCTCCCAAGGGGTTGCAGCCAGACCTTGGTGGGTGCCTCTTTCCTGTTTCTCAGCCCTGCCCTGCCCTCCTCCACATCTGCCAGCCTCCTAGATGGCTGTGACCCAAGGGGTGGACTCAGTGGTTCTGCCCTTCCTTGCCTGCCTCCCTTCCCTCTGGGCACCACAGGACACATCTGGATAGTTGAAAATCGGTTTATTGATGGGTTCTGGACTGGGTACCAGAGCAACCGCCCATGAGCAGAAACCAACCGTGCATCTAAAGAGGAGCCAGCAGAGTATGATCTATTCTGTTCTGTGGGTCCGAGGGTTGGAGGAGGGAGGAGCTGAAGCCCCCAAGGACTTAGTCCATGCACTCTTAGGAAAAGCCAGAAATGGCCCAAACTTTCTTTTAACCCCTAACTCATGGTTAAACTTGGTTTCCACTTAAAAAATATTATTTGTATTTGATTTTTCTTGATGAGTTACAGAGGCCCCCAATACCAGAGAGGGAAGGTACCAAAAAAAAAAAAGATACCTTGACTCCAAATACAACACCTCCAAAGTCATTCTTTCCCAACGCTTCTGCCTCTTCAAATCTACTTTAGTGCAACACCTGGGTTGGGACAGCCTTGACCATGGGTCCTGTTCTTGGGGTGGCTCTGGCATACCCAAGGGTAGGCCTCTGGGCTCCCTTTACCCATTCTTGGCTGGGCACTGCTTCCCGAGCCCTCCTTTAGTTCTGGCCAGATCTTAACTAAGGGCAAAGGGGAGCTAGACTGGAGTTTTGCTAAAGAGTAAGCTGCAAGAAAAAAAAAATCTGTTGCTTTTCCTCTTTCCTCTACCCCTTTTTATAGGGTGAACTGGGGCCAGCGTTTTTAATTATAATGATGGGGAACTATGGGCTATGGCTTTTATGGGGTTCGTGCTCTCCTCATTAAACTCGAATTTATTGGAGGCAAAATGCTCCCCAAACAGTGATAGGAACTGGCAAGAAGGAGGTGAGAGGTACCCCTATCCCTTGCAGAGGTGTGGATGACGGCTCAGAGTCAGCCCGGGCTTTCCCCACTTCCCCCCAGGGCTGTGCTTCCTCCCCCAACCTGGCCTCCAGGGCGCTGTGGGGCCCAAGCCCCCAAGGCACCGCAGGGGCCGACAGTGGGGAGGGGGTGCACTTCCTGTGAGGAGACAGCTGTGGGCCTGAGCACTTGAATTTGACCACCAAAGTTTATTCCAGGGCCACCATAAAAGTGAGCCAGGCGGCTGCAAGGAGCTGCTGGCGGCTCGATTTCCTTGAAACAAAAAGAAAGGCAAGAAAGAATGTCAAAGGAGTCGATGTTCAGGAAACTGTGAGGTCTTCCAACAGAGGCTTCTGAATATTAATATTCGTCTCCCTAAAAGTAAGGCACAAAGTTCAAAAAAATGTTTTTTCTAGTTTTGGTCTGACTTTTAATTTTTCAACAGCTTAGAAAAAGTCCCAACAACAGGAGGTTGCTACTGGGGTCAAGGGGAGAAGGCCGTGGTGCCTGAAGTCAGGAAGATATTGGTGAGCAAAAGTGCCCAAGGCATGGGCGAGCGGCCTCCCTGCCCAGTCCTAAGTCCAGGCCACCCTGAAGCATAGGCTAGCCACCTGCCCTGGCCTGCATCCCTGGGCATCAGTGCTTTCCCTGAAGTGAGACCCCAGATCACTTCCCAAGAGCCTTGGGCAGCCTCACTCCTCAGAGTGGAGGTGGCTGGCTTTCCCCTCATCTCATGGGTGCCTGTAGCCTCTCCTACTGGAGACCCAGATTTCACCTGAAATCCTCCTCAGCGGGGCCATCCTGCCAGCCCCACTGAGGCTCTGGTTGGCCTCAGTCAGCACTGTCTGCCTGCATGGCGGCTAGCAGACGGCTGCGGTCTGGGTAGCTGCCTCGGTACTCTGGCCAGGGCTGCGACAGATACTAGCACCCTTCCCTTCCACACGCAGACACCAGAAGCGGCTTCAGAAGGGCAGTATCTTCGGATCCCAGCGCAGCACCCCCCACCCAGTACTGGGCCCCCTTGCAGCTTGTCCACCTCCTGCTGAGGCTCAGGAGAGTGTGGATTGTGGTCGGGAAAGGGGCCCACTCCCACAGATCAAGAACTGGGAGGAAACCTCAGGTTGGAGCAAGGGGGCCCTTAGAGCTCTCAAGTCTGTAAGATCAGTCTCTGTAGAGTCAATAAAAAGATAAGCAATCAGCACAGGGACTCCCTCCGCGGGTCTGAGGCTGCCGGGCAGGCAACGGTTGCATCCTTTTGGGCACAGCTCTCTCCGTTAGAGCAATGCCACTGATTTTAATAATCCTTTTAGTGTGCTTGGGGATTTTCAGGCCAGCAGTTTATCCTGCATCCCTGGACACCTCACACCTCCAGCCAGGGAACTAGAAAGGAAAGGGACTGCCAGTTCCCAATCCTCATCTCTCCTCAACCCAAGCCCAAGGTCCTAACTCAGGTCACCTAAGAGGACATGCTGCTCCGAGGTTCCTGTGGCCTCTGGAGAGGATGAGGGGAGGAAAAAGGGCAGCCCCTCAGCCCCCGCAGCCCCACCCTCTTTCCTCCGCGGAGGGATTGTCCTGGGAGGCTAGCAACGCGACCCCATTTCTCCCCATAAAAGTCCCATTTTACGAGCCAGTTTCACTGGCCCCCTCACCAAATGCTCTAAAATGAAGGAAATGTCTTAAAAGCAGTCTGGAAACGGAGTCACAACCACTGGACCTTGGTCTCCAAATTCAGCTGCAGCAGCACACACACACAAAATGCCTTTTCTAAGCAGGATTGCCCTGCCCGGCCACCCGCCACCAGGATCTCCGACCTCGCGGCGGAGCGGAGGCCGGGTTGGCAGAAGCCGCCATTCCCTCGCTTTAGCGCCTACTTAGGCTCGGACCCAGTCCGCGCAGATCAAAGTGAGCTCGCGGCATTTTTATGAGATCAACTTCAGTGGCTCTTTACTTGTAATCAGACGCCTGGGTAGAAAATGCAAAAGGGGACAGCCCATCAATCCAAAAAGGAAAGGGAGAGAGAGAGAGAAGGCGTGGGGTGAAAAAATTCAGGTGACACGTAGCAAGAAGATTTGGGTCACCCACAAAAAAGACCCTTTGCCTGCAGCAAGAATGGTTTGAGGGTCTGTCCCAGCCTCCAGGCCCTGCCATTTCTGCCTGATTTCAGGAGCCAGGAAGCCTGACTTGCCTGTGTTCTGAAGCCTGATCCAAAAGCTTCCACACTGTGGACCTGCCATGGGGGCCGAGTGCGGCCGCTTGCATTCCCTTGACCGGGCCTGGAAGTCGCCTTCTGCTCTAGATTCAAAGTATGTCCCATTTTGCTGCTCCCCTTTCAGCGGTCTCCGTGGTTCTTCTGTCACTACAGCCAGAAGTTGAGTTACAGGAAGATTCGCCAGAGATTTATCGCCTGGCCCCAAACTTGGAGAGCCTTGTTGTCATAAACAGCCATCTATTGTCTAGACTTTTATCTCCGGGTATGGATCATGCATTATTGAAGCTCAGGAGACTCAGGGCTGACTATGTGGGGTGTGTGTGCAGCCCCCCTGCCCAGTAGGGGCTCCTGGTGGGTAGGTTTAGCAGGGGACGCAAATGTGCATGTGCCTTGGGAGCTGGGCAGGTTCACCTGAGTGTCCCAGGGGGGGAGCTGGAAATAGGGAAGGACTGCCTGTGCCTGGGAACATTCTGGTACATGTACTTGTGTGTTGGGTGAGAATTTGTCACGGTATGCTTTGTTTCTGGGGCATTTTAAGTGTTCCTGTCTGGGATTTTGCGGGTTTTATTAACCTGCATCCGCTTGGCCTGTTTATGTCTCTTCGAAGCAGATCATCTGGTGTTTTTCAATTTGGGGCCCATTGTGTGTGTGTGTGTGTGTGTGTGTGTTTAGCTTCTCCGAGAAAAAGGGTTTGGGTGATACCTTTCCAGTTCTTTTCCCTCAGATTCCTGCACCCACCCGAAATCACACCTCAACCTCTGCCTTCACCACAGCATCTGGCCCTGCTCCACTCACTGCCAGTCCCTTGTCTCCCCAGTGGCTACCAATTTTCTGTGGCAGGCACAAAATACATTTTTGCAGGATAAGGTCTGGCTATCTCTGTCTTTCCCACATTAGGGAAAAGTCCCAGCTCCTAATAAACTCCCTCCCTTCCTAGGGCTCCCTTTCCCCAGGCTGAGAGAAACCTCAGAAAGGGCTTCCCCAGTCCATTCGGTCCTTTAAAAGTACTCTCCACAGAACTCTAGAGAGTGCCAGAGAGGGCCTGCCGCTCCTTCCCTGGGGCTTCCTGGCTTCAAATGTCCTTACCCTGGCCACCCCCTCAGCCCCCAGAGCCCAGGCAGTAGGAGGTTTGCCCAGATTAAATGTCCATAGGAGAGACACTTATCACCTTAGAGCTGAGGGTCAGAGGCTGTTTTTGAAAGCCAGGCTCCTTTAACACCAGCAGAAATAATCAAATCCTCCCCCTTTGTTTTTCATTATCAGAACACAGGGTGGGAGGGCTGCCGGAGGCGGAGGCCTGGGAGCTCCCTGACCACCCTCACTGCTCCTGGCTGCTCCCACCTGGACCCCAGGCCCCACTTCAGGTTCCAGAGAGCCCTTAGGTGCCCTCAACCAGGTAGGTCAAGTGGGAGGGGGCTGATCCCAGGCGCTGATTTTTCAGTTAAGAAGGGTGTAGGTGACAACCAGAAGGGATTTGTGGGGCATCAGGTTTAACCAGAAGGCCGCCATCAGGGCGTCCCTCCCTTGGCTATTAGAATTCCCATGTAATAAGCAATGATTAGGCCTAAAAAGGGCAAGGTGGACGCAGAGCAGGCAAAAACAGAAGTCCTAGATAGAGGTGAGTCCTTCACAGAAACCTCCACGCCATATTCTCTCTCTGTCCCCCGCCACCCTCTCCTAGTGCTATTCTGGTACCCTGGAGGGACCGGGCCAAGGATTCCACTTCAGGCTCCTCTCTCTGGCCGCCTTTCTCCCCTGAGCCCGCCCGCTGCCCGCTGCCCGCTGCCTGGGCCGCCGCGGCGGCTCCGGAACTCGCTTTCCCTCCGGCCCGCCGGCTGCGGCGCCACCTCACTCCGTCTGTCTCTGCCTGACTCCTTCCATCCCTGCCTTCACACCCCGCCGCCCCCACCTCTCAGACCAACAGACATCGAATGCCCTTGTCTCTCCGTACCCAAGGCCTAGGCTCAGCCTGCTCAGCGCTCGCGGATCGCCGCCGCGCCACCAGGTCCTTGCGCTTCGCTCCCCGTCCCTCGCTGCAGCCTCCTTCTTTGCTAGTTGCTGGGTTCAACCGCTTCTCTCTCTCACTTTCCCGTTTCTCCCCAACCCCTTTCCGCCTCTGGATGTGAGAAATAAATAAATCCAAGTCCCCTGCTTCATCAGCCCTCCCCACTCTTGCTGCCTCACTTCCCCACCTCCTTACCGAGTGTACCGCCTTGTTTTCGAAGGAAATCTGAATAGTCAGACATCTAAGCTGTAAATGAACTTTTTTTCTTTGTGACGGCTAATTTTCTCTCCAGTTCTTACGTCCCATTCCGCTTCGCGGTAGAATGAAAGGGATTTAGAAATCTGCAGTATTTGGAAGAGGGAGTGGAGAGACGGAGCCCAGAGTTACAGACGGTGGCGAGAGATACGGAAGACGGAGAGATACCGAGAGAAAAAGAGGCACTGGGGTGGGGAGAGGGAGGGAGGGAGGGACGGAGGGAGGGGGAGGGGGCCCCAGCTGGCGGGAGCGGAGCCAGAGAGAAAAGGAGAGAAAAGTTTCCCGGAGTCATCATTAGTTGACTTCTGTCCACTGCTTCCCCCAGCCGGCCGAGCTCACCCCCAATAAAGGAAGGAGGGGGGTCTTTATTTTTTTTTAAGGCCCCTAAGACTCCAGTGTTTACAAGACCAGAAATGCCACGGCCACGTCCTGGCAGAAAGAAAGGCTGAAATGGAGGACCGACGCCTTCCTTATAAGGTACGATGCTAACTTGACCTTCACTTTGTCATGGCGCCCCCCGCCCACCCAGACCTCTGCAGGCAGCCAGGCAGCGCCCAGGCGACCCTGGCCGCTGCCTCCCTGCTTCCTTTCTTTCTCTGTCAAATGTCTCTCCTTTTCTCCCCCCCCCCCCACTTCCTCCTTCCCCCTCCTCTCCCTTTCTTCTCCTTTTCCTGCCCTTTCTTTTTTACTTTCTTCCTTCTTTTTTCCCCCTGCTGTTCTTCTTTCTCCCTGCCCCACCCCCCTTTCCTTTGACTCATTCTCTTGATTCTTGCCTCTGGTTTCATGGCTTCCCTTGATTCTCTTTCCTGGCCTCTCTGATGCAATCTCATTCTCTCTTCTTTCCTGATCTTTTGAATCTCAGAAACAGGAAATAATATTTTCAATACTCTCCCATCCCCACCCCAACTGACCTACATGGCCCTCGCCTGGCTTCTGCCCCCATCCAGGTATCCCTGAGGAAGAGGGACCAGGAAAGAAGGCGAGTTTGGGATCAAAGGGGCTTCATTCTGGGCCCAGTGCCCACTTGAAGATGGCAATGAACTTGGAAGACTGTCTTCCTTTCACTGGCCTCACCTGCCAGGTCTGTGACCCTAGGGGTCTTGAACTGAGGGTGAAGCTCTTGTTTGGGGGGGGTGTTATAGGGACAGCAGAGACCACTGCTCTTGAGACTTAGGGAAATGTTTAAGGAGTAAATTGCTGTTTACCTTTCTCTGAGCTTTCAGCCTGTAAAATCCTAGATATTTCACTTAAGGCATTTGGGGAGGGAATTTAGAGAAATAGGGATTTGGATATTCTCACACACACAAAAATAGAAAAGAGATAGATTATTCAGGCCTTTCTGCTTTGCTTCTTGTTGCCTCCCAGGCTCCAACAAAGCCTCCAACATTAACTCTAATCATATCTTGTGTGGCTATAAAATAAATGATATTATGGACACCCCTATAATTATCTATTATTCGCTTACTTGTGATAATTACAATACTGGATGAGGCAGGTTTATGCAGACAAAGTAAAGCCAAGGAAATATGCTGAAAAATGAAAGGGAGACTCTGTCCATTCTTGAGTATGTTTCAGAATCTGTAAGCTTGCCAAGGACCTCCGTGGTTTAGGAGTAGCCGTCTTGTAGGGGTTGGGTCATATTGGGAGACCCTACCACCTCCTTTTCCCCTTACACCCCCCTCTCCTCCTCCTCTGCACAGACACCAGAGAGGATCAGACCATCAAAAGGAAATGCTTTCTCTCTCCCCCTACAATTATCCGGATAATTGCATGAATCCTTCCTTGAATACTGCTGGGTAGTCAGGTTGAGATTTCAGCAGGAAGTGCAAGGGACGGAATTCCAAATGGGGGAAGCTGAGAGAGCCTGCGTTCTTACATTCCTAGACTTTATAGTTCTGTCTAGTGTTACATTGTTTCTTCAGGCAAAGATCTTTGTTTGCCTTCAGTCATATTTCTCCCTTCCCCCTCCCTTTCTCTCTCTCTCTCTCCACCCCCCCTCTTTTGGTCCCTTTAAAGTATATTCAGATCGCTCTCTGATCTTAATAGATGACTATAAAACTAACATTAATTCCCCCCTGCCTACTAATATCAGTATCTCTCTGTTCAGTATCCACATTGGTGAGAAGAAAGAGAATTAAGTGCTGCAACCCAAACCAGCAATTACATCCTTTTGGGGGGAGGGGAATGTTTTGTTGCTGTTTTTGTTTGTTTGTTTGTTTTGTTTTGTTTTCCTTTGGGCTTATCTAGGGGTGTTTACTCTGCTGAGAGATAAGCAGGGGTATCTGTATTATTATTTTTACAAGCTCATTGGGGCCTGAGCCAGTATCAACTTGGTAGAAAAAGCAAGCTTGAAGCCAGAGAGCGATCCTAAAGAGGGAAGAGAGCGCCAGACGGAGATGAAAAAGGACTACGCAGAGAAATTCGGGGAAAGGAGAAAGCGGCAGGTTCCTGAACAAACGTGGTGGAGGGCAAGACAGGCACTCATGGACAGAGGTTTATGTATCTTTATTTTTTTCTAATTTTTAAAAACTTGAGGCTTGATTTTAAAAAGGGAAAACTCAAGAAGGGGGGAGGGGAGAGGGACTTATTCGAGTCACAGCGTTTCAACTCTAGAAGGGAAAAGCACTGGATACACCGGATCTTCGGTGATCTCGGTCTCGGATCACCTCCTCGATCCTCGGTCCTACATCGCTCTGGCTCCTACATCGCTCTGGCTCCGACCTGCTGCTGCCCCACAGACCCTTGGGCTGGGCCCTCGAAGTGCCCCTCACGGCCACCAGGGCTTCCTTGCTCTTCTTATCATCTCCATCTTTATGACGAGGCTTGTTAACAAGACCTGCGAGCTGGCCACGTACATCTATCTCCGCGGCTCAGGCAGGCTCAGCCAAGCAGTGGAGGGTGTGGGGAGTGGTGAGGCACTAATCAATTGATTCCTTTGGACAGTAAAATATGGCCGCATGTACAGGAACCCATTGACTCAAAAACAGTATCTGCTGGGTGTGAGTGTATTGTCTGTCAAAGAATTTTTCCATAGGCATGTGTCAGATAGTCCCGGATTTTTAGCTACTAAAGAAGGACCCAAGTGGACCTAATTTTTAGGGGATCAAATCAGAATTTGCTCAGCCCCCTAAAATGCTTTAAGTTATCACTGCCTCTGGAAAAGCATTGGGAGTAGGTTTTGTTGAGAAAAACTTGGCTTATGGGATAAAATTTCCCAGTTGCTTGGATAGACCTAGCCAAGATTGAGGTTGGAAACTGGAGTCCAGGAGCTGGGCAGGCCAGAGTCCTCTTCCTGGTTGGCCGGGCAGAGTGGGGCTGCTATGGAATTAGAGAGGACCATAGAAGACAAGGTCTGGTCTTTACTTCATACTGCTTCCTAGACTTGAATTTTGAAAGTAAATTTTAAAAAAGTTAAACAATTCTCACCCTTCAAGGAGCCCTTGTATGCCCAGCACACACTCAGAACCTGCTTGTTACACACTTCTCCTGGCTGCTGCACTTCCCTAACTGGCAACCCAGAGTAACTGGATATTTAAAGTAGGTCCAGAAGAACAAATGCTAAGATAGAAGGGGTAAAGTAATTAGACAATGCTAATTCCATGCAGGCATGACTGTGCAGTTAGACCCTGCTGCAAACAGGACTTAGGGCTCAAAATATAGACCCTGACCTCAAACAAGAGAGGCAACAGTTAGAGACAGGAGACCACCGATATAAATAATCCATATAGATATAGAGGGGGGGGGTTTGAAAAGACAGAAATAATAGAAAGTATGAAAGGATAGAAAAGAGCTTCTGCTGATGGGGAATGTCATTGCTAATGCTCGGGCTTCCTCCTGATACTGTTTTTAATGTGGCAGAGAAATGTGTACTATAAATACAATACTATGTGAACCCAAAGTATGTACTTCATTGTATTTGGTACACATACAACATGTATGCAAATGTAATTCACAGAATATATTTTTCATGTACTGAGTTGGTATGCATTTTGTGTATATATAATAACATGATATATTTTCCATGAAGCTTTAAAATGTGGATATATTAATAATAAGACATAATACTATTAATATCTAATATTATAATTATTATCTGGATGCATTGTCCATGTACTGATTTTATATGGCTTTTAGAGTGTATATACTCATGTATCTAAATAGGTGCAGGACTGTACTGTCCCTGTGCAAGTGTACTGTTTATACATGTAAATGAATTTTTATATATGATGGATATACATGCTATATGTAATCTTTTTTCAGGAGGTTGCTTTCCCATACAATAAATGAGTGCCTACGTTTGTATATTTTCTAGAGAAATATATTTTCCATTGCCAGAATGTACATGTAATATAGATCTCTGTGCATTTTAGACTGTTTCAATATGTTGGTTATATGGGCAGTATGTCCAGGCGTACATTTTGTGGAACATCTTTTCCCTGCTCCGAATGTGGACTATCTTTCACAGGGAGCTTTTCTAGCAAGAACTGCCAGTGAGTTCCATCCGCACAGACCGGTCCTTGAAGTTCTCCACTCCAGATCATGAAAATTGATAAACCAAAGGCTTGTCTCGGAGTATCCACGAAGCGACTCACGCTCAGAGAGGAGAAGTCACCCCCAGGCAACAGGCTGGGTCGCACTGCCTACAGGTTCTCTGTGTTTGATCTCTTCCAAGCCTCGGGTGCCAGGCTCCTGCGGGGAGGCACAGGCTTTATTTAGGAGCCTGAGGCAGATCCGCCGGCGGTGAGGAGCCCGGCAGGAGGGCCGGCCGCCTCTGTGCGGACGCCGCGTGCCCAGCAGAGGGAGGACATTTGGGAGAAAGGCCTGGTTCCCGCAGCCTGGCAGCTTCTGGGACTCAGGCTGCTCTTTGGGTCACCCACAAACCCACGGAGCGTGTCCCCGGGCTGGGGCTCGGGGCTGATCAGCTGGGTGGGTCCGGGTCTTGGCGGTCTCCGCGGGTCCGGCCAGCAGGGGTCATCCCGTCATTCGCGGGGGCCGGCGGCCCTCGGGCGGCGACTGGCGCTGTTGGTTGGGCTGGCAGCTACATGGGGCGGCGGGGCCGGGGCTGGGAGGCGCGCCGTATTTCCTCTCCTTGGGATCTCGGGCGCCCAGGATCCAAGGTCGGGTCAGGCGCTCGGGGAACTGGACCGAGGTCCCGGAGCCCTGTCCGCCGGGCCGGGGCACGGAGCGCTCCGGACGCGGGGCGGGGAGCGAGCGGCCAGGCACCCTTGTCGGCCACCAGCGGCCGGCGGGTCTTTGTCTCGGGGATTGGAGCGGCGATCGCTAGCTCGGCGCCGGGCTGCGGTGGTACGGGGTGTTCGGTGGCGGCGGGCCCGGGACGCACACTTCCCCGCGGAAAATCGGCAGCTCCTTCTTGACGGAGGCAGACACCGTAGGGCGGCCGGTCGGGCCAAACACTCGGCGTATACGCGGCGGTGGGGTCCTCGGCCTGCAGCCCACCTCGCGCTTAATTACGCTGGAACCTTCGGCGCCTCCGTGTCCCCGCCGCGCAGAGAGGGCTGGGGGCTCCGGTATGCGTTTCCCACACGGGTCGGGGGCCTACAATCCTCTCCTACTTTCCGGGTAATGGCGGGGAGGATGGGCGGAAGCTCTGGCTGGTCCGGAACCCAAGGTCCCGGGGGTTTGTTTTGTTCGAAGATGGGGCCGGCGGTCCCGGCTTGGCTCTGGGTCTGTGCCATCGATCGCGCTGGGTTTCCGGCTGCATTAGCATCCGCAGAACCAGGGCTGCCGGGCCCATCTTCCGTCAGTTCAATAGTGGCTTAAAATACTCTAGCTGCGTCTACGCAGCGCAGGGTGTAGAACTGGGTGATAATCAGGGCCAAATACACAACTTATTTGAATGGTATAAGCTTACACATACACAACAGTGAAATTATTTTTACCTGAGTTATCCAGATAACTCTCCCCTTTTCCTGTCCCTCAAGACCCAATTACAGACACAGGATGCTTTGTCTTAAATCAGTGGAGTAAATTGTAGTTTGAGGGCTTAAACCAGACAAACAATTGCAAAATAGATGCAGTCTTTGCCCAGATACAAAGCTCAACTGCACCCTGGGTTATTTAGGTTGTGGCTCCAACCATGACCTTCTGTTTGTCCAGGAGAGCCAAGGACTTGTTATTTAGCCATTGGGAAGAGGTTATAGTGTTTTTTTCTTCCCTGACAGCTTCCCCAGTTATTGAGTCTCGGGGCCTGCATAGACAACACCCAACAAGGAACCTTTTCTCTCAGATCTGCACTGTCTCTGGGAATAAATCAAGGGAATAAGTTGAAGGTCAGTTATTCCTGACCTTCCTTCTTTCCTATTTAGCCAGAAATGCTTTCTCTGTTAATTTCCTGTATAGATGAGGGTAGTCTCTTTGGGATTTAGGACCCTCTCCCCCAGCCTTTATTTAGACCTAAGGGCAGCAATCCAGTCCCTCCCCCCACCCACCTCAAGGCTTCCAGAAGCTATCCAGCCCCCACCCTCCCCTGAACTCTGTGAGCCCTTTATATGAGTACCCCCAAAGTTTGGGATCTCCTTCCTGCCTGAACCCCTCAGATGCACACTCAGCAGGGGATTGGGGCAAAGGGAGGATGGGATTTGGTCTGAATTTGATACTTTTTCTAGTTGCAGGAGTAAGAAAAGGAGGAGAGAAAGAGAAAGAAAGATTTCAGGGCAGGAGGCCTGGCTCAGGAGGCTGAACTCTATGGGGGCTCCTGCCATTCTGGAGCAGGCCCAGGAGGGTGGAGGGGTAATGTGAAGACTCGTGACTGGAGCCTGGCTGTAAGAAAGGGAAACGGGGACCAGAGGCTCATGGGTGGTGGAGGCAGAGGGAGGGTGTCCCATCATCCGTAAGGAAGGAATGAGATGGAGGTGCAGAGGATCATGGGCCCAGCTGGGACTAGACTCTGGCCCAGACCCGAGCCCCTCTCTAGCATGACCTGAAGGGGACCACGGCTGACAGGGATGGAGCCTATATCACCGGCTTCAAGCAGTCTTTAGTACCCTGTCCGGTCATCTGACAGTGCACCAGATGTGCTCTCACAGTGAATCCACAGAGCTAGAAGTGTGGACCCACCAGCCCCTGCCCTATACCCCACGGCACTCTCGCCATCCCATCTCCTACCCTGGCTTCACTTCTTGGAGTTCCTGCAGCTCAGACTTTGTTTCTGTGGTTCCACAGGTAGTGTCAGCCTCCCCCAGGCTGTCCACATGATTTGTACAACCCTGTGACTCCTCAGATATCCCTCTCCTCCCCACTCATCTACCATCCCTCAATTTTCTTTCTGCTAGTAATTGCTTGGGACTGGAGATGGCAGCTCATCAACAGATCTTGGTTGATCGTATATTTTTGTTGCCCATGCAAGCGGCTCTTCATTATTGTAGGTTTATTATTTTTATTATTCATCTGAGCTGGAGAAAATAAAGTGGGTGAACAGCTAGGAGGTTGGGGATCCCATTCTTTCTGGGCAGAGGAGACCATGTGTAGGGAGCCAGTTTAAATTTTTTTCTCTCAAAAAATCACATCATCATACCATCATGTTTTAATTATTATTAATATGATGAAGCAACTCTGTACAAGGACAATATAAAGGGAAAACGTGCTAGAGACAGACATCCGCATAGGAGGGCACACTACAGAGAGCTGGGGAAGGAGGGAGAAAGGGCATATACCCACAAGGGTCACTCTAGGTATCAGCAACAGACACAGACGAGGACACAGAGTAACAGACGCTCACAAAAGTCAAGTTTAAAGCAACAGGAAGAGAATATTGCATATCTTTGTTCCCCCACCCCTGTTGGAGCGTTCTGGTATCTCTTCTCTATTAAGCTGTAAGAGTCAGGCTGGAGTGGTGGAGCTCAAACCCAGCACCCCAGAGCCCAAGAGGTCACAGGAGGGGCTCAATGAAGGGGTAGATGGGTGACCTGGCAAAAAGGGGAGTGCCTCACACCCAGGTCCAGCCCACAGGGGAGTGCGAAGACAGCTGGAAGCCTAGTGATTTTTTGCAAATTTGTACATAGGTTACTGTTGGTGGGGAAATGTGTCAGGTGCCCAGTGGGGGATGGGGTATGTGATTGTACAGGCTACTCTGCAGGGCTGAATTTGGGGTTATGAGTCTGCCCGCTTGCAAATACAGTCAGGAGAATGGTGGAGGCCCAGTGGTGTACTGGGCAGCTGTGCCTGTTTGTCCATGCCTCTGTACAATCTTGTGCAGGGCCTTGAAGCTGGTGGGAGAGTGGGGGGCCCTGTGGATTGGCTTTCCAGGATGTGGAAGGAGAGACTCTCCCCAGGTGGGAAGAACTCCAAGCAAGCAGCCCAGTTTCACACCATTCAGGCTGGGTTTAACTCCCATCATTTCCCCCCATCCCACCCCGCTTCTCATTCTCTGCCTCCTGGCAAGGCTGGGTCAGCAGATGGGAGGTTGAGGGACTCTCACCAAGAGGAATAAAAATGAGTGCAAGAAGGCAGGCCAGCTCCCTCACTGCTTCTCTTTCCGAAGCCAGCCTGGCATCTACCCAGATGGGGGTGGGCCGCGGTGGAAGGGGGCTATGAATAAAAGGCTCTCGGCGGGTGAAGCCACTCTCTGGCCTACAGTGGGTTTTGGGGATGTGCCCTTCCCTCTCCTCTGGTCCTCCTAACCCACGGCTTCTCGGCCTGGGGGCGGAGGCACCGGATCTTCAGACAAAAGGCGGACGTTGGGGAGAGGGTGGAGTGAGGGGTGGGTAAGAGAGAAAGGAGTTGGGTGGGGGGCTGCAGCGCCCACCTCCTTCATTGTCACCAGCCTGGGAAACCCGGGCTGAGCGGGGGGCCTCTGCGGCCGGTAGCCCCTTTTAGGGGCGGATTCTCCTCCCGCCTCGTAAATTATCCTGGTCCAGCCTCCGGCCGTGACCATGAACGCCAGCGGGAAGAGAGGATCTGCTGTGGCTGCCAGAAACTCTCTCGGCCAATCAGTGCTGTGCTTCGCAGCTCCTTCTTTTACAGCCTCCCGGGTTTCCCAAAGAGCCAGGTGGGGGTCCCTGGGGTGGCTACTGAACCTGAGACTGCGTCTGCTCAGCTCTCAGTTCCCCTCTTGCAGCTTCCGGTCCGCAGCCGCCTGGACGGCAGAGAGAGTGGATGGCAGCACACCTGTCAGCGAATGGGTGCAGGGGCCCCGGTGCAGGGGGCTGAGGACCAGGAGCACGGTTGGTGCGTTCGGGTAGCCTGCTCTAAAGGGGACCTAAGGCTGATGATCGCCCCGTCCAACAGCCGGCTCGGCAAAATGCTCATGCCTTCTCATGCCTTTGCCTGCTCCGCATCCAGGCCTGGAGGACCCAAGCCCTAGCGGACTTGGGCACTGCTGACCATTCTGTTCTCTCAAACCATACTTCCTCCTACGTTTCCCCACTTCCTCCTGCCCTCTCAGAGCCACCCTGACCCCATCCCCAATCTCTGCTGATACTCCACTCTCGCTCCCTCCTCTTGGCCAGTCCTAACCCAACAACTGCAAGCTCTGAGAGCACTGGTCCCACTGTCCCCACCCTGGCCTACTCCTGCAGGCAGACTGACCAAAGACTATGGAAGGAAAATGATGGGAGGGGATGTCTTAGTCACCTTGCCTCCAGATCCTCAGCCGGAGGCCCAAAGCCCCAGTCCCCGGGGTCAAACTAGCCCCTCCCCAGGGCCTCAGCCTTCCCTTCCCCTACCCCCTACCTGCAGCTGTGGGCTTCTTCTCTCCCTGGCTGGGTTCTTCCCTTGTCTCTGGGACTTGGCAGGGTCTGCTGGGGGTGTGTGGGAGGGAACCATGAACAAAAGAGACAAGAGGATGTCCAGGGAGGACCTGCAAGAGACGCCTGACGTTCTAAGCGGGGACTGTGTCCCAGGCAGCACCCCCTGTTGCTGTCCGCCAGAGACAGGCTCAGTCTGGGGCTGGCACCCATGTCTTGGCCCCCTAAAAGAAGGAGAGAGCTTGCTCCCTCAACAGAAGTCTTTTCTTTTTCATTCTGCGGTTCTGAAACCAGATCTTGACCTGCTGGTCACTAAGATTCAAGCGGTCTGAGAGTTCCCTCCGGCGCTGCCGTGTGATGAACTCGTTCACCAGAAACTCGCCCTCCAGCTCCGCCAGCTGCAACTTTGAATAGGGCTTGCGCTTCTTCCGTGAGCGGCTGTGGATCGGGTACCAGGGTGCTCCTGGGTGGAGACGAACCAGCAGGGTTGACCAGAAGACCAAGAGATGACAAGCCCCGTACCCTTGGTCCTTCCCAAGCCCCTTTCACCTTGGCCTAACAACCCACACCAGGCTCTTCCTCTCCTATTTTGCAAAGATTCCCATCCCCATCAAGTCCTCAGCCTTCATCAATCTCTTCTTCCCCTTTCACTCTTTTCTCCTGGCCTCCCCAACCCTACTTCTCAGTGCCGCATCCCAGAACCTTCTAGATTCTTATCCTCTCACTTCTCCTCAAACCTCTTTTTCTCCAGGATATCTTGGCCCCTTCCTCTCACATCCTCCAGAATGGAGTCCCTGATCAGTTAGAACAGACATGAGCTAGTGACAAGAGTAAACCATATCCACTTGCCTTTCTTAAAAAAAAAAAAAGTAGGGAATGAGGCCCTGTGGAAAGGTGGAGAGAGAGACCCTGGGCAGGCAGGGATCATGCTCTGGGTCCCCAGCCCCCAGGCTTGGAAAAGTCTGTCAGAATCCCCTGTCTCCGGAGCTCCCTGCCCCCTCGGCTGCAAGCCAAGCAAAAAGGGAATCTCTCTAGTTCTTTTATGGGGATATTTACATGTTTATAGGCCTCCCCCTCAACTCTTTTTTTTTTTTAAGAAGCGCTTCCTCACCACACAGTCTGTCACCCTAGGCGGCCCTAGCTCAGTCCTACACTGCCCGCCCGAGTGAGACGTCCCGTCCGGAGTGGGCCGAGGTCCTTACCGCTGGCCGCGAGCCCGCCGCCGGGGTTTAAAGGCGATACCAAGCTTCCGGGGTCGCCCGCGCCGGTGCCCTTGTTGCCTTCGTTGAGCAGGGACGAACTGGAGTCGGATTCCAGCGACTGGCACGAGGGCGGGTCGTGCGGGGGTCCCGCGCCGCCGTCGCCACCGCCGCCGCCTGCCGCGTAGTCGTACTTGAAACCGAGCGCTGGCGGCCCCGACGGCTCCAGCGGCAGCAGCGCTGCCCCGGGCCCGACTCCTGGGCCGGGATCGCGCCCGCGCTCCTCACGCTTCAGGCCCCCGCCGCCCTCGGCGCACGGCTCGCGGTAGTAACCCTTGCTGTCCTCCACGCGCGCCAGCTCGCACGTGCGGCCAAAAGGAGGGTTGAGAGACACCGGGCTGCCGAGGTAGGGCTGCGGGTAGCCATTGCACGGCTCCGCCGACGGCCAGGGCAGCGAGCACACGTTGTCGCGGCGCGGGTAGGACAGCGAAGGCAGCCCGGGCAGCTGCGCCCCGGACGCGCGGAAGTTGGGAAAGTAGAAGGTGTCTCCCGTGTGGATGTTCACCAGCGGCCCCACAAACCCGGGATTCAGGAGATTATGCTCGCCCATTTCCGCGGGGCCCGACCGGCAGCTTCTACTTTATTGCTATCTGACATTAAACATAGTTAAACCTGCACCGGCCACCCATTGGCCGTCCGGCTCACGTGGGCGCCGCCGCCAGGGGGATGGGTGGGGACAGAGAATCCCCCCACCCTGCACCAACTCCAACTTCCCCCTTCCCCAGTAGAGGGGGGTGAGAGTGAACGAATCGCGGGGTCAGATTTATTCGCTGGCTTCTGGTTTTTAAAAAAATCATATAAAACCTAACGCAGAGATCGAGGTAATCGCCTGACACGGGGCAAGAGGAAAAGAGCCACACCAAAAATACCCTCACATACACGCTTCTGCACCCTGAACAAGACCCCCCCCCCCCACCATGTATTATCTTCTGGCCAGCAGCTGGCCAGAGCACAGCCCGTCCCTCTTTAATTAGCTCCTTTATTAACTAAAACCGTTGGAATTTACAATATATCCCCAATAAATTACTATTAGATATTGTGTCATATAAAGTTTACTGGCTGTTTAAGGAGACGGATGAGCCCTTTGGCTCGGGGTTTATTTACAGTAGAGGCGAAGTGGGGGTAAAGACAGGTTTTCCTGCAGCTGTCTCTTGCAGCCCTGTCGCTGCCAGCTTCTTTTCCCTGGCTCTTTCTCCTCAGGAATTTGGGGAGACACGTGGGGTCCCCTCCCCCAGGAGGCGCTCAGGGAGGATTACTAATGCCAGGTCTTCCCCACTCTCCACCTGGGAGCCACCCAGCCTCACATCTTCATTCACTGTTAAGAGGAAGAATAACAGAAGAGAGATGGAGGAAGAGGAATAAGGACGCTCCCAGCTCAATGAGGACTTCCCCATCTGCTCTTGAAAACCCGGGGGGCTGAACTACTCTGCCCCATAACTTCTGTGGGTCAGAGGGGCTTCTGGGGGGGGGGGGCTGTCCTCTTGGAGTCTTTGCAGCAAGAGACTCTGGGCTCCCAGCAGGGCTTGGCTGGCCGGAGAGGCCCCTGATTCCCACTGTGGAGGAAACACTCACACCCAGAACGAGCCCAGCCTACTGCTGGGACCACAGATAACAGTGCCCAGTCCAGTAGGTGTGCTGGGAGTGAGGGAAGGAACACCAGAGAATTATCTTCTTGGGATTTAAAATTATATGTATGGTGCTAACCCCAACAGCTCTTTTTGCAGAAGGCTGAGAACCTAATGCAGACCATTGGCAAAATTAATGGACATCTGGAAGCTACGATCTAACTTCAACCAAGTCCAAAAACACACGGTCAAGCAGATTAAAATGAAAAGGGAAACAAACCTTCCCTTCGAAACAAGGTGTATTCTATTGGGGTCTAGTAGACAGAATACTCGGATTTCTATGCTATTATTTTGGGTTCTTTTGAGCCAAAGCTCAAAGCACTGCTTTAAGTAATACCAGGTGGGATCAATAGTCCAGCAAAAGTCTAAATATGAGAATACACCAGATTTAGAGAAAACTAGAGAGATGACAGAATATGGGAGAAAGAAACCCACGTGGGTGAAAATTAAATATCTGAGAAGGAGCAGAAGCCACAAAAGCAGACCTAAGCAGAAGATTCTCATCTCCCTCTTTTTCTCTCTTCTGCAGGACACGGCAGAGAGAATGCAGATTCTTTGAATTCCAGAGCTTCTCCAGCAATTTCATATCCCAAACCATAGCTGCTCACTCCGACAGAAATGTGTCCGCGCGGGCGTCTCCCTGCCGGGCACAGCTCGCAGCTCTTAGCTCGGTACCCTCCGCTCTCACCCCGCTTCCTTTTCCCCGCCCTGGCCAGCTGGGCGGCCTGGCCAGGTCCCTTCTGCCCCCAGGAGCCCACCCCACGCTGGGCCCACTTGCCGGAACCGAGGTCAAGCGGTGGGATGTCAGCCCCGCGCAGTCACCTCCAGTCAGAACCGCGACAGTCGGGGAAGCGAGGAGCGAGCAGAATTGAACTGGCCTTTTTGTGCCTAGTTGATTAAGGGGCTGTGCGACTGCACAGAGGAGCATCCCTCAGCTGCGAATTCCACATCACAGCATCTCCAATATCTTTTTTATGCCCTCTTTTTCAAGATGCATTAATAAGCGTTACTGAATATTTAATTAAATTTATTTGGGGGTTATTTTGGGTCATAAAGATAAACAGGGTGTGACTTTAATATTGTTGCTGTTTCAATCAGAATATTGCCCCGGCGGCGAGGTCTCCAGGCCTCCAGGCCTCCAGACCTCGCGCTCAGCCGCTATTGTTGGTGTAGGGGACGCCGATCTGAGCTTTGCGGGATAATCACTAGTCCTTGATGGGGTGGAGGCTTCTCCCCATTCTCTTTTCCCTTCCCAGATGACTCCAGTCTCTTAGAAGGGGGGTGGGGGTGCAAGGAGAAAGGTCTTAGGCTCTCCCCACCCCTCCCTAGCTGGAAAATCTCAAGCCCGGAGCTCTGCTCTCTGTCCTCCGGGCCAGGCAGCTGAGCACGCAGAGCGGCGGCCACAGGGCGGCAGATGAAACGCCGCGGAAATGAGGATGGAATGAGGACTTCCTTCTTCCAGACATGCAGTTTCTCCCAGTCCGATTTGGTCCCATCAAAAAAAAAAAAAAAGGCCACCATTTCCCCCAGGTTTCGGACCCTGGACTTGCACACACACAAACCCCCTTCCTTCCGTGCAGCCGACTCTGTTTCCCCTAGGCAAGAGCTGCCGAGGACCATCAGCAAAATTCACATCCCCGGTACCCTACTCCTCGAGGATTACTAGGGTTATTACAGGGTTGTTAGGACCCCGGCAAAGACCCAGGCAATCTAGGCGCCCAGCCTCCTCGTGGAAGCCTCGAATCTGTACGCCTTTACGGCTCCCCGCCGCACACGCAGCTCAGACGCCCATTCCTTAACCCCGCTCGGATTAAAAGACTGCAGAGACAGCTTCCAGCCTGGGTCCCCGGGGCCGGCGGGAGGCTCGGGTCGAAGCTAAATCCAGCCTCGGGGAAAGCTGCTCGCCAGGAGCCGACCTGGACTTGGTGAGAATAATTCGTAGGACAGCCCGAGGCGCTGGACAGCCGCTTCCAGCCGGGTTTAATCCGCCGGCACTTGCCAGCCTACAAGAAAAGCTATAATGGCAAGAGCCAGGCTCCGGACGCGCGGAGCGATCTGTGCGCCCACTCTAACACACATTCATAAAATCACAGGAAGAGGTGGGCTGCCTGTTAGCCGCTGGACCACAGGTTCCTGCTGCAGCTGGCCTGGCTCAACCATCCCCCCGCCTTCATTAACTCAGGGGTTAATTAAAACTGAAGACCAGAATGTGGTCCAAGCACTTCCTTGAAGACCCCCGGCAGCCCTCGTGCTTCTTCGTATTCACCAGCGGGATGCCCCGCGGCCTCTCCCCACCTGGCTCTATCTAAGCCTCGGCATCTTCGCCGGTTCTGCGCGGTTCCTCGAGTCCCCGCCACCGCCGAGCAGGGCGAAAGGAGTTATTACAAAATCTCTGCCAGATCTGGTGGCAGAGGCAGAGCGGCTGCGGGTGGCTTAGGCCACCGCGGAGTGACTGTGAGCTGCCTGCCATGGTCCGGCTCCCCTGCCAACCCGAGGTCGGAATTATTCCGTGCGGTGCTGCCTTCTCCCCAGTCAGTCGAGAGGCCAAGGCGGCCCAGTTCAAGGTCACTGCCTAGTTTGCACAAAGCGGTTCTGCTGCGTATGCAAATAAGGCAGGGCCTTGGGTCCCGAAGGGAGGTGAGCAGGAGCTGGGCTGGCCCAGAGAGGGGAAATGAGAAGCGGCGGGTGGGGAAGGTCTGCACCCCAGCCCGACCTCTTAGCTCTCTCTAGGTCGTCCTTTTGGGGCATCTTGGGTTCAGACAAGATTGATGGGTGGTGGTAGTGGGCTCAGACTCCTCTTTCTTCTGCTTCGCCAGCTTAGCCAGGGGTCAGAGCCCCCTGTCTCCCAGGCCCCCTTATGCGACTCAAAAAGATTGGAAGGTCCCTCCCCCTGTGCTGTCTTCCAGGGCTCTGCACTCTGGAGGAGCAGGGTGTGAGAGGAAACTTGGATGAGGGGGCCCAGTCAGGTTTTCAGGCTCACACAAACGGCCCGGGGTCAGCAGCGCCCTTACTTCCTCCGAGTCTTCTGTAGCTCCCTTGAGCCCCATCCCACCACAAGATCCCAGCCCGATTGCCACTCAGGAAATGGGGAAGGGATGGGGAGGGGTCCCAGGCGGGAACATCTGGGAGACCATCTCTCCACTCCTCACCTGAACCTTCTTCCCTCATTTTCACTGTCTTTTCAGCGCGCGAATAGTTAACTAGTTTCGCGGCTCTGACATTTTCTCCCTCCGCCAGCAGAGGATCTCCTCCACCTAGTGAATTACTGAGTGTCAGGAAAGGTGTGGGGACCAAGTTAAAAAAAAAAAAAAGCACCCTCTCCTCAACACCACACCTACAAGCCGCCGGCAACGTAAGCGGAGCCCAGGGCCAGGGTCTCCGTGGACCTCGAAGCTCAGCATGGGGTGAGGACTACCTAGAGTGCCCTCTGTCACACAACCAGCCGCTCCCTCTGACCATGGCCTCTGGCCAGTCCTGCTCAGGGGAAGGGCTGAGATCTGCTTGGGCTCTGCTCTGCCCAGCTACCCAACTGCTTCCCAAACCAAGCCTCCAGTTCCGGGCGGGGGAGGAGATGGTCCTGGGCACAGGCGGATTGCGTGCGTGCAACCGGCCTGAGAGGCCAGGGCGGGTAGGAGGATGCGCTGCTAACCCCGAGGCTGGCTGGGCTGGAAGAACGGGAACGGGGGCCCACTTACCTTTGGAGACTGAAGAGGTTCAGAAGGGTGCGGGGCAGGGGATCTCAGCCTCCAGGAACCCTCTGGATCCCCCCCTCCCCAAGGCGGCCCGCAAGCCCCGCCGAGGTATCTGAGGAGGGCGGGGCGGAGGAGGCGGAGGCTTCGGCCAGCGGTAGGCGCGCGGGAGCCGAGTTGCAGAGCATCTCTGGAGAGGCCGCCTTTTATGGGCGTTATTAGCGCTCCTGTCTAGACTGCAGACGACACCTCTGTGTGTAAACAGAGGCGGCGGCCTCTGGCGGGAAGGGGGATGGCGCGTCGAGGGGGCGAGTGGCCCTCTCCTTCTCTGGCCACGGGAAGATCAAGGCCTTTTCCACCCTCCCCCCTTTCCCAGTGCTTCCTGCGATGTCAAGGTCAGAAAGACCTAGTCATGGTCAAGGCTAAAAGAGGAAGAGCCTGGTTGGTTGTGAAAAGGCTATGGCCCCCTCCTCCTCCTCCCAGAAGCTCCTGGCTCCCCAGGGCCCCTCCATCTTCCACCAGCGCAGGTCTGGATACACATCTGCCTGATCCAGGGCTTGGAGTTTTTTGAGGACCGGGCTTCCGACACCGTCCAAGTCAGACTCAAGTAGATCTTGGTGTGTGGGGTCTCTTCAGAACAGAACAGAGGGGGCTGCTACAGGACCCCCAGCTTCAATCCTTGGAGAGATGGAGAGTGTCCCAGGGGCTGCCCCCACCTACACCCACACAGCCCTGCTGACAAGCCGCCTGTGGAAAAGCGTCTGGTCTGGAGACAGCCATGGAGGAGTCTCCCAAGAACTACTGGCCTTGCATCCTCAGGTGGGTTCCTGGCTGTGAGACTGACTACTGGCCAAAAGGCCACTTGTGCTGGCCCTAGATCTGAAGACTAAGATATGGGTGGAGAAGGGGTTTTCTCCCCCAAATCAGGAAAAGCTCTGAGTCCTCCCTGGCAGCCTGGGAGAGTGATGTCCAGAACGAGAGTCCTGTGAAGCTCTGGCTCTCCCAGGTCCCCCAGCCCTGGCCACAGAGTCATAGGGAACAGGCGATGCCACTGGGTTATAAGAAAGATAGCAGGAACCTCAGTCCCAGAGAAGAGGACACTGCAATGCTCACAGTCCTTCGGACCTTTTCTATCCCCTTACACCTTCATACTTATTGCATCCTCACTCTCACACAGACTCTAGGAGACTGGGCTTGGAAAGAAAAGCTTTTATAAATTTGAATGAAGAAAACACACACTCTACACCTTGAGATGAGTGCTGGCCGACAGCATTGTTACACATGCACACATACAGGCAGTAAAAGCTGGGGAAATTCTGCACTAATCAGAGGCTCCATACACACACACACACACACACACACACACACAAAGATGCACACAGGCACACACACAGGCATGTGCACACACACACACACACACACACACACAAAGATGCACACAGGCACACACACAGGCATGTGCACACACACACACACATACACACACACACACACACACACACACACACACTCCCTTTCATAGGAATGTCTCACAGAGTTCCGCAGTGAGGATGCCAACTCTTGGAGGAAGGACAGGTAAGGAACCAACACAATCAGGGAATGAATCATACTGTTTTTTCCAACTCTGGGGAATGTGTGTCTCCCCAGAATACACACTCACACAATACCTGTCTCACACAGGAGTTTCCATTCTCAGACCTGCTTACTTTTATGGGACAGGCATCCCCAAAACTGCTCCAGGCATAGTTAATCCAGTGAATGGGTGGCATCTTAAACACCCTGGCACACTGGGGCTTACTGGGACTCAGAAGTAGCACAGTGCCTTGCCCAGGTCACTGGTGTCCCAGCCTACACCAGCTTTCCCTCTCTTTTCCATCGCCCCCTTCTGGGGCCTTACGGCGGGTCCCTCCGTGTGGGAAGGCTCGCTCATGTGACTTCATGTGGGTTTGTGTGCAGAAGTGGAAGGAAGCCTCGGAGAACTTTAGAATTCTCTTTCCCTACTGAGCCTCCAAGCTTCCACTGTGTCTACAGCTGTGTCATGGGACTACCCAGTGTACCTTAAAGAGATCAAGAGGGGTGTGGGTCCATTAAGGAAGTCCTGAGGTCTCTTGTCTACTCACTTTCTTTTTCTGATGAAACACACACATTTAGTGTTCAATTCTTTACATCTCAGGGAAGTCTGAGGGGTTTTGGAGAGAGGTTAAGAGTGGTGAGTGGGGAGAGAAAGGGGAGATGGAATTAAGAATGAACCTTATTCCTGGGAGATTCATCTATTTGCAACTCCTAAATCTGTACTGCTCAGCCTGGGATTCTTTGGTTAGTTAATCCAGGGTTGAGATGGAGAGAACAGGATCGGCAGCCACATCAGTAGCAGAGGCTCCACAGAGGGTGAATTCTTCAGTCTGTCTTAGTCTCTCAGATTCAGTGTGTGTGCTGTGTGTGCATGTGTGTGTATCACACCCCCCACCAAACATTTATTTAAATAAACTTGAAGACCTTCAGCCATCAGGCAAAGAGAAATTGGAGCACTCTGAATTCCAATCCAATGCCTCCAGTCTTTCTGTATCTCAGGAGAGGAATAATATATAAATAAAAGTTGTTGCAGTAAAGATTTAATCAGAGATAACATTGTTTTAGGCTATATTGCTTTTTAAAAATCTCTTAATCTGACAACTTAATGCTCTCATTAACTCAGCCGGATAGGAAGATGGGCACAGATGGACACAACAGTGAAAACAAATTAGTGGCAGAGTCTACACAGCTACTGATTGCCTGGAAAACTGAGGTTCCCAAGAAAGCTAAGCTGGAGAATAGAAGCAGAATAGAGAATAGAAACTTGGGGACCACAGCATCCTTGGGTCCTGACCTCTTGCACAGGTCGGTGGGGAAGAAAAGACAGCAGCTTGGGAATGCTGAGCTTGCATGCCGCCCCCCACCAGGATTGGCTAAGGGGACCACTTCCTAGTTCCAGCTCTGAACTGTTGGCAAGGATTTGGGACCCTCTGGGGCACAATGGCCTCCAGAACCTAAGATTAGAGCCCAATTGCTGCCACCACCACCGGAGCATCCAGCTCCCAGATGGGATGGCCATTTTCTCAGCCCCGGGATCCAGATCTGAGCCCTACTAACTGAAGTGAACTCACTTACTTGCTGCCAGGCCTTTTTAGTCACTGATCACATCCTTCTCTCTGGAACCTTCTCACTTGTTTGGGGCATCAGGATAGTAAAGAGTTTTCTTCTGTCTAGACACTATCAACAATTTGAATGACTAACTTAAAAAACTCAAGTAAAGCGAAATATGAGTTTGGGATGTACCTAGCCCAGTGTGATGTCAGTACTCTTGCCCTGGCCAACCCTGGCTGTGTCAAGGCAACAGAGCCTCCCCCATAGAGCCAGTGGATAGGAGTTTCAGAAATAATCCAAGCAATAAAATTAAGGCAAAAAAAAAAAAAAGATTTTATTTTAAAAACAGGTTTGTGGGTTCTTTTTTCTTTTTGCATTCAGTACATTGTCATTTAGACACCACAATACTATATACAGATACACAACTTTTTTTTTAAAAAAAAAAAACCTATTTCTGATGAACATTTCAAAAGAACACTGTTTTGTAATGCGCCAGTGGGAAAGGAGAAGGCGAGCCCCAACACCTCCCCAGCACCGAGCTGGCCTTTGAGGAGGGAAATGTCAGTCGGGTCTAATTAAGCTGGCTACTTGCGATTATTTTGGCCTCCTGAAGAAAACAGCTCTCCTCTGGACAATGAGTAAAAGTGAAAGTGTGAGGCCTTCTTAGCTATTGCCTTGATGGAGAAGTGACTGGAGAGAGAATCTGCTGGGGCACCCACTCTCCATCCCCTTGGAAGAGAAGTCTGTCCTTTCCTTACGAGAAAAGTTCTGCTCCTGTGCCTGCCCTAATCTCAGCCTCACCAGAGAGAGACAGAGAGATAGAGAAGACATATTTAGCAGCGTGGCGGGAGTTTCTGTCTTCCCTGGATTTTCAGATGGGACCCAGAAGCAGAACCGAGGAGGCTGTGGGGGCACCGGTGGCTCCAGAGAAACTCACTTCCTTGCCTGAAGTAGGAGAGGGGATAGGTGGTCCTCGGTCAATTCCAGCTTTTGTTGAAACAAATAAGAAAAAAGAAAACCTAAGTGCTGTCTGTATTCCAATCACGATGCCAGATCCCTAATACTTAATATTAATGAGACTTTTAAAATATGCACAGAAAATCTTAACTGGGATATCTTGCCTAACTAAGGAGTGCCAAGTGGTTGGGAGCAGGAAGAAGGACTGAAAGGAAAGTAGGAGCTCAGCAGGTCCTGCACCCCGGTGGCACCCTCAGTGGGGATGCCTGTCTACCTGCCGGGGCAAAGGATGAGGCAAGAATGGGATCATTCAGGGTTCTCCAACTTTGCTTTGGCTGGAATGATCTTCGGTGCCACTCTGCTTTCTGGCAATGGAAAAGGGGTGAAGGCCAGAGGAAGTGGAGGCCAGCTGCCTTTCTCCCACAGTCCACTCAGACCCACCTCCAAAGCTGTTGAGGCCAGGTAGGTCCCATCGGCATAGGGGTGGGGGTTGAGAATGGGGTGGGGAGTAGAGGGCAGCAGAGCCAACCATCTAATATTTTCTGCCTCCCTGCATTCCTCTTTCTGGTTAACGTTAAATATTGGTCTGCACCCAGGAGAAGGGTCCTTCTGGTGAGTTCGGATATGGTACAAATTGGCGACATAAATAGACAGGGCAGGGGCCGGTGGGCAGTCAGGTAGAGTGAAGGTGAGGCGTTTTTGATTTGCTGACCACCTTCTTCTCTTTGACCCGACGGTTCTGGAACCAGATGGTGACCTGGCGCTCCGAGAGGTTTGTGGTAGCCGAGATGCGCCGGCGCTTCTCTTTGGTGATGAACTTGCTGGCTGCGTACTCCTTCTCTAGCTCCTTCAGCTGCACCTTGGTGTAGGGCACACGTTTCTTGCGCCCGCGCCTGTAGCTGTTGACCTCGGGCTGTAGGGGGACCACGTCTGGGGGGAGAAAGAAGGCAGGCAGCAGGAAGTGAGTCACGCGGCTGGACCCTGCAAACAGCTGTAGAGGCGCAAGGCATAGGGACTCACAGGGGGTGGGCAGATTGTCCCCAAATCCTTTGCACCTCTGCTATTACCAAGGCCACGGCTGAAGTGACGACACTGGGGTAATGCCTCTGGCTCAAACTTCAAAGGAGGGGGTGCCAAAAGCTCAGAAATCAAGATAAATAACGTTTTATATATTATAGCTATATGATTATCAAAAATTTCATGATAAACAAAATATCGAAATTTTAAATGAATGCAGGACCAGTACTACTGATTTTTCTTTTTGCTTCAGCCTCCAATCTGGTTCTGCACAGCATTCCTTATTAGAATCCTTGTCCCCGTAGAGGAGTCCCTCCAAATTCCATCCTGGTCTGCTAGCCTGCAGGATTGCAAGTATTCAGGAAAATTCCTCTTTCCTAGCAGTTAGATCACTTGGGAATCGGTCAGTTATACTCTGCCCAATTATTAGAGGAAGGTGTCCTTTTGTACGCTTGAGGGAGACTGTCTCAGTCAGCACAGATCATCAAGTGGGGCCTCTTGCCTTTGGTCACTGGCTCTGCGCTGGGAATCTGAGGCCAGCACCAACAGCTAGAGAGAAAAGTGTCCAGGTGAAGCCAGACTGCCTGGGAGCCAATCTCTCAAGGAGTCCAATATTGTAAGCCACTTAGTAACATCCCAGGTGAGAATGTAAGAAATCAGGTCCCTAGAAGTAGAGAGTCCACACCCCAGGGTGTGCCGGCCAGAGGAGACACACCAAGAGAGCCCCTCTTGGGTTAAGACCAGCAGTTCACATAAATTTTCTACAAAAAGAAATCAGTGCCCTTCCCCTGCCTTCCCTCAAATGTCCATTCACCAAGACAGAGCAATTCTGATCTGGTTCCCCATCCTCATCTTTCCACCAAGGCTGAAGGAAACTCTCCAACCCGTGCAGGAACCCTAATCCTAAACTCTAAATACCTTGCCATACCACTGCTAGTTCAATTTCTTTCTGCTCTATGAGAATGTCACAGGAACTAAAGGCTAATGTGCGTTATGGCCCCTCTTCCACTCCAACCTCACCCCTGTCAACAGAAAGGTCCTTGCAACACTTTCAAGGAAAGTAAGGAACTAGGGAGATGATCTGAATAACTCACCCCTCAACTTTAAAAACTGTAATTGGCAGACTTCTTCCTGCAGGATCTAATGAGTAGGTCTGAATAAGGTTTTCTCTTCATTCTTACTGCCCCTTGGAAGTGTAGACACAGTCCAGAATAAGGGCACAAAGCTCTTTCTGAAATGCCTGTTCTCACCTCTCCTTCATGAATCACCTTCCTTATTCCCTTTCTCATTGGGTCTGCTCTCTTTCAGAGATCTTTGTCTACACAGGACAGGAAAGAAGAGGTCACCGTCACAGGCAGGGGGGAAATAAAGTACATGGATAGAATATGGGAGAGAGGGGATTCCAATGGCCTGGTCTGGCTGTCTCCAGGATGACAATTTCTATGGGAAATTGTTGGACTTGTCACTTTTTTCTGCCTATGTAGGAACAGGCTAAATTTTTTAAAAATCTGAAAAACAAAACAACTTCACTTTAGCAAAGCAGATCCTTTACGTTAAAAAGGATTTTTTTTTTTTTGCACAAGATAATTAAAAAAAAAAAATCTCTCAGTTCTCAAATATGTTTTGCTCTTACAAATGTAACTATGATTTGAGAAATCGATGAATCTGGAACAAGAGTAAAACACAGAAGGTAAGTAGTGATAATATGAGATTATTTTTTAATCCTTGGAACATCTTTTTAAGGCTTATTTTATTAAACCCATTTTATAAGATAAGGAACCTGAGCCTCAGAATAGGTAAAAAAACCTCAAGTGGCAGAGCCGGGTTTTAAAACCAGATTTTTGGGCTCAACATAATGACACAGTAAGTTCTAAAATGGAAACAGACCACCTGGTACAATTTAGCTTTAAAATACCTCCTTTTCCCTGGAGAACAAATGGTATAGAAGTGGGTTTGTGTTCCTGACTTAACCAGATAATTGTCCCTGATTTGTCAAACATCACTTTCTGAGAAAACTCACAGTTATCTACCTGATTTGTGCTCTCCTAAACCCCAACTATAAATTTCCCACAAGGTTTAATCAACAAACCCTAAAAGAATCAGTTTTTGAAAAGCATATAACTGGTCTAAATTGGCTATTTTTCTCTACAGTATGCCAAGGGTTGATCTGGCCAAGCTTTCCCTGGATCAGACCAAACTGCCAGTTATTTTGGGCAGCTCGGGAAATACCTTCCGCCTTGCCTTCTCAAAGAAGCCCCCTTTCATTGTCTTCTGTCTTGTTCGGAAAGGAAGTGGGATCTATAGATATGGAGACATCTGGAAATTTAGGCCCTGAGTTGTGTCTATGCTACCTAAAGTAGAGGACTTGGTGATTAATTTTATAATCAACCTTTCCATAGTAGTCTCCCTTCAGAGCATACACAGGCATGCAGGCGCGCGCACACACACATGTACACATACCCTACTTCATACCTGGGAACTCAACAGACACTTTTGAGAAGCTAATAAAAAATCAGATCGATGCTTAGCCATAGCTGTCTCTTGGGGTCCTGTGTACACGTTTCTACCACCCACTAGATCTTGCCCACTCTCTCCCACAACAGGGCTCTGGGCTCCAAAGAGGACCTAGTTCTGCTAGAAATCCTAGCCACTCTTCTCAACCAAAATCCAATGGCTTATCAACAGAGACTTTCAGTATGACCCAAAGAGCCCATTATTTCTTTCTATTATTCTCTCCCCCCATCCTATTTGTCTCTGTCTCCCCACCACACCCACCTCCTCTCTTGGAATCTCTGTCAAAATTAAAAATTGTCTACCTTCACTATAGGAAGGAAAAAAAAGAGCAATAAAGCAAGGGTCTATATAATTGGGTAAAGGAAGAAGCCGCAACTCATCTTGGCCCTAATTATCTGGATCTTTCTGAACAATTGCCTTCGTCTCCCACACCAGCCTAGACTGCCACAGATGAGGTTTCTCAGAGCCAGAGGCACTGAAGAGAGACAGTAGTGTTTATGCTGAGATGCTGCCGAACAAACCACAATTGCATAGACAGAGTTATCTGGCAATCTCACTACTTCTAAAAGGGCTCTGTGTGGGTAGAAAGATGGAGGGTGTCTGAAGGTAATTTCTTATTCATCTGCCTTTTGCGTGTACCTCTGCACTGAGATACACCAGCCGGTTTCTATTTCCACACTGGGAGTGTGTGAGCACATAGCTGTTGAGACATATTTGGTTTTATATCCGTTTTCATGCCATAATTTTCAAGTGTGTTAAACCTCAGTTGGGTTGTATGATTTTTTTATGTTAAAGATATTTTTCCCTAGGAGGCTGTGATCAAAAAGTGCTTACTTTTAGCAGGTTTTTGTTTTTTTTTCTTTTCTGGGACTCTTTAAGGTGTTTTATTTTGCTCAGATTTATTTCTGAGCTCCTCTCCAGTCTCTCACTCACTCCGCATACAGACACAGCAACGCCAGAGCAGCTCCTTCTCATCCCCTCTTCACACTAAACCAACCGCCCATTGCTCTGCCCATAGTGGGGCTGGTGGGCATCAGCCCCTCTGCCCTTCAGCCCCTTAGCATGGTCTGTTGGCTACCAGCTACCCATGCTCCAGGAATTCCTGCTAAATCCCCACCTCTCAAGCATCTTCCCATCTGGGTGAGATGGGAAATTAAAGGGTCATATCTCCACAACACATTATTGCACACCTACATGTGAGGTGCTTATCTTCTAGAAAGTCTTATTATGTATTTCATATTAGGTAGTTAATAACATAAACCATATATAAAAATATAGTCAATGCAGAGTAGGTAATGCATGATACTGTACACTAAAATTCCATCATCCTTAAATCTTCTGGCAGTCAGAAACTGAGTGTCTAGTGTGGGTCCCACCCTGGTCAGTTGTATTATACTAAGTCATCTTAGAATATTTACAAGAATATTATCTGCTATACTTTGTAACATCATCCAGTATTTTTTTTAACTGTTCGCTCTTTCCCCAATCCCGGATGCAGAGGAATTTCAGGCCCACCCTAAGGAGGTCTTCAGGTCTTCCCAATGAAAATGCCCCTGGGTCCCCACAGAGAGCCATGAAGGGGCCCTCTGGGTAGTAGGAGGAAACATATATGGCTGTTCTGGGCCCCCAGGACCTCTGCAAGCATCAGAACAGAGCCAGTCAACCCTCTCCCACTGAGCTCTGCTTACATATAATTAGAGCAGACTCAAGATCTGGATTCGCTGAATCCTGATTTCTCAGCATTGCGCTGAATCCAAAGCTCCTGATGTGATTTTGAGAACCCTGGAACTGGTCTTTTCCTCTGGGGAGTCGGGGGTGGGTGTTGCGGGATTCTCTCCTGTTCAGAGATAGTCTCAATTGGAGAGGGAACAGAACACCAGTGAATTCCAATCCCCCACCGAATACATAACCAGACAATACCGAGGGGTTCCCAGCATGGGCCTGGACCTCAGATTCCTCCAAAAGAAGCCTTCCCCCGAAACCTCATCCTCATTCCCCTCTTTCTGTGTCTAAGGCATGGGTAACTCTCTCCCCGATGTTTGGCAGAATTGGTGGTGCGAATACACACACAGGATATGAGCCCTACAGACAGGCAAAGAATTTTATATCCCAGGAGAGGGATGCAAACACCCTTTTTTTCCCACACGCTCTCCAGAGATTTCAGTTCCCTTGCTCCTTCAACAATCAGGAAATTCGTGGTCAAATTCTTAAAACAAATCAAGAAAAAAAAAAAAAAAGAAAACTTTTACAAATTAAAAATCTACATTTCTGTAGACCCTGGCAAATTAGACCCGTATTTTAAAAACAGCAACAGCGACAAAACACCTGTCTAGTGCCTAAATGTGCTTGGAAATTCAGGCCAAGAAAATGCTTGGGGTTCTTATTTTCTCCTCCAATTGATTCGGTGGCTTGAGCGTTTTTGTTCTAATGGTTTTAGATTCCAAGGCACCCAAGGCCCACCCCACCCCCCATTTCAGGCCGGAAGCGCGTTTAGGGGGCCAAGAGTCGCCCGTGAGACTGGAGCCCGGCGGAGGGGGAGGAGGCGAGCTCCCGACTGGAGCGGAGCCGGCGGCCCGGCGCTTGGGCGCCTGTGATTGCTTCACTCTCGGCCGGGCAGCTCCGGGGAACGTGTCGGAGCAGATTTCTTCCCCGGCGCATTCCTCAGCGCAGCTCGCCCGGCCGGCTCCATCTGCAGCCCAGCAAAGCCGGCGCGCCAGGGCCAGACGGCGGGGGTGGCTGGGGCGCGGAGCCCCGGGGCAGACGGGGCTGGGAGGGGTCCCTGGCGGCGGCCGCGCTTGGGACCCTTCCTTACCTGGAAAGGGAGACTTCCAGAGGTGGGCGGACTGCGACTGTTCCTTTGAGCAGTACACCTGACTATCCCAGCCGTTGGAGAGAGCCCAGTGCTGGTAGCCTTCGACGGGGATGAGCGCGTCGTGACGCGGCTCTGGGTGTCCGCTGATCCCAGGCACCACCGACACGTCCAGGTAGCCGGGCATCGCCTGGTAGGAGCTGGCGAAGCTGGGATAGAAGGCGAACTCCTTGGCCCTGGAGGACAGGTCGTCACCGGGAAGGGCGCCCGACGGCTCGGGGTACTTATCGCCCGGGTGATAAGCGCAAGGCTTTTGCTGCAGGTTCACGTTGTGCGACAGGCGGCAGCCGTAGTAGCTGCCACCGAACGGGTAGCCATAGCCCAGGGTGGCGCTGGATGAGGTGGGGGGCGCCGGCGGCGGGGCGCACTGGCGCGCCGCCTCCGGGGCCGGGATGTCCGTGTAGACGGCGCCCTGAGGGGCGCCCAGGGGAGCCGGCGGGCGGCCCAGCACGGGGTGCGGAAGCAGGTCTCGGCAGTGGCTGGCGGGGCAGCTGTTGCCCAGCCCGTCCATGCTCGGAGCTTTGCCGGGACTCGCTCCGCTGCAGCCGACCCCCGCTCCGCCCGCGCCGCCGCCTCCCCCGCCGCTGCCGCCGCCGCTGCCGCTCTCCGCCGCGCTGTCCTCATAGACGTACATAAGGCTCTCCGGCCAGCGCGGATGCAGGAGCAGCGAAGTCGTCATGACATGATCTGCTCGAGCTTTTTAAAAACTCCACTTGCCAGAGGCTGCGAGCTAGGGAGACACCTCGCTCCCTTTTCCCCTCCCCCACCCCTCCTCCCTTCCCTCCCCACCCTTCCCCTCCTCCTCCTGGTGTTTCCACCGCCCTCCCCACCTTCTCTCTACGCATGCGGGTACACTTCATTAAGAAATCACCGTCTCCCGCCTGCCTCCGCTAGGCCACCCTCCCGCGCTCACGTGACGCCGGCGGTGCACGTGACCTCCTGGCTGGGTCTCCTGGGGTTCCCGCCCCTGGAGGCGGGGCGGGGCGAAAGGGGAGATGTCTCTGCTGATTGGCTCTCGGGGGGGGGGCAAAGAGGAGGGAGCTGGGCGATTTAAAGGGACAGGGTACCGCCCCCTGGCAGGCCCGGGGGAGGGAGAGTGAGGAGGGTGAGGCTGAATTTGGCCGACGCAAAGGGGTCTGGAGAGAACAGACAGTTCCTGGGCGCTTCCTCGTAGGCTGAGGAGGCGTACGGGGAAGACTGATTCCAACCCGCAAAGGTTTCTGACTGGATGGGGGCTTGGAGCTAGGGGTGGAGGAGACACCGTATTTTTTTTTCCTTAATAAATAAAAAATCTAGAAAGCACGTGGAAGCGCACCGGCAAGGAGTAGGGAGCCCCGGGTCTGGCCTTGCCTAACTACCCGGGAACTCCGGCTGGAACCCGACGCCGACGCCGAGCAGCAAGACTTTGATGTCGGGACTGGGTTTCCATTTCCGACTTTCATACAGTTTCTCCAAAGCTCCAGTTGTCTGACAGGGACCCTCTCTAGTCTGGTTGCCTGCAGGTCTTCCTCCAGCGGAGCAGAAAACTGGGAGAATGTCATAACTCCCAGACACAAACATCATGACACCGAGGGCAGGATGCTCTCAATGAAAAATTGAGATAGAATAAAGGAGAGAAATGGAGGCATTTCAATACACAGTAGAGTTTAAAAGCCTCGGAGTGAGATTTTTCAAAGGAAAGGGGGAGGAGGAGCAGGGATTCGGTCTAGGAAAGCTGAAAAGCCCTGGATGCGAACCAGAGCACGCGCTCTCGGATCCATATACAAAAGGAAAGTGTCATGAGGTAGAGTAGGCAGCGCTGCCCCTTTGGAGGAACGTTTCCCAGGCCGCTACTCTGGGAGACCCCAGGAGGCCCGACCCCAGCCCCGCGGATGCATCGCCGCCCTCGGCCATAAGCTGAGGAGCCAGGCAGAGTCTGGATCAACGCAATTCCCAGCCGGATAACCCGAACTTGAGCTCCCAGAGCATTCTTGGGGTCACTCCCTTTTAATGTGAAGTGTTTCAATGCTTTGAAATTACCTAATCTTTCAAGAAAAAATCAACACCAATTTATTAATTTTCTAAAAAAATTAAAAAGCCACCTTTTTCTCTCCTCCCAATTTCCCGACTTGTCGGACTTTTGTGTTCAGTTTGGATACCCCTTTCCAGAGAGCATTTCGGTGGGATTGAGCCATGTTCCCTTTCAGCACAGGGCCTCCCTGAGGAGAAGCGGTAATAAACAGAGAAAAAAAAGAGGGGAGAGGGGCTGTGGCATCTCCATCTTCCCTGTCGCTGCTAAACATTTTCAATGCTGGGTGCTCCTGTCCAGACAGCACACAGGCCGTGCTGAGGCAATAGCATCCGGCTAAGCCTAACCCACTGGATCCCTCCAACTCGAGGAGAGCAAGTGGCCAGATCTGTACTGAGATATGGCCCATGGGCCAGCCGCCTCCCTTCTTCCTGTAGGGGCAAGGTGGTGTTTGTTGATGGAGAGCACCCTGGCGTGGATGAGTTAGGATAAGAGCTGTAATCCTTATCTGTGTGATCTTCATTCGGACAGGCCACCTCAGAATTCCAGAAAGAAGGCTTCGGGCTGGGCTAGCTACAGTAGGAAGAAAAATATATCAGGAATCTTGGAAACGCCAGCAGGCTAGCTTGAGTGCGTGTTGAGGGCAATGATGGTGGAGGGAAGAGAGCCCGGTGGAGGGGAAGGTGGGTCTTGCTGGGAGCCAATTCTTGGCTAAGAAACTGGCTTCTCTTTCTCAGGGCCCCCAAGGTCAAGATAAAAGGAGGAAAGCAAACACGGCCTAGCTAGTCTAGACTGGGTCCTGTGACCTTGGACCCCGAGTCTGCCTGCTGTCTGGCTGATGGGGGTGGGTGGGTGGAGAAGTCTGCCGTTTTCCAAGAGGCAGGTGTTGGGGTGGTGAGAGGCCCTGGCTTCCCCTCCTCTGAAGTGCGGGGTCCGCGTCCCCGCAAAGAACCCCCGGGCGATGTGGACCATGCTATGGTGGGCAGCCGGGAGAAACAAAGGGCCTGAAATGGCAATCCCATTCCTGGGACTCACTCCAGGGTCCAGGGAATGGTCTAGCCCGCCGCGTCTTACCCCCTCCAGAACCCAAAGACAGACGAGTCCCTCCAGCCTTTGGGAATAAGGGGCAGAATAGCGAAAGGCTCTGGGTACGGGCAGCCCAGCAATAAATAAAATTAATAGTATGTTCTTTTCCAGGTTTATATTAACTATTCCTATTGCAATGAGATATAGATTTAATTAACCCAGAAAATTTACAGTTTACAATTCCATTTATTAGCGGTGCTGTGCGGCCAAAATTTAGCGACTGGTGGAAAGAGAGGGAAAAGTCCCCTTCCTTCAAGGAAGACCGGTCGAGATGTAGGCCCCCAAGAGACTAAAGAGAGTGGGAAGGCTGCAGCGAAAGTTCAGGACTCAGGGCGTTGAAAGCACTGGAGAAGCGTCCGCAGGCTCTGAATGATCCCTCACTCTTTTTCCCTCGGTTCCCCAAGACCTTCCGCACCTGAAACTGCCGACTCCAAGAGTGGGACGCCCCGGCAGTGGGGACCGAGGCCTCGAGGAGAGAGCCTGAGGCAGGAGGCTCAAAGTAAAGCCTTGTTGGTTAACTAACTTTAAGCCTGGGGTCGCTTCTCCCTCCTCACCCGGAAAAAAAAAATGTGGATCTCACTGAGAAACAAATAAAAGCAAATTAAACACTCCAGGAGAATATGCACTACTGGAAGCATAATTACATCTCAGAGGCGATGAGGCGATCCCGCCCTAGAAAGCCAGGCGCTGAAATCCTCAGGCCGGGCGCTCGCTCACCCCCCACCACGCAGCCACACCTCACTCCGCCCGGGGCTTCGTGGACGGATGATGGAGCTGGACTGCGGTTGACAGGAAGTCAAGAGGAATGAATAGGAATATGACCCTTCGGTCTCTAACTGTGATGTTGGTGTGTGGAGGAAAGGACGGAGCATTTCATCATACCAAAGGAAAATGGAAAACAGATCCTCTAGCCCCGTACAGAAGCCCCGGGCTGCGCTCTCCGCTCTTTTCTTCAAAGGGACATTTGTGATGGCGAGGCCACGGGAGCCGCTCTGCCCTCAGCGTCCTCTATGGACTGGGTTCACTGCTAAGTTCAACTCTGAAATTCTTGTTTTCAGAGGCTCCAATATATAAAAGAGATATTCGATGTGCCTTCTTACTGGAAGCGTGTGTGTGTGTGTGTGTGTGTGCGCGCGCGGTGTAGGTGCGTGCACATGCCTGGCCTTGTGGTTCTGGGGTTGTGGGCAGGCTCCATGCACTGTTTCAGCACATGTTCTTGTGGATAAAGCCCAAATGTATGCATGAAGATATCTGGCTCGAATCCTCTCTGTGCAAATAAAGATCTCTGCTGGTCTGTTTCTTTCTCTGGATACACAGTTTATATGCTTATCCTGCTCTCTACTTAGACACCTCCAGGAGAATACCAGGAAAATGAGGAAGCAGATGTCTGTGTCTTTCTCAAGGTGAGGGGTGAAATTCCTGGCCTGCTGTGTTAGAGACCAAGTCGGAGGGGTAAGTTAGCAGCATTTGGAGCAGGAGCTCTCAAGCTTGCCGCACACACTGCAGGCTGGGTGTAGCTAGAATACCAGGTTAGGGAGAAGGGAATGAGAGAAATGAAGTTTGTGTGCCCCATATTCAATGCCCAGATCGCTTTCTCTGGAAATCAAGCATCAGTTGATTTCCCTTAATTTCCCTGCCCCCATGCCCCCTTTCCTCTGTTTCCTCTATATTCTCCGGAAAAAAGAAAGGAAAGGGGGAAGAAAAAAAAAAGAGCTTGAAGCTCTGAAGCTCCTGCCCACCCCCCCTTTTTTATGGGAGAAATTCCAGTTTTAAAAAAAGAGGAGGGAGTGGGTTGAGGCTGCAAGAGAACAAAGAGCCTTACCACCATGGGGTCTGGATTCTTGCCCAGACTTGGGGCTTTGGTGGGCGGGCATAGAGTTTGGGGGGCCCTTTCAGGTCCAGGATACAAGCTGCAGGCAGGAGGGAAGAGGAGGTTTGTGGAGGACAGAGGACATGGGACTTGAGCTAACTAGGAAAAAAAGGGATTTGGGGGAGGGGTGGGAGTTGGGGGAGCAGGGGCTATGGGAGAGCCTTCCACACATTCAGCGGTTAATTCCCAGTGGGTCACAAAGGGTGATACTGGTGGGGAAGGAAAGAAAAGTGACTGATCCTGTGACTCCCTGGCCCTGCCCATTTCCCTCCTTGACTCCTTTCCCCTCATCTCCCTGGCTCTAGCATGAAGATGCAGATGCCACTCCCAGGCTCCTGGATTCCTTTGGAACCTTCTCCACTTTCTCTCTCCATCCTCACAGCCTGGACTCAGAGGAGATCCACCCAGACCTTTCCTCCAGTCTGAAGCTCACCTCCTGGACAGCAGCCGCCATCCTGGCATCTTCCACCTTTATTGTTCTCCCTCCTTGGGCCGCTCGATTGAGGGAAAATAGGACCAGGATGGGTCGAAGCATTGCTTTGCTCCTAATTTGCTTTCTGCTCTCAAACCCAAACTTGCTTTCCTCCAGGCCCTATTCACTTCCCTCTCTTAGACATTAGGGAAACCTACCCTCTTTGTCAATTTAGGGTTGCATTGCTGAGAGTTTGGGAAGTCACGTTAAACATTCCTCTCTGGTTCTGCAGGGATCCACAGGAAGGTGGGGGATTAGGCTGCCATCTCCAATCTTTTCCTGGATTCTCCTCCAGCCTGCCCTCAATCACAGACCCTGCTTGTTGTGCTCTGTGGTTGAGTGGGTGGGTGGGGGGGGATCAGGTAGCCACTTCCCTGGGGAAGTCTCAGGAAGCCTCCTCCAGTGGGCTCCAGGATTCCTACCTCAGCCCTCTTTCTTCCACTGCTTCGCATCCTGGCCCTCTCAGCCCTGCCAGGCTCCTCACAGAAACCCTTTCCAACCCTCCTCAGCCTCTCCTTCCCCAGCCCCACCCCTTTTCTATCTTCATTCTTCCTATTCCCTTTTTCTTTTTCAGCAGCATCTCTGCCAGTCACTTACCCTCCCACCACCCCACATGGACAGAAGTTCTGGGAATAAACAGAGTTAAGAAAATTAACAAAGTATCTCTCCCTCTTCTTAACTGCCCAGAGTCCCTACCCTACTCCATCTCTGCAGTGGAAGAGAGCCCCCTGTCCCCCTCCTCTTCCCCCAAACACCTCCTCCTTTTTGGAAACCTTTTAGAAACAGACAAATAAAATCTCTCCTGGTTTTAGGGCCTGAGAGGGAAGTCCAAGTTCATTTTCAAGTTAGACAAGGGAGCTGAGGGGGGTTGGGGAAGAGGTGGAGGAGTGTTTGCTAGGGGCTGTATTTGAATTCCTTGCAGAGATCTAACAACAGGCTCTTTTGGTCAGAAAACCAACAAACGAACGCTTGAAAAGGTATTTATCGCTTTTGATAATTTCTTCCATCTTTTAAAGTTTAAATTTGGGGCTTCTAGAAAGGAGACAGACCATCTCTTCTCTTCTCTTCCCTTCTTTCCCTTCCCCCTCGCCTTTCTGTGTGTTTCTTTAAGATTTCAGATTACTTTAAAAGAAGATAATGGAAAATAACATTTTTCTGAGAAAGGATTGTAGACCTCAATACAGCATTCTTCTGGATCAAAATGGACTGTTTTTCCTGTCCCAAATAAGGAATAAATATAAAAGGCATAGCTGAAGGGCTGAACATTTCTTCTCTAACTAGGTGAAAGTCTGCCCTCAATTCCATCATGAAGCTGATACCTGGAATTTAGTGGCTCCTAAGAGTTAGACAGAGATGGTAAGAGGTTGTATGTATATTTCATTATGAGGAAGGGGGGAATTATACTCTAAATGGATTACAGCCTAGTTCTCCCCATGACCAGATACCCTCAGAAGTAACATCAGAAGATGCATTCTAATCATTCTAATTTGAAAATAATTGAGCTGGACACCAGAAATTAAAGAACTTTCAGAAGATCCCTCACCAAAAGAAAGAAAATGTAGTTTTCCTATCTCCAAAAAAGAGGGAAATGAAAACCCAAGACTCAACTAAAGGGGGAAGAACACTTCTTTGCTAAAATAGCTGTTCTTGCTTGAGAAATATGGAGCAAAAAGGCAGGAAGAAGATTCAGTAGGTACTTGGGACAAGATTTCTGCTGGTGGCAATTAATTCCACTTTCCTAAAAAGATATAATTTGGTGAACTATTAGTGACTGGAAGGAAACTGTCCCTATGATATCTGTAAGTAGAGAACTACTAGATTTTCTCTTCCTCACTGTCTCCTCCTTCTAACTCCAGTTTCTCCTTCTCTAGAATGTATTTAGAAGAATTTTCTCTCTTAGTTATGGTCTTGTACATGCACACAGTAAAGTCGATGACATCGAAAGAACTAGAAAGGAGGATTTGGACATCCATTTTCTCTCTTCTGAAAGATTACCACACTCACTTGCATAGTCAGAGGAAATTTAACTTAGATAAGAAAAAGTATATTTCAAGGTATAGAGAACACCTCAGACTTCTTGCACATGGTGGTCTTCAGCATTTCTGGGGAGCATGACTGTAGGGTCCTGATTTTTGAATACTGTTGGATAGTACACAGGCTGGGGAACATGCACGGCGATGGCTATGCATTGTGCTAGCATGGAGACAGGTTGATCATGACAGAGGTGCTGGTGGGGGTAGGCTGAGGATGGTGAAAGAAAGGGAAACACAGGATCTGAGCTTGGGGAGACCCTGAGAGGATCCTCTGACTCCAGCTCTCTACAGTGGTGGTCTTCTCTCCTTCAGCTGAACCACTGTAAGCAAATGGATGGGAGAAAAGATCATCCTTATGTCCACAGAGATGCTATTTCTAAGGGGTTAAGGAAAGCTTGTGCAATTCCTCTCCTACTCTGAGGACTTAGGACAACCTTTTTTCTGCTAGAATCTGCATTTGTGATTTCAAGCACTAGTAATTTTTTCAGTGCTTGGTTTTTTAATGAACTTCTCTCCAAAGAAGTCCTATAGATGTATTTCTCTCATCTATTATAGACCTATCATCACTAAACAAATAAATATGTAATATATGCTTTGTTAGATGTTAAGGGAACTTTAGATAAATATTAACATAAGATATATACCCTCAGATACCCATCTCCATCTAATTAGTTACTCTTTGTAAAAAAAATTAATAATGTTTCCCTTGAATATGAAACACAATCACATTTAAATTTTTTTTTAATCGAAAGCCAAGCTTTTAATTGTCTTTATGCCAGTGCTGAGATGTGTGTGGGGAGTCTGGTGGACCTGTGGTTTGGTGGGTAAAAACATATTGAGACAGACACATGGGTTTGATAATCCACCTTCACCAGTGTATTCTCTGATGCAGTTAGCTATTGAGCAGAGATGGTATTCAGGCATGTATGTAGGCAGAAATGCTTGTTAACAATTTTGCTAAAAGCCTTCTATTTAAGAGAGAATAAAGACACCATGTCTGATGATATCCAGGATGAACTTTGCAGTATATAATTCTCAGACCCATTTCACCCCAGCCATCACTTAGCGGAATTACGTGCCTGCCAGAAACCAAATTGCCATCTAGCCAAATTTGGCACAGTCCCGGCGTTGGCACTGTTCTTTCAGAGTATTTTTTCCCTCTGCACCGATTTTTAGGGGATTCGGGTCACTTCTGGAGCCTGGAAGGCTAGTCCCCTCAGTAAGAGCAATCACTGCCGCCTGGCTCCGCCGGGAACGCGGCACCAGCATCTAATTCCTTTCTCTTTTCTTTGTGGATTGCTCCCAAGACTTGAGAGCTCTTCCGTTAATTTTAACAGGCTGATTTTGTTTGTGTTTTTTACATGATAATTATTTAGTATTTGATTTCACTAACTCCGACTAAACTGAAGCTTGGCGAAAGCCGCTTCACCCGGGAGCATCAATGACCGAGCCGTGAGGAGAGTTGGACGAGCGCACGCGCCGGCAAGCTCCCGCTCCACTCCCCGTGGCGCCAGCGAAGAACCAGGGGACAGTCACAATCACAACTCACACCCGTAATCCTGACTGATGCACTTGGGTGCACTTCGTGGGCACTGATGGCCGAGCACACCGGTGAGTACATTTCTCTGTGGGGTAGAGCGGACTCTAATGAGATCCCAGAGAGCTCTGGGCGTGTGGAGAGGCGCGGGTCCGCGCGGGTGCCTGGAATTCTAGGGCGTGCTGCTGCGATCTGATGGTTCTGGAAGTTGGTCCCTGCGCCTCCGGGGGTTCCTGTGCTTATTTGAAGGGACGCATCCTAACTGCGGATTTTTTGTTGATAACCACCACTGCCATGTCCAAGAATCAGCCAGCTTTCCTTTGCCTTTTTCTGTCTGCCTGCCTGCTCCTGTGGAAAGGGTACCTCCTAAATAGAGAAAGAAACCCCTCCCCTTATTCTCTATGCCCTGTGTCCAGTCTTGGGATAGGAAAGTGGTCTTCTAAAAAAAACCATACACTTACAAAGATTTCTCCCAACCAGTTGAGAGAATCCCTGGTTTGTTTGTTTTTTTTTTTTTAAAAAGGGGGGTTAAGTGGGTGGATGGATGGGTGGGTGGAAAGGCTGGAGGCCAGAGGCAGAGAAGCCCTGAGAACAGACTTCTGCAAAGCTTCCTAAATGTTAATTGGCCTTAGGGGAGAGGAAGAAAGCAAATTATTCAGATGTTAGGGATCTTGGTATTAATTCTGGGTGGCTATGTATTTGTCGCCATTTGCTTATTTACATATTTGTCACCATCTGCTTATATAATATGTATGAAGTGGCACAGTCATGCATGCGTTCATGTAGAAACTCATGAATACAATATCCCCTCCAACTGGATATGTTTCAGTTGTACTTCTAAACCTAGTGCATATATACTATAGGCCTACAAATATCTGATACTAAGTTTTTTCTTTAGAATACTTTGTCCTTCAAATGGCAGAGGCAGGCTCATAAGCAGTGGCAAACTTCTCTTTTCAAACACTGCCAGTAAGAAGAGCGGGCTCACTACCTTTTAAAGTTTAGCCTCCTCATTCTTGGGCGGAAAAAAAGTTTCCCAAATGTATTTGTCCTAGGAAGAAGAAAGAACAGTTCCATCCCTTCTTCCCTCAAAATGACTGCTCCATTAGTCCCTGGATTCTGGCTGTCTGGGTGCAAACAGAAGAGACTTCCCTCCCTTCTGCATGCTGGCCTCTCAAGGCTCACTCCTTAGGCTCTGAGCCGGGCAGGAATCTATGGCTCTGAGCCGGGCAGGAATCTCTCAGATGTTTTGCCCAGTTTGGAATATGGATCTGAATCTACCAGTTCAAGTGGGTTGATGCCCCAAATTCACTCTGCGATTGCATTCAGCGTAAGGGTTTTGTGGAGGGGGCTAGCCCTACCCAGCTGTGATCAACCTGGAAAAAACCCTGGAGGTCCAAGAAATATGTTTTCCATTGACATAAGGAGAAAACCCATGTTTTCTCTCCCTCTTGCTCACTTTCTCTTTCATATATATATATCATATATGCATTCTGACAAATGTGTCTAGTTCTATGCCTTTCATCGCAGCAGAAGCCATATCCTTAGAGGAACTGGTGCCCTGGAAAGGCAGATTCTGTCCTTTTAAGCCAGGAAAAATGCACAAAGGACCCGTTCCACCATTGTGGAGCACACTGCACTGGTCTCTATTAGATTTTCCTTTTTTTTCCTCTCTTTTTCCTCTCCATCCAGGAGAGTCTCCACAAGCAATCAGAATTCTCCTCCTCCTAAATTACACAAATAATCAATCCAAAGGTGAGAGGAAGAGTTGTGAGAATGTTTTCAGGATTTCATCGTGATGATGCTTTCTAGTACCGCCCTCCTCCCGCACCGTCCACGGACAACCTTGCCTCTATGACCCGCCCCACACGGTGAACCTGGAGAATGTGGGCCATGCTATTTGAACAGGAAACATACCTGTGAAATTTCAAAATCTGCCTTGATGACAAGGTAGCTTCAGTTTCGAGAATCTAAAACTGTGCGGGAGAGTCCCCCATCTCAAAGCCTAAAAGGCACCTTTTCCTGCCCTCGGGGGACGGAGCGAG